>NC_134354.1:305475890-305819224 GCF_048569485.1 Anomaloglossus baeobatrachus
ACTATTTAGGCGATTTATTTATTTGTTTCCATATGATCCTTGATTAGTTAATTCTTCTTTTTACTTAGTCAGTATATACCTCCTTGATCCAGACATCTAGGAATTTTTACAGTGCTATTTTTGATGATATCCGGGAATTTTTTTTGCAAGTTAGCACTATGCACTTTATTTACACATGTTTTTTATAAAATACATTAGTATTGTTTAGCACTTAGCACTTTATTTTTCAGTTTTGTGCCATTTTAGCCAATTGTTCACCAGTCTACTATTGTGAATTCAGAGTCATTAATCTTATACACCAGTCACTTTGTGGTTTTTTTCTACATTTTTTTACACTGATTTTGCTTTTTATAGCGTTTTTTGACTATTGTGTCTTTTTATATTTTTATTTTTTCACTTTTTTACTTTTTTTAGACTGCACATACACGTTGTTAGAATTGGCTGGCTGACCTTTTATTGGATTGTTACATATTTTCAATATTAATACTATTTTTTATTCATACAGGCACAATATCCCTTTCTTATTACACATCTTTATTCCCTGGATATATTAGTTTCACTGTCAAAATATTTTAAAGATTTTTCTAGTATGTTTTTTCAAAATGATATAGAATGAAACAAATATTTATTTATTTTTATTATTTTTTTATCTTTATTGCAACAAACAAGTCGGCTTTATAGTAACTTTGTGCACTAATTATTGTTATTATGTTGCTTATATATCGTCCCTCGTGTTTTGAAGTACCATTACTATTATTTTATGAATTTTGACATGCATGCTTTTATAATAATTATTCAATAAACTAATTTTATATATTGAAATCACTGTTTTTCTTGTTGAGTATTTTCTTACTCCACAAATTTTACCTTCCATGATTAACCTGTAAGTGAAAGTAAAGAAATCCACAAAGCCAAAAATCCTTTATTTGGAATAAATGACAAAAAAACCCTTAATTTACCTCTTTATTAATCCCCAAACAACAATCCAGGTCCGAAGTAATCCACACTACACTGTTTGCTCTGCTACATGAAGATGACAGGAAGCCCCATAGAACACGAGCGCTCTGTGTCCTCTCCACGCAGCACCTGAGATGAGCCGCGCTGTCACTGGAGACTTCCCTCTGCAATGCAGAGGTCAAGATAACCAAATCTTCCTATGTTTCCCATTAGAGGCAGTGGCTCAAAGGTTAGAGCTACTGCCTAGGAAGCATTAGTTTCACAAGTTTTTTTACTAGCTAGTATTAAGCCAGAGATTCTTAATGTCAGGCAAGTTTGACCCGGCCATTAAGAATCTCCAATAAAGGGTTAAAAAAAGCGCCACCACACAGAGAAAAAATACTTTAATAGAAATAAATACACAGACACACTTAGAGACTCCATGTTTATTACTCCCTCTCATCCCTCCACGATCCTGGTCTTCTGTCTTCTTTCTCCTTCAACCCATGCAGCTCTGCTACATCAGACAGCACTGCATGGGAGGAAGACGCTGCTGCTCCCCGTGCAGTCTAATCACTCAGTAAGAGTGAGCAGAGGATGCGGGCTGTAAGCGGTGACATCACCGCTGCCACCATTGCTAAAGTAATCTGACAGGCGGTTACTATAGCAACGGTGCTCCGCTCACATGATTCCCGGTGCCGCAATTCATCAGCTGTGGCAGCCAGTCCTTGCATGTGGGCTGACTCTGTAAAGAGCTCCCACATACAGGAACGGGGAAGCCGACCATGTGCCAGAGCATCTCGCCGGTACACGGAGATGCACAAAAGAGCCAATGAGATAATACACACGTGACTAGTCACATGCTATTTTGACGTCACGTAATGTCCTATCATCAGTGCTGGCCGGGAGGACGCAGCGATTATTGGAAGGAAAAGCGGCGGGAGACCGAGTGCAGGACACGTCGAGGGGACCTGTATGTGTTATGGCAATGTTTATTAACTGTAGGTGTACATGTATAATGTGTTTTTATGTGTTTGTGTTTGCCTGCCATTGTTTTCAATGGGGTTCGAATTGGTTCGTCGAACGTTCGATGAACTTGTCCTCCGTTCGACGAACTGAACCAAACTCGAATTCTAGGGGCGTGGCTCATCTCTAGTGCCTAGTCGCATGACGATTATTCAAACCATTTAAGCTTTGTTTTGTGGGTGCACCAAACTGAATTTTTTTCACTGGCATAGAAATACCTCAGTTCTCCGTTGAGTTATGTCACTGGTCAATTAACTTGTTAGCAGACTACAGTTAGGTCCAGAAATATTTGGACAGTGACTGAATCTTGGTGATTTGGGCTCTGCATGCTACTATTTTTTGTTTAACCCCTTAAGGACGAAGCCAGTTTTGTACTTAATGCCCAGGCCATTTTTTGCAATTTTGACCAGTGTCAATTTATAAGGTTATAACTCTGGAACGCTTCAATGGATCCCGGTGATTCTGACATTGTTTTTTCGTGACATATTGGGCTTCATGTTAGAGGTAAATGTAGGATGATTTTTTTTATTTTATTTGTGAAAAAATCTGAAATTTGACAAAAAAATTAAAAATTTTGCAATTTTCAAACTTTTAATTTTTATGCCCATAAACCGGAGAGTTATGTCACACAAAATAGTTAATAAATAACATTTCCCACTTGTCTACTTTAGATCAGCGCAATTTTTGAAACTAATTTTTTTGGGGTTAGGAAGTTAGAAGGGTTCAAAGTTCATCAGCAATTTCCCATTTTTTCAACAAAATTTACAAAACCATTTTTTTAGGGACCACATCCCATTTGATGTGACTTTGAGAGGCCTGGGTGACAGAAAATACCCAAAAGTGACACCATTCTAAAACCTGCACCCCTCAAGGTACTCAAAACCAGATTCAAGAAGTTTATTAACCCTTCAGGTGCTTCACAGGAACTAAAGTAATGTGGAATGAAAAAAAATAAAAATTAACATTTTACCTAAAAATGTTACTTTAGCACTAATTTTCTTACTTTTTTAAGAGGTAACACCAAAAATTGGACCTGACACTTTGTTACTCACTTTCTTATGAGCGCGCCGATACCCCACATGTGGTCAGAAACCTTTGTTTGGGTAAATGGGAGAGCTCGGAATGAAAGGAGCAATATTTGAATTTTGGAAAGCAAAGTTGGCTGAAACAGATTGCGGGCACCATGTTGCTTTTACAGATCCCCTAAGGTACCTAAACAGCAGGAACCCCCCTCAAGTGACCCCATTTTGGAAACTGGACCCCTTAAGGCTTCTATCGAGGGGTATACTGAGCATTTTGGACCCACAGGAACTTCACAGATTTTGATAACGTTACTTTGTCATATTGAAAATTGTAATTTTTTTCTCAAAAATGTTGCTTTAGCATCAATTCTCTCACTTTTTCAAGAGGTAATTCCAAAAATTTGACCCAAATGTTTGTTACCCACTTTTTTATGAGCACGGTGATACCTCACATGTGGTCTGAAACCTTTGTATGGACAAATGGGAGGGCTTGGAACGAAAGGAGCAATATTTGAATTTTGGAAAGGAAATTTGGCTGAAAAAGCTTGCGGGCACCATGTTGCATTTGGAGGACCCCTAAGGTACGTAAACAGCAAAAAAACACCACAAGTGACCCCATATTGGAAACTAGGCCTCTCAAGGAATTTATCTAGATGTTTGGTGAGTACCCTGAACCCCCAGGTGCTTCACAGAAGTTTATAACGTTGAGCCATGAAAATAAAAAAATAAAATTTTACCACAAAATTGTTACTTCAACCAGGTAGCTTTTTTTTATCACAAGGGTAACAGGAAAAAAATCACCATGAAATTTATTGTGCAATTTCTCCTGAGTTTGGTGATATCTAATATGTGGTGGAAATCAACTGTTTGGGCACACGGCAGGTCTTGGAAGGGAAAGAGTGCAATTTGACTGAACATTTGGCTGGAATAATTAGTGGATGCTATGTCGCATTTGGAAAGCCCCTAAAGTGCCTAAACAGTGGAGGCCCCCCACAAGTGACCCCATTCTGGAATCAAGATACCTCAAGGCTTTTATCTAGGTGTATATTGAGCATTTTGAATCCACGAATACTTCACAGAATTTGATAAGCTTAGGTTGCCATATTGAAAATTTTCATTTTTTTCACAAAAATGTTTCTTTAGCATCACATTTCTCACTTTTTCAAGAGGCAACAACAAAACGTGGACCCCACAGGTTGTTATCCAATTTCTTGTGAGCGCAGGGATACCTCATATGTGGCCAAAAACCTCTGTTTGGATATATGGGAGGGCTTGGAATGGAAGGAGCACCATTTGAATTTTGGAAAAGTTGAAATAAATTGCGCGCACCATGTCACATTAGCAGGGCCTCTTGGGTACCTATACATTAGAAACCCCCCACAAGTGACTCCATTTTGGAAACTGGACCCCTCAAGGATTTTATTCAGGAGTATAGTAAGCATTTTGAATCCACAGGTACTTCACAAAAATGTTGCTATTGCAACAAATTTCTCACTTTTAGGCTATGTGGCCATGATCCAGCGACACGGCGTCCAGTACACAGTGTCAGCCTTCCTGCAGAGATGTGAGTGTTGTCCACGGGAGAACGCAGCTGCCCATGCCCATGATTTGGGTTCAGGCTGCTGTGGACTTTAGTTCTATTCTACCTGCAGAGAACACTCATCTCCGCAGCATAAATTGACATGCTGAGGCTTGGGAAGCTGCGCCACAGGTCAGTTTATGCTGCGGAGAAAAGAAGCACAGTGGGCATGGGATTTCTAAAAATCCTTCCACTGTGCTTCTACTGCACAACGCAGCGTTATGGACGCAGGGAAAACACTCTGCGCCCAAAACGCTGCAAACCCTGATTGTGGGCACATAGCCTAAAATGCTACAATGGATGAATGGATAGATGTCAAACATATATAACGTCCCACCCCCCTGCATATTCTAAGCTGGCGCCCTTTAGTGCCTTTCATGTGGCACTAAAGGGTGCCTAGCCTTGTATTTAGCCCAAAAAGAAAAAAAAATAATTAAAATAAATGACGTGGGGTCCCCCCTATTTTTGATAGCCAGCTAGGGTAAAGCAGACAGCTGTAGCCTGCAAACCACAGCTGACAGCTTCACCTTGGCTGGTGATCAATTTGGAGGGCTCCCCAAGCTGTTTTTTTTTTTTAATTATTTATAAATAAATAATTAAAAAAAACAAACAAACATAGGGTCCCCCCAAATTAGATCACCAGCCAAGGTGAAGCTGACAGCTGGGGTCTGGTATTCTCAGGGTGGGAAGAGCCATGGTTATTGGACTCTTCCCAGCCTAAAAATAGCAGGCCGCAGCCGCCCCAGAAGTGGCGCATCCATTAGATGCGCCAATCCTGGCGCTTTGCCCCAACTCATCCCGCGCCCTGGTGCATTGGCAAACGGGGTAATAAATGGGGTTGATGCCAGATGTGTAATGTCACCTGGCATCAAGCCCAGCAATTAGTTATGTCACGGCGTCTATTTGATACCAAACATAACTAATTGACAGTAATAATAAAAAAAAATTGACATAAAAAAAAAAATTATTTGAAAAAACACTCCCCAAAAACATTCCCTCTTTGGCCAATTTATTGAAAAGAAAAAAAAAAAATCGGGTCCCTGCTGTAATCCATTGTGAAAGTCCCGCGGCGATTCTGGACCTTCTAGAATATGGGGGGCACGTTCAGGGAACATATCCCCCATTTTCTAGGAGTGCAGACCATCCATTTGAGGAGAGTGGGTGCAAAGAATTTGCACCCACCCTCCCCGGGTCACAGCTGCAGACTCTGTGCAGCAGCAGCAGCCAGCGTCTGAGTCAGACACAGGAAGCTGACAGCCGCGCTCTGCACGTGTGACCGGCGTGCACTGTGAAGGAGGAGGGGGCCGCGGGGGATCAGAGCTGACAGGTACGGGGGACACCAGGGAACACCGGGGTGGGAATAGGGGGTGACCTGCCAGGGCCTGGGGAGCAGGTTTCTGTCGTATGTGTCATAGCACATGCGACAGAAACCATAGGAAAGGGGGAAATGCGGCTGGCGCGCTGCTGTGCGCGCCGGTATGTGCAGCACCATGTTAGATTTTCGGGAGGGAGGGGGGTGGGGGGACACTTTGGCGACACCGGGGTACCCGAAAGGACTGGGGGAGGAGATTTATCTCCCATCTGACATGTTTGTTTATGCCAGATGGGAGATAAATGATTTTTTACCGGCGCGGTCATTTACTGTAACCTGATCACCGGTATACGGTGTATACCGGTCATCAGGTGAGCGGGGACCGGAAAAACCGGCCAGAATCATGATCTCCAGGGTCTCAGCTACCCCCTGCAGCTGAGATCCCGGAAATTTTCTGACTCTGGGGGGCGCTAGACCCTTTTTTCCGACCGCCGTTAAAAAGCGGCGGATCGGAAGAAGTACCCTAATTTGTCCCCGTTAAAAGGCGTATCGGCGGTCGTTAAGGGGTTAAAATGAAACAACTGAGATGCAATTTAAGTGGAGACTTTCAGGTTTAATTAAAGGGGTTGAACAAAAACAGAGAGAAAGGAGATTTTTCAGCTCACCTGCTGTCTGAGTGTTGAAGTCCACAAATGCACGGCATCCACCGGGAGGTCCCAGCCGGTAATACGAGGGTAAGGAGTAATGGAAGAAAGGATCTGGCACGATTATATTATAAAAACATCAAAAATCTTTATTTCCATGGTTAAAAAAGTACCTGTGGTACTGCGGTAAAAACAGGAGAGTCCTTAATCATAAGCCTTATGATTAAGGACTCTCTTGTTTTTACCGCAGTCCGAAATGCGTTAAGTCTCTTGTGAGGTACACCGCTTGGTCTCCACAGGTACTTTTTTAACCATGGAAATAAAGATTTTTGATGTTTTTATAATATAATCGTGCCGGATCCTTTCTTCCATTACTCCTTACCCTCGTTGAACAAAAACACCCTGTGAAACATTTAAGAATTGCAACCATTTTTCCACAAAGCCTCCTCATTTCAGGGACTTCTGATCATGTGCACTGCCCGGCGTCTGAGGCGGTGAGAACGGACACAGGTGTGAGCGTCATCGCTGATGATGATGCTGGGCAATGGGCATTGAATAGCATGTTAGTATACCCCTGTGGGCGTGCTACATGCTAAGAGGGCGGAATGAGCGCAGAAACTAATGTCCTAGTGACTAGTCCCTACGCTCATTAATATATCATAAAGGATCTTTAGGGGGGCGTGTCCTGGCTATGGAGGAGTGGGGATGTGTTTGTCTCAGCTCCTGCCACCGGATTACACTACTGACGATTAAACCAGCCCAAGAGCCTGGAAGAAAAGGATATGCAGCGGAGGAGAAGGGAGAGATCCCAGGAGCCCAGCAGCGGAGCGTCATGGACAGAGGAGAAGGGAATCAGAGGCTTCCTTACCGGGCCGAAGCAGAGAGAGGACAGCACCGCAGACATCTCCCAAGATGGAGAGGCAGGGGAAGCCCCAGCAGCAGCGGAGACAGAGGGAGGAAACCACCCGGGCAGCAAATGAGAGGCAGCTGATAACCCCAGCGTGCAGGGTCTGAGGTACAGGGGAGCCCTGGAGCAGGGAGCATGGGTACAACCCCTACCATTGCTGATTGCAGGCCTGCAGTTGGGAGGCCTCAGGAGGGGGGAGAGGTGTCCTTACCCCTGTCACAGACGGAGGACAATAATAAATCTCAAGCAGAGGCTATCAATGCTACAAATAGGGAACAAGGCCCTGCTAGTGGAAATCCCCTATCTTCAGTGAGACACAGCCTCAAAGTCAAAGTGTGTATGATATGGAAATGCAAGCAGAGTTAGAGCCTGCCACAAGTACTATAAGATCACATGAACCAGGAGTGCTGACAGAACTTAATGACATCCGGGCACACATCTCTTCTATGCCCACCAGAGAAGATATGGAGACATATAGCAAGGCTGGAACAGGCATACCGCACAGAGCTGTCGGCCCTGAGGGGGGAGGTGGAAAGAGTGGACACTCAGAACCAAATACAGGTGGCTAAAATACAGAACATAGAAGACACCATTCAGGCACAAGGGGCCATTTTGGATCAACACTCCCGCCAAATACAATATATGGTGGAAGCAATGGACGATGCTGAAAACAGGGGCCGGAGAAACAATTTAAGGGTCCGGGTTTACCAGAGTCTGTTGAACCTAAGGCTCTCCAGAGAGCCCTCCAAGTGATGTTTAATGAGATCCTGGGTAAACCATCAAGCCAACCCCTGGAGCTAGACAGAGTGCATAGAGTGCTTGGCCCTAGACCTACACAGAATGACAGACCTCGAGATGTGATTTGCAGGGTCCACCATTATGTCCTTTAAAGAGGCCATCCTGTTTAAGCTGCGCAGTGGAGTTTCACCAGCATACGAGGGGAGCCAAGTCAAGATTCTGCAGGACTAATCCCGTTTCACTTTACAAAGGAGGAGAGCACTGAAACCTCTCCTGGACATGCTCCATTCGTATGAGTTTCAATACAGCTGGTGATTTCCCTTTCACCTGCAGGTTCGACACACGGGAAGAATGCATGTTCTTAGGAACCCGACTGATATGCCATCGTTTGCTACAGCCCTGGACATTCCGTTGGTGCCTATAGAGGAATGGCCGGTGTTTTCAATGGGGGGAGGCGGTGCTGCCCCAGATGGTGATCGGATGCATGGCCCTCGAAGAGAAAGAAGAGGAAGACCAGTCTGATGTTTAAGGAGTTATTGGTTTATAAACAAAAATTCATTGGGTTGTTTCTCAATAGAATGTACCTCCCAGTTTTGCCATAATTTTTTGCCAGGGGGGATTAAGTCTTTCTGATTATGAGGGAGGGGGGTTCCCTCCCGCCTTCCTGGGCGGGGGGGCACCCCTTGACGGTGTATAACACAATATTCTCTCTAGACCTTGTGTCCCCACATTATATAGGGTTCTGGCTGATAAACTAAGTTGAATAATTGCTTATTGTTAGTCCGGGGCAGGGGGCTCCTTTGTAGAAAGTTCCCTCCCTGATTGGGATAACACACCATAAGGGAGTGGCGTAGTCTCACCATCCCTAGGTTAGACAGTTTGGTATTCTCTTATACCTATACAGTTACTTTTAGTCTTTTTAGACCCGACGTTAGGGTCTTGTTGTGACCTTGCAGGCAGAAGGCACTCTGACCTCCTTGCCTGTGGTTTCTACTGCTTTGTTGGTAGTTTCTTTTGTATTCTCGACCTTCTTACCTCTTCTTCTCTTTTATTTCCTCTTCTCTTTCCTTGCTCTTCCTATCCTACTTGCCTACACATCTCTCTCTCTCCCTAATCTGCAAACCTATCCCTAGAGTCCCCACTGTTCCTCCGCATTGGAATGACGCAGATTAATTGGGGTTCACTAAATGTGAGGGGACTTAATGTCCTGCAAAAAACGCTCCCAGATATTTTTTGACATGCACAAAAAGAGTCCATATACTATTGATTCAAGAAACACATTTTAAAACGTGTCACCTCCCCATCTTTAGAGATAGATATTACACTAACTGGGTCCACAGTTCCAACCAAGAGTCAAAATGGTGCACACAGTTCTAGATACACGGGTGGACACGGAGGGAAGATTTATATACCTGAAAATTAATGTTAACTCATCCATTTTTACCATTGTCAATTGGTATCTACCGAATAGAGACCCGGCGACGACCTGGTCCTCTCTCCTGTCATCACGGTCCCTTCTGCGAATTCATCCAGTGATCGTGGGCGGTGATATAAACTTCACTTTGGACCCTAAGGTAGACACAACATCGGGACATAACTTTCTCTCAATAGGGAAACTAACGAAGGTTAAACGTTGTATACAGGAACTCAGATTAGTGGATGCATGGAGAACACTACACCCAGTAGACCATGACTACACATTTTTCCCCGGCTCACTCTTTGTACAGTCGCATAGACCTATTCCTTGTAAGTTAGAAGGTCCTGACATGGCAGATACAGACCTCTATAGGCAGTATCTCTTGCTCAGATCATGCCCCCATATTTTTGAGCCTCACTATCCCGGACGGGCCTGGGAGGCCGTGGTCTTGGCGGTTGAACGATAGTCTGCTGAGGGACCAGGAATGCTTGAAAGACCTGCAGAACACAATAGATGAATTCTTGGAGATACACTCAGGAGACACTACTACCCTACCTGTTCAATGGGAGACACTCAAGTGTGTGTTGAGAGGGATTCTGATCAAACATGGGGCTAGGATTAAGAGGGAGAGAGCCCAAACCATTCTGTCTCTACTTCAGAATATTTCAGACCTAGAGAAGATCCATAAGCAGACATTATCCCCGGTGACACTGACAGAGCTAGTTAAAAACAGAGAGGAACTTAAATCCATTCTGGACCGACAATATGAGCGCCACAGGAATAGACTAATAAGATTTATGTATGAATATGTGGACAAATGTAGCAGACCACTAGCTAGGTTATTACATCCGAGGGGGGACCCCAGTCACATCCCTACGATTGAAAAATCGTACGGCCTTTTGACTTAGAACCCAATCCACATAGCGGAGCAGTTTCAAAAATATTATAGTGACCTTTACGACATAAGGGACAAATTTGGGGATATGCCACAAGAAGCTTTGGAGACTAAAATAAATGATTACATACTTAAAACAGCCCTGCCGACTATACCCAATACTGAGGTTGAAAACCTAGAAGCAGAATTTACAGAGACAGAAGTGGCATCTATTATGGATTCTCCATCAGGCAAAAGCCCATGTCTGGACGGGTTTACCCCTAAGTTCTATAAAAATTTTCAGACTCGGTGATCCCCGTTCATGACCAAAGTATTTAACTCCATATCTGAAAACTCCCAGTGGGTAGCAGTCTCTTGAAGCACACATATGTGTTATCCCCAAACCGGGAAAGGACTCTCCCCTACCGTGGAAATCTTCAAGAGGAACCTCAAGACCCACCTCTTCCAACAAGCCTACAACCTACAATAGCCCTCAGCCCAGTAGACCACTGCGCAACCAGCTCTGTCCTCACCTATTGTACCATCACCCATTCCCTGTGGACTGTGAGCCCTCGCGGGCAGGGTCCTCTCTCCTCCTATACCAGTCTGTTTTGTACTGTTAATGATTGTTGTACGTATACCCTCTCTCACTTGTAAAGCGCCATGGAATAAATGGCGCTATAATAATAAATAATAATAATAATAATAACTTGCTGCTTACAAATTACAGACGCATCTCACTGATTAATTTAGATTTGAATTTTTTCTCTAAAGCACTTGCCAACAGACTTGCCCCGTCCCTGCCTGGGATAATACATACGGACCAGATGGGATTCGTAAAAGGCCGGGAGGCACGGGACAACACCAACAAATTGTTCCTCCTGATGGCTTGGTCGAAGGCTCAGTCTCTCCCCATGTGTTTACTTTCAGTGGACGTGGAGAAGGCCTTCGACCGGGTCAGTTGGAGCTTTATGATGGCAGCCTTGAGACAGGTGGGTTTGGGTCAGAAATTTTTGGGTAGAATTGCGTCCCTATATACGAGACCCTCAGCAAAAGTCAGGACAAATGGGTTTCTATCATCATCCTCTCTGGTCCACAATGGAATGAGACAGGGATGTCCACTGTGGCCCCTGTTATATGTCATAGTCATGGAGTAACTTGCGGTCGCCCTGAGAAACAACACAAGCATCCACGGGATAGAGGCGGGGGGGAGAACCGTAAGCTGGCTCTATTCGCAGATGACCTTCTCATGTTCATTTCCCAACCACACATATCCTTCCCATCCTTACTCAAGGAGTTCGAAGAGTTTAGCAACTTCAAAGTAAATTTTTCAAATTAGAGGCCATGAACGTGACTTTATCGGAAGAAGACCTTGTGAGAGTATCACAAAACTTCCCTTTTAAGTGACCACCATCAGTTTTAAAATATCTGGGAGTTATGGTACCTAGGGATCCAGCAAAAATTGTACATCACAATTTTTTCCCCTTATTAGAAAGGACAATCAGGGACTTAAAGAAATATGACGAAAAGAGATTGACGTGGTTTGGGCGTATAAGCACGATAAAAATGGATGCGTTATCGAGGTTCCTGTTCCTGTTTCAGACAATACCCCTACAGCTACCGCTAAGTTACTTCTCCAAGATCCGGACAGTCTTGTCTGGGTTTGTCTGGGGGAACAGGAGACCCCGAACAGGAATTAAAACTCTGACCAGACACAAAAGTGACGGGGGGGCGGGACTCCCAAATTTTCAGTTATATTACAAGGCAGCTATCCTAACGAGATTACTGGACTGGCATTTTCATAGGAATTCGAAACAATGGGTGGTGATCGAACAGGATATGCTGGGAACTCCCTTACATTTACTCCCATGGTTAGAGATAGTAGGATCCAGATAGCGAAGGGAATGGAGTTCACGCAGACAGCGATGGGGATATGGGATGGAGAGATAAAAAAGGATCTCTCTCTCAGGCCTCCAACACACATCCGTTAAACACGTGCGTGTTTGTTCCGTTTCCGTATATACCGGAGACACGGACAAACGTACCCCAATGTTAATCTATGTTTGAGGTCAAACGTGCGTTATTCCATTGTGTCCGTGTCCGTGATCCGTATGTGTTTCCGTTTTGCACGAAAGCATGTCCGTTTTCTGCACAGAGCACGCACACACGGACCCAATGAAAGTCTATGGGTATGTGCGCACACGTTAGTAAACACGTATGCATCTCCGTATGCTCCGTGTACGTTTTGTGCTTTTTTCTAGCGATGTCGGTCCTTCTTTCTTTTTCTGTGTATGTCGGTCAATCTCCCTCAGTCCGTCGGTCGGTCTCTGTCTTGTCTGTCCCTCTCTCTCTCTGTCCATGTCAGTCAGTCTCCCCCCTCTCTCATACTCACCGTTCCCCGATCACCGGCACGGCGCTGCACAGCTGTTAAAAAAACTCCGGCGGCTTTTACTATTTTGAAAAAGCCGGCCGCTCATTAATCAATCTCTTATTCCCTGCTTTCCCCGCCCACCGGCACCTATGATTGGTTGCAGTGAGACACGCCCCCACGCTGAGTGACAGCTGTCTCACTGCAACCAATCACAGCCGCCGGTGGGCGTGTCAATATCGAGCAGGAAAACAAATAATTTAAAAAAAACAACGTGCGGTTCCCCTCATTTAGATACCAGCCAGGGTAAAGTCAAATGTCTGAAGGCTAGTATTCTCAGGATGGGGAGCCCCACATTATGGGGAGCCTCCCAGCCTAACAATATCAGCCAGCAGCCGCCCAGAATAGCCGCATCCATTAGATGCGACAGTTCTGGGACTCTACCCGGCTCTTTCCGATTTGCCCTGGTGTGTTGGCAATCAAGGTAATAAGGAGTTAATGGCAGCAGCCCATAGCTGCCACTAAGTCCAAGATTAATCATGTCAGGCGTCTCCCGAGATACCTTCCATGATTAATCTGTAAGTTACAGTAAATAAATACATACACCCGAAGAAATCCTTTATTTGGAATAATAAACACTAACAAATACCCTCGTTCACCACTTTATTAAGCCCGAAAAAGCCATCCATGTCCGGCGTAATCCACGGAGGTCCCGCGTCGCTTCCAGCTCTGCTACATGAAGGTGACAGGAGCAGCAGAAGAACCCTGCCGCTTCTGCCAGATCCACACAGCAACTAAGGTGAGCCGCGCGAACAGCTGTGCTGTCACTCAGGTTACTCGCAGCCACCGCTGGATCCTCCAACTGTGACTGCAAGTCGCCCGAGTGACAGCGATGAAGTCACAGGTGACTTGCGGTCACGGGTGTGTGACTCCAGCTAGCTGCAGGTAACCTGAGTGACGGCAGCGCTAATCGCGCTGCTCACTTCAGTCACTCAGGTGATTAGCGGTCACCGGTGAGTCCTTCATGGGTGACCGCTAATCAGGACGCGACACAGACAGAGCCGCGGTACGACAAAGAAGTCGGGTACAGTTCACCCGAGTACATTCTCTTCGCGCGACTGTCTGTTGTCAGCGAGTATGCATAAATGACATTTTACATCACACACGTACCATTTCACATGGACAAAACAATCACATGTCAGTTACGTATCTCACACACACACGGACATTCCACACGCACACGCGATTAGCATACGCCGTTCACACGGATGCCACACAAACCATAAAAACGGATATAAAAACGGATCACGGCCCTGAAAAATGGCCCGTATGACACGTGCGTGCTTTTCACGGATGTGTGTTTCAGGCCTTAGGAGCAGGGCCCACTTACCCCCGTATTTGATAATAATAAGTTCCCCCCGGGACTCCACTCCCATAGATTCGGGGGATTTACCCGGGCGGATGATACTCGTTTTGGTCACGTACTCCAGGGACACACCCTACCAACTTATACTTCCATGCAGGCCACAGGGAAAGAGATTTCCTGGATGGAATATATGCAGTTGAAATCTTTCCTCTCGTACCAGGACAGGGAGAGAAGGATGAGGACACTCCACTCCTTTTGAGAAGTAAATTTACAGGGGTCATCACCTGGACATGGCATCTCACTCATTTATAAAATGCTGAACCAGAGAAATAGGGTGGATAAACCTCACTTTGTCTGTAGGTGGGGAGAGGAACTGGGAGAGGATATTCCAGAGGAAGATTGGAGCAGAGCATACCTGTGGACCCACAAGCTTTCCTTGGCATGCGCCGCTCAAGAGAAAAGTTATAAAATTCTCACAAGGTGGTACCATTACCCGACTAAATTACATGCTATATTTCCCTCTGAGTCTGATGTGTGCTAGAGGTGTGGCACAGACACAGGTACAATGCTACACATATGGTGGAGCCATACTAAGCTGCAACCCTTTTGGGACTCAGTGTTCTACCTGTACAAAAAGATGAGCGGAGGTGTAATAGAAAAGTCCCCCCAGGTTGCCCTTCTTTCTATGCTCCCAGGAGCTATTAAAACACAAAAAAGGGACATGTTGCGATTTTGCCTGGTGGCTGCCTGTATGATTATCCCACGATTTTGGAAACAGACTATATGCCCTACGGTGCTGGATTGGTTGGAGGAGACGACAAACCTCCAGAGAATGGAGGAGCTTACAGCAGAACTAAATGGGAACACAGAAACATTTACTACAGTTTGGGGACCATGGATTATGTTCATGGAGTAGCCAGAGTTTGTGGAGAGTTTGGCGAGCTTTTTGAACTGAGAAACGGTGGGGAGTCTCATTCCCCCCCCACCACCACCTTTTTTTTTTTTTTTTTTTTCTTGCTTTCCCCCCTCTCCACCCTTCCTTCTAATTTCCTCTTCTTCATGCTTGTATCTTTCCTCTTCTTTCTTACTTTTCTGAGCATTAATCTGCATTTTTCTAGTTTCATTTTTTTTAGATGAAAAGATTTATCAATAATTCATAAGACAATAGACATAGAATGAGAATGAGTATATTAGGATACGGGAAGTCAAAAGAAGTGGGAATTCTGACCTATAATTTATCAATGGTTATATGGTAATAGCACAAAGATAATTTGAAGAATTCCAAGAAATTTAGTAATGTAACAATTTCTGGATGTTATCCCGGCATTGAGAAAATGTTTATGTATTGTAATTGCACAAATGATATGTTTGTATGTTGACAACAGTTTCATCAATAAAACAGATTTGAAATAAAGGATCTTTAGAAATACTTTTTCGAAAGATCCCTTTATCTATGCTGCTAGATACAAGGACTGTTAGGCAGGGATTAGCAATATGTACCCAGAACTGCTTGTGGTCTTGGGTGCATATTGCACCTAAGGGCTCGTGCGCATGTACCGCCCCGTGCTCGGCAGCCGAGCCGCTCTGATCCGGACCTTCAGTGGGTGGCTCAAGGGTCTCTGGACCCGGAGGGTCCTGCGGTCACGTGAATCAAAAAGGGGTTTGCGGTTTGGGGACGTACGTGTATGGCCGGAGCCATGCTTAAGTTTGCGACGCCACCCACAGGATGTGGCGAAGATGGACACCACCACTGCAGTTACGGGGCACCCGGGGGAGATGTTGCACAGCAAGTTGTTAACCCCTCCATGGGCAGGGATGGTGGCCCCGGGACCTGTTGGGGGTGTTTGGCAGTGCAGGGAGACGGGCGGGCGGAGGGCACTGATGTACTCATGACTAGTAAACACATGAGTCTCTGGTAAGCCAAGGTGATGGTGGTCGGTGCCCGCAGCTGGCTGCAGTCTGGTCCTCCACCCGGTTGGTGGTCTCTGCCTTTCTCCTGCACCTGTTTGTGATGGTGGACTACCTGCGCTTGCAACTTCAGGAGTCAGCTCCTGGCTTTTGGTTGCCTGAGGAGCCCTTTGCCCGCAGACGCTGGCCCGTGGGATCTCTGTGCCGTGGTGGTGGCTTTCTATCCCCCTCGTTGGGCTGTTGCCTTCAGTCGGGACTTTGGGTGGGACAGGACCTCCTAGTCCTGGCCGCAATCAGTTAATTAGCTAGCCCCCAGTAGCTTCTGGACCTAGCTTCAGGGTCTGAGTACCCCCCTTTGTGCTCCGGTTTCCGAGTTGGTTCACCGGGTCGGTACCGGTGGGCCACTACCCTGTCCCGGTCCACCTCGGTTCCACCGAGCCGTCTTCCCGGCTCCTGAAGATGGAGACCGCCGTCTGCCTCTGAGTCAGCAGTACCAGGGCTCCTACCCTGGCACCGGTTCAGTTTGGGTCTTTCCTTTGCTGGAGCTGCACACAGCTCCAGCCCACACACCTCTCCTCTTGACCTCTAGACTTGAACTTCACGACTAGACTAAACTTTCCCGCCCCAGGCTGTCTGAGACTCCTTGGTGGGTGTCTTCCAACCGCCTGGTTCTGCCCCCTGGTGTGTCCATCAAGCACTGAGGGGGGTGACTAAGGTTTTATATGTTTGGCTGCTGTCACCTTGTGAGGGCCCCGCATTACACTGTTCCCTATCTGTGACTACCTGGCTGGCCAGGGCGTCACACGCACACTGCATCCTGATTAGTGCAGAAAAAAGTGCACCCGCTGGCAGACTTGACACTGCGTTTTGACAAAAAGAATGCATCCAAAACGCATGTATTTTGGATGCATTTTACATGCGTTTTGTCAGTGCGGTCTCCCGACAATTCAGCTCTGCTACATGCTGCCACGCTCCCCGGCTCCCCTGCCACGCTTCCCGGCTCCCCGGCCACGCTCCCCGGCTCCCCTGCCACGCTCCCCGGCTCCCCTGCCATGCTCCCCGGCTCCTTTGCCAGGCGTCCCCCGCTCCACGGCCTCCATGCTCCCTCACCTGCGTCCTCCAGGCAACCCGGTCCCCGGTCCCGACGCCCATCTGCGATGCTGAGCGCTCCTGCCTCCTGTGCACCGCTCCCTGCTCTGGCTTCTGGCACCCGGGCCTCGCGCATGCGCATTAGGGCGCGCGCGCTGTCATTGACCCTCTCTTAAAGGGCCAGCGTCCTCCAACAGGATATTGAAGATTCAGGTGCAGGGTATATAGGGGGTTCCTTTCCAAGTGGGCGGGACCTGTTCTTCGTGTTTGCTAAGCTAGGAGTCAGGTCTCCCTGTGCCATTGTCTCGTACTTACCTATCTCTCTTGTAGAGCCGCTCCTGTCTCGCCAACCGGTCCTGACGGTTCCAGAACCCCGAATGGACTGTCCGCCATCTTCTCAGTTCCTACCGTCTCTGATCCCTGGATGCGTGTGGTGACCGACCTCCCCGTTCCGCTGGTTTCGGACCCTGCCTGACACCATCTCGGCCTCCGAACCTGCGCTCCATCACCCGGACTACCTTCAGAGACTCCGTGGTCCCAGGGACTTCTACACCTACGCCTCTGAACGGACTGTCCTGCTACCCGTAGTGCTTCGGCTACCGGGCACCTTGCCCTCGGTGGGGTGCTCAGTCCAGTGGATACACCTCCTGGGCCTAACCGTCATCCTGGTCCTAACAGTAAGAACAGGCTATGGATCCCGCCGATGCACTAGCGTCCCAGCTGGCTGGATTGCAGCAGGAACTCGGACGACAACGTGAGACCCAATCCCGCATGTTAGCCTTCATGACCTCAGTGGACACCCGTCTGAATACGCTGCAAGCCACAGCTACGTCCCTGGCATCACAGTCCACGTCCACGTCCACACCTTCCGTGGCAGCCTCCTCAGAAGCCTCTAAACTCCGCTTGGCCTCTCCACCCCCCCGATATGCCGGAGATCCTAAGACCTGCAGAGGATTCTTGAACCAGTGCTCCCTCCACTTTAAACTGCTTCCGCATCTGTTTGCCTCCGATCAAGCCAAGGTGGCGTTTGTGATGTCCCATCTAGAGGGTGAGGCACTGGCCTGGATGAACCCCTTGTGAGGATCCTGTAACCACTGACATCCAGGAGTTCCTGCAGGCGTTTAGAACCACCTTTGATGAACCCGGACGTGCCGCCGCGTCCGCCTCATCACTCCTCAAACTACGCCAGGGGACCTTGACGGTGGGTCAATACGCCATCCGCTTTCGCACATTGGCCTCTGAATTAGGGTGGAATAATGAGGCCCCAACCGCCGCCTTCTGGGAAGGACTCTCCGGTCGTATTAAGGACGAGCTGGCCAGCCGCGATGTTCCTTCCACCCTGGATTCCCTGATCGCACTAGCCTCCCGCGTGGACCTCAGATTCCAGGAACGATCCAAAGAGGTGTCCCGCGAGAGACATCCGATACGGCATTCCTCTCCTCCGCAGAAGCCCGCCGTACTTCAGTCGGCGTCGTCTGGTGTCTCTGTCCACGAGCCCATGCAGATTGACCGTTTGTGGCAGTCCGAACAACGCCAAGCAGAAAGGCTCGCCAAGGGCCTCTGCTTCTACTGCGGAGAGGGCACACACCTGCTACGTTCCTGTCCAGAGAGGCCGGGAAACTCCAAAGCCTAGGGCTGGTAGGAGAGGCCACCCTAGGTACTGGGACTCTCTCAGACCCGGTTACGTGGACTGTTCAAGTGACAACGGGAGAGACGCGGTTCACAGCAGAGGCGTACCTCGATTCCGGGGCAGCAGGCAATTTCATCCAGCAGGCCACGGTGGACAAGTACCAGGTGGCTGTTACTCCACTCGACAAACCCCTCGTGATTGCCTCTGTAGACGGGAGACCCCTCTCTGACACCATCTCTTGGATCACCAAGCCTGTAGTACTACGCATCGGTGCCCTGCACACTGAGAAAATCACCTTCTACGTCCTCCCGCATATGTCTCATCAAATCCTGCTGGGACTCCCCTGGTTACGGACACACGAACCGTCGGTCAGCTGGCGTGCTGGCGAAATTACCCGATGGGGCCCCTCTTGCCACGAGAACTGCTTGAGGTCCATACAGCCCATCTGACGACCTCCGGTCCCGGAGTCCCTACCAGGACTGCCTTCGGCCTATTGGTCCTTCGCGGACGTCTTTGATAAAAAGGAGTCAGAGGTACTGCCGCCACATCGTTCTTACGACTGTGACATCGACCTACTCCTGGGAACCACACCACCTCGAGGACGGATATATCCTTTGTCCCCTGATGAAACAAGGGCCATGTCTGCCTACATCACTGAGAACCTGGCAAGGGGATTCATCCGGAGAGACTCCTCTCCTGCTGGAGC
Organism: Anomaloglossus baeobatrachus; assembly: GCF_048569485.1. Classification (NCBI taxonomy): domain Eukaryota; kingdom Metazoa; phylum Chordata; class Amphibia; order Anura; family Aromobatidae; genus Anomaloglossus; species Anomaloglossus baeobatrachus. The sequence goes on from NC_134354.1 coordinate 305,495,413, forward strand.
AGGCTTCTTCTTCGTTAAGAAGAAAGAGGGCGACCTGCGCCCCTGCATTGACTACCGGGGATTGAATCAAATCACCGTAAAGAATAAATACCCCCTGCCGCTCATCCCCGAATTGTTTGATCGGCTTAGAGGAGCTCGTTTGTTTACCAAGTTGGATCTTCGTGGTGCCTACAACCTGGTCCGCATCCGCTCTGGGGACGAATGGAAGACCGCATTCAATACTCGCGATGGGCACTACGAGTATTGTGTGATGCCCTTCGGCCTGTGTAACGCACCGGCAGTCTTTCAAGAACTAGTGAACGACGTGTTCCGGGACCTTCTCTACGTCTGTGTGGTGGTATATTTGGATGACATCCTGGTCTTCTCTCCGGACCTCCAGACCCACAGAGAGAACGTGCAGCTGGTACTACAAAGGCTTAGAGAGAATCGCCTGTACGCCAAGTACGAGAAGTGTGTCTTCAAACAGTATTCTCTTCCCTTCCTGGGTTACGTAATCTCCGATACCGGCCTGCAGATGGACCCAGAGAAGGTCTCTTCCATTCTCAACTGGCCCCCTCCTTCCGGACTGAAGGCAATTCAACGTTTTCTCGGCTTTGCGAACTATTACCGTCAGTTCATCCCTCACTTCTCTGCCCTGACTGCGCCTCTCTCTGCCTTGACCAAGAAGGGGGCTAATCCGAAGGACTGGTCACCTGCTGCCGACGCCGCGTTTGGCTCCCTGAAGCGGGCATTTGCTTCATCTCCTATGCTCCACCGTCCTGAGTTAAACCGACAGTTCACCTTGGAGGTGGATGCCTCCTCCTCTGGGGCCGGGGCAGTGCTCATGCAGAAGTCCTCCACCGGGAAGATGGTCACCTGCGGTTTCTTCTCCAAGAGCTTCTCAGCGTCTGAACGCAACTATACCATCGGTGACCGAGAGCTATTAGCAGTCAAACTGGCTCTGGAGGAATGGCATTACCTTCTGGAGGGATCAGTGTACCCCGTGATCATTTACACGGACCACAAGAACCTGGAATACCTGCGGTCTGCTTAGCGACTGAACCCACAACAAGCCAGGTGGTCCTTGTTCTTTGCCAGGTTCGATTTTCAGCTCCATTTTCGGCCCGCGGATAAGAACGTGCGAGCAGATGCCTTGTCCATGTCATTCGTGCCCATGGAACAGGAGGAGGAGACATCCCAGCCCCTCATCTGCCCAAGTAAAATCATTCCGGTGGCTCCTGTCACTCTGGCCCAGATACCGCCCGGGAAGACCTATGTCTTTGAAACTGACAGACAAAAAGTGTTGCACTGGGGCCATGCCTCGAAAATAGCCGGCCATGCTGGTCAGAAGAGAACATGGAGTACAATTGTACGTCACTATTGGTGGCCATCCCTTCGCACGGACGTCGCGTCCTTTGTCTCAGCCTGCTCCTCTTGTGCCCGGAACAAGACGCCCAAACACTTGCCATATGGTCGTCTTCTGCCGCTGCCAATTCCCTCCGTTCCGTGGCAACACATTGCAATGGACTTTATTACAGACTTGCCCTTGTCCGCCGGACACACAGTCATATTGGTCGTGGTGGACCGTTTCTCCAAAATGGCTCATTTCGTCCCTATGGCTGGACTCCCCTCTGCCCAGGAACTCGCTGACGCCTACATACAGCACATCTTCCGGTTGCATGGCTTTCCCTCACACATTGTGTCCGACAGAGGAACTCAGTTTACCTCCCGCTTCTGGAGGGCTCTCTGCAAACATCTGGGAGTGACTCTGGACTTTTCTTCAGCCTACCATCCTCAGTCGAATGGCCAAGTGGAACGAGTCAATCAGATCCTGACCTCCTTCTTACGTCACTACGTTAACGCCCATCACGACGACTGGTCAACGCTTCTTCCTTGGGCTGAATTCTCCCATAACCATCACGTCAGTGAGTCCTCCTCCAGCTCTCCCTTCCATGTCGTTTACGGACTTCAGCCTTCCGTCCCATTGCCTGTATCTTCTTCCTCGGATGTCCCTGCTGCTGATACCGTAGTCCGTGACTTTTCAACGATTTGGGACTCTGTCAAGACGTCCCTTGGACGCACTTCCCTGCGGATGAAGAGATACGCAGACAAGAGGCGTCTGTATCCTCCGTGTTTCTCTCCAGGAGATCTGGTCTGGCTTGCTTCCAAATATGTCCGATTGAAGCTCCCATCATACAAGCTGGGCCCTCGCTACATCGGGCCGTTTAAAGTCATGGGCAAAATAAATGAGGTCTCCTACAAGCTGCAGCTCCCGGCCACGATGAGGATACCCAACTCCTTCCACGTCTCCCTGCTCAAGCCGGTTGTCCTTGGTCCCTTCTCCGCTACTGCAAGTTCTGCCCCTCCTCCTATTGCTGACGATGACATCTATGCGGTAAGGGATATCGTGGCCATGAAGACCGTGCGGGGCCGACAGTTCTTCCTGGTGGACTGGGCTGGGTATGGTCCTGAGGATAGATCCTGGGAACCCCGGGAGAATGTGGGTACTCCCCTGATATGTGCCTTCCTGTCCCGGTTGCGGGGAGGGGGGCGTGGGGGAGGGGGTACTGCCACGCTCCCCGGCTCCCCTGCCACGCTCCCCGGCTCCTTTGCCAGGCGTCTCCCGCTCCACGGCCTCCATGCTCCCTCACTTGCGTCCTTCAGGCAACCCGGTCCCCGGTCCCGGCGCCCATCTGCGATGCTGAGCGCTCCTGCCTCCTGTGCACCGCTCCCTGATCTGGCTTCTGGCACCCGGGCCTCGTGCATGTGCATTAGGACGCGCGCGTGGTCATTGACCCTCTCTTAAAGGGCCAGCGTCCTCCAGCAGGATATTGAAGATTCAGGTGCAGGGTATATAGGGGGTTCCTTTCCAAGTGGGCGGGGCCTGTTCTTTGTGTTTGCTAAGCTAGGAGTCAGGTCTCCCTGTGCCAGTGTCTCATACTTACCTATCTCTCTTGTAGAGCCGCTCCTGTCTCGCCAACCGGTCCTGACGGTTCCAGAACCCCAAACGGACTGTCCGCCATCTTCTCAGTTCCTACCGTCTCTGATCCCTGGATTCGTGTGGTGACCGACCTCCCCGTTCCGCTGGTTTCGGACCCTGCCTGACACCATCTCGGCCTCCGAACCTGCGCTCCGTCACCCGGACTACCTTCAGAGACTCCGTGGTCCCAGGGACTTCTACACCTAAGCCTCTGAACGGACTGTCCTGCTACCCGTAGTGCTTCGGCTACCAGGCACCTTGCCCTCGATGGGGTGCTCAGTCCAGTGGATCCACCTCCTGGGCCTAACCGTCATCCTGGTCCTAACACATGCCCTCTGACAGAAAATACAGACAGAGCTGGGCGATGACGATGAACTCGAATGAACTTCACCCAACTTCATTGTCATCCCGCGGCTCTGTCTGTGTGTCGCGGCCCTCTTGTGGGAGCCCGTATCCGTCCCCTATAGTACTGCCGGGTGGTCCGGAGCCTGCCTCTGTGCACACATTAGAAGTGTTCTGGTGGCCCGTTGGCGTGAAGCTGTCCAGTAGTTGTTGGTAGTGGAGGTGTGCTCTCAAGGGCTCACGCTTGGGATTTCTATGGGCTGCGTAGGTTGGAAAGCCCTATCCCCCTCGTTGTGCTAGTGCCCCTGATCTCTGAGCTTCTTGGGAACAGTCCATAAAGTCACTATCCTCCAAAGGTTAATTGCCGGGTTGCCTGAAGCTACTCCCCGACCTAGGGTCATGTCCCCCGCTGTGCTTTCGGTCACAAACAGGTTATTAGACTCGAGCTGCTGACTGTCCTCCAAGACCAGATCTAGGCACCCAGCCTCAATACCCTGCGAACCGGTCTCCGACTCCTCCAGGCCCAGACCACCGTCTGCAACCCAACTTCTAACTCCCAGGGAGCCACATGCTCCCTCAGCTCCTCACTACTCGAGGGCTACCAGTCTTCTACTCTAATTCCCTCCCACCAGTGTGTCTGACCCCTAGGTGGACGGCCCTATTCCAGCTCAACATCCCACTGGTGTGTCTGACAGGGTGTGGTGTGAGGTGTGGTTGGGATTTGGATGCGGATGGAGGCAGTACCATAGGTTGGGAACCCAAAACCATGGGAGGTTGAGCCCTGCACTAAAGAGCAGTAAGTGCAGTACCCTGTGACGCCCTGACTAGTCTAGGGACGTCACACTTCTCAAAGTCTTCGCTTTATGGTAGACTTAGATACTGAAACACCTACTTTCTTCAGAGTGTTCTTCACTTGGGTGGATGTTGTGAAGGGGTGTTTCATCGCTAAGATAAAGATTATGTAAACATCCACCACTATTGTCTTCTTTGGACATCCAGGCCTCTTTGAGTTCCCAACTCTCCAGTGTGCTCATTTTTTCCCCCCGACTATACCAAACTGTTAATTTGGCCACCCCTAACATTACTACTATCTCTCTGATGGATTCTTTCTTATTTTTCTGTAGTACCCAGGGATATGGGGTTCTTGGTCCCGGGCAGTGTCTCTCTTGGGAATGTCACGGTGGTGGCCATTGCCCGGTTCCGTGCCCTGGGCCCTTTTTGTAATGGGGATACTTATTGGGGAGATTAAGATAATATTCACATGTGACGCCACTTGCGGTGTTGCGGCTAAGTGTAGGGAGCCGCCGCTGCAGGGTGTCCTCTAGGGAGATGGGGTCTCACATCCCGGCGGGAGATGAACACTCCCTCCTTCAGGCCGGGCTCTGCAATGAATACCCATCCCCTTTTGATGCTAAACCGTTCAACAACACCCTTGTTCAGCAGGCCCCGGGCGTGGTAGGTGTCGAGCCGCAGGCGATGTTTCTCCTGGAGGTCTCTGGCCTCCGCCTGCACCCACTGTGCCTCCCACTGCTCCCACTCCTGGGCCAACTGGGTGATGATGGCCTGGCAGCCTTCACAGATGTCCTCCACAACCTGTGCCTGCTCCCAGGTGATGACTGCTGATTTCCCACTACCTGGTTCAGGGTAGCTCACTGGTGGGTCCCCAACAGCGACTAGGTACAGTACCTGGGGACAGTCGTCAGCACTGGTGGTAGCCTCCTCTGTGGCTCCCGATGATGTCATTGCCTGGGCTGCCATCACTGGATTAGAGGACGAAACTTGCTCCTACTCTAGCGGAGAAGGTGATGCGACCGCTTCTGGTCTGGCAGTGGAAGCTGGTGCCACTTTGTCCTTCTTCAGCGGAGAAGGTGATGCAACCACTTCTGGTCTCTCTGGCTCTGGCGGTGACACGGCTTGGTCGAGGACGGATCCTGGTAGCTGGATCAGTGCAGCCTGGTCAAGCGGCGCTCCACTTTCTTGAGCCTGCATGGCTGCCACCACCTCAATCATCTCTGCCTTCCACTCATCGACTCGCTGCAGGTGTTCCGCTCTGAGTCCAGCACAGCCACTGGACCTCTGCCTCTAGCCTTTCCGCGGTGCAAGTCCCTGGTTGAACTGGGACACTGGCACGATCCCCTGGAGCAGACATGTTGTCAGTAACAGTCCTGGAGGCATTCTGGTGCAGGGCCTCCGGGCTCCCTGTTATGGTTTCATTTTACATTCCGGATACTCCCTGGAGGCAGGGCTTTCTTTTTGCGGCTTTTGGTCTGCTGTGGCGCAGTTATTTTATATAGCAAAATGGTGGCAGTTTTTCAAGTAATAAAGTACAGTCCCTCAAACACAATTTTTAAGGCACACGTCACCCGGTTTGACCGGGTCCAGTTCAATCCTGTTCGTGTCGCAAGGAAAAAGGGTTGTAGCACTCAGGGATATGGGGTACTCGGTCCCGGGCAGTGTCTCTCTTGGGAATGTCACAGTGGTGGCCGTTGTCCGATTTCGTGCCCTGGGCCCTTTTTGTAATGGGGATATTTATAGGGGAGATTAAGATAATGTTCACATGTGACGCCACTTGGGTTGTTGCGGCTAAGTGTAGGGAGCCGCCGCTGCAGAATGTCTCTACTGGGGCTGGTGATATTGCCAGCTAGAATGGTAGACCCTCCGCAATTAAGGTTTTGCCCCAAAGGGCGTATGGTGCAGTGGGCGTTGGAAGAAGGGAGTCCACACAGATGTTCAGTGCAACTGGTTTACTTACTGCTGGTAGATGTTGTCTGGTTGCCCAAGGCCGGCTGGTTTCACCTCCAGGTCCCCTTCGTCCCAGTGCCAGTTTGGTTCTCTGGTACCTTCTTCCCCTGCACCTGTCTCTGGTAGTAGTAGTAGTAGGTCCCCGTGCTATAGAACAACTGGGGGTCCCCGTTCTGTGATTTGTCCACTTCTGTCCGCCTGACGGTAGCGTGAACCCTGTGGGGTTGGAGTCTCTGGTCCTGTCCCCGATTCTCCCTTTGCTACTGAGTCTTCGGATTCTTTAGGGTCAGCAAGGTCCTTTATGGTCCCCTTGCTGTGCAGGTGTTAACAGGTCAGCTTGAAGCTCTTTCCTGTCCTAGGGTCCTGTACCCCGTTGGTGCGTAGTTCCGGGAGTACTCCACCGGCAACCACTTCTCCTGGGTACCAAGTCACCGTTAACCTGAGTCAGTATGTCACTTTACTTCCACCTTCAAAACCTGCTGTCAACTCTTGTCTCAGTACTATCCACAGTCTACCCCTCCCACCTGGTCAACTAGTGGACTGGAGTGCCTCCACCTCTAGACAGCCATCCATTGGTCCCACCCTAGCTGGGTACCATTGTATGGGGGATTGTTGGGGAACACTGGGATTACCTGGGTTTTTGTTGGTACCAGCACTGGGGTTCTGGGTCCCTAAGGGGGTAGACCCTGCATCCTTGTGGGGATGCAGAACCTCCCACTAAAGTTCTATTTTAATCTTGTGATTGTATTTACCATATTTTTCAGACCATAAGACGCACTTTTTCCCCCCCAAATGTTGGGGGAAACTGGGGGGTGCGTCTTATGGTCTGAATGTGGCTGCGGGGAATGAGGATGCTGCGGTGAAGCGAGTCATCGGGGGCACAAGCAGGCTGCAGCAGCGCCTGCCGTGACCACGTGGGCCCACTCATTTAATATGCATGCCCATCCTCCCGCCCATCATCTCTCAGCGCTGAAGTCAGCGCTGACAGGTGGGCGGGGTGATGGGCGGGGAATGCGCGCATATTAAACAGCCTGCCCGCATGATCACCCCTGGCAACTACAGCCTGGAGTGATCATGTGCGGCTGTATTCACTGCCCCCGTGCATCATTATCAGCGCGGGGTGCAGTGAATCAGTGCACTCACCCGTCACCGTGTGTGGAGCCGTCACCGTGTGTGGAGCCGTCACCATTGTCTGCAGCTTCGCGATATCTTCCTGTCTGTCCCGGTCAGCTGATCTGTGTAGAAAGCGGTGAGCACAGCGATGACATCATCGCTGTGCGTGCCACTAACGTCCACACAGATCAGCTGACCGGGACAAAAAGGAAGATATCGCGATGCTGCAGGGGACGGCTCCACATACGGTGACGGCTCCACTCAGCGGCGCTGCAGCTGAGGCAGAGAGGAAGATGATCCATGCTGCATGGAGTGAGGAAAGGTGAGTATAAACGTTTATTTTTTTGTTTTTCTGTGCCACAGGATACAGGCCATATACCTGGATGGGGATATATTATGAACAGGATGGGGGTATTTTATGAGCAGGATGGGGGTATTTTATGAGCAGGATGGGGGTATTTTATGAGCAGGATGGGGTTATATTATGAGCAGGATGGGGTTATATTATGAGCAGGATCGGGTATATCATGAGCAGGATCTGGGATATATTATGAGCAGGATGGGGGTATTTTATGAGCAGGATGGGGGTATTTTATGAGCAGGATGGGGGTATATTATGAGCAGGATGGGGTATATGAGCAGGATGGATGGGGGTATATGAGCAGGATGGGGTACATGAGCAGGATCATATACAAGGCAGCAGGATCGTTACCAGAATGGGGTACCTTTTAGTAGAGAATTTGGGGACATTACTCCCATAACAGTGTCAGCAGCAGCTCCTCGCCCCATAACAGTGAGTCATGACCACATTTTTTGGTTAAAATTTTATTTTCTTATTTTCCTTCTCTAAAACCAGGGTGCGTCTTATGGTCAGGTGCGTCTTATAGTCCGAAAAATACGGTATATGCTTTTTCAGAATTGTGTAATAAACTTTATCATTTTTATCAATTGTTGTTGTACAGAATTTCTTTCTTTTTCATATTAATGATCTGTATATGGCTTTATCCATGTACGCATTATGGCACGGTTTAAATTTACATGTATGTTGGTTGTTCTAACCTGTCTCATATTTTGCTGTGTATTTTCACAGAGTTTTTTTGCACCAACCATGGACTACAAAACCCGGGATTTGTCCTGGAAGCTCAAATGTAGTAAGGACTTTGATGGTGACTCACCGGCAGGTATTAGTAGTGAGCAGAGGGGAGTGATTGACCTACAAAATAATGTTAAACGTCTTTTACATAGGCAAACGAAAGTCTGGTGGAACAAAGCGTTCCTCGAGGAATACATACAGAAGCAGATGGTCCCTCGGGGACTAAGGATACAAGTTTTCCCATCCTTTCCCATAGAAGATACTAACTTTATTAAGCGATGGGAAAAAAATCTGTTCCACCAGCTCTTTGAAATTTACGGAATTACGAGTGGGTCTTAATACAAAGACGCTAGAGGAAATTGAGAAGGAATTGGACGCAGCCTATCTTCAATTGAGGACGTTATCCTCTGAGGAGGAAATTGCATCTTTCAATCTGTTAATGGTGAATAACTCTAAAGCGGGCTTTACACTCTACGATATCGTTAATGATTTATCGTCGGGGTCACGTTGTTTGTGACGCACATCCGGCGTCATTAACGATCTCGCAGTGTGTGACACTTATGTGCGACCTAAAACGATCGCAAAAGCATCTTAGCTTCATCAGGGGCAGTGGGTGTCACAAGAAATGATCACACAGACAAACATTTATACACGTGCTAATAAACTATTAAAACCATATTGCCTACCAGTGTGGTGCATGATCCCTCATGGCATTGCAATCAGGAAGTGCTCAGTGAAACAGGAAGTCATTTCTAACAGCTCATGCAGCACCTGCATTAGTTTACGCAAAATACGTACTTAAGATGTTTAGTGAATACCAAAAATTGAATATGTCTGCACTGTGTTGTATTTTGTATGTGTGTTTTTAAACTTTTTGATACACAAATAAAAATCGTATTATATTACTCTAAATCTGGAGTGAGTGCCTTTGGTCAAGCGCTTTCCTTGTGATTGATATGGTTGGCTTTGCTTGACAGGTGCACCCCCCTATTCCAGATAAATGTGCCGTATAAACTATGGCTGTGCACTTCTAATTGGTTTTCTTGTATGGTGTATATGGGCTTGTATGAGCCTTTCTGAGTTGCACGCCTGGCTATTATGCTAATTGTGATATATGATATATGTACATAATTGGGATTGTTTTTTATTGGAGTTATTGATCCTGCCTTGGTACAGTTGGTGCTTGTTGTCTCTATGGCATCCAGTTGGGATGTGAGAGAAGCCACTTGGGCTAGTGAATCAGCTAATGTATTTAATACTACATCCAATGCCCCTATAAGCACTGAATTTACTCAGCTCTGTAAGGATATTACTATGGCACACAAATCTGGCATTAAGACCTGGTGGAACATCAGAACACTTGAGGAATATTTGAAAATGTCTATTATACCCAAAGGTCTAAAGGGGTCAAATCTTCCCAGCGTGGGAGATACAGGCTCCCTTTAAAGATACATGGGAGAAAGGTCTTCTCCAATGTTCTCGGATAATTATTAATATGTTACTAGAGCATGACAGAGTCCTTATAGGTGAAACAAAAGAGCGAATTAAATTATTGGAAAATAAGCTTTCTGGTTTTGATTAAGAAAAACAAGTTCAACCATTCCAAAATCAATTGGGCACTGTGTTGGATGACTTTGAAAAAATCATAATTGAAAAGAAAAAAAGGAAATTTAATAGAGACAAGGAGGACATTGCGAATGGTACAGTTTATAGATGGAAGCATAGGGGCAATTCACGTGGCATGAATTCTATAGGCCCCACCATGGAACGATCTGCGCCCATGACCTCTAGTGAGAGTGATTTTTTAGGCTCAGGAAGCAGCGACGCAGAAAGCATATCAGACGGGGCAAGAGGACGTCCAAGAAGACAGGGGGTCAGATACAGGAACCCCAGCTACAGGGAAAACAATTACAGATGCACTGTTACGGGGGGCTGTCTGATAATAAAACCTAAAGGAATGTCAGAAGGTCAGGGTCCACCGTGCAAAGACTCTGCTGCAGACTATGGCAGAGGATAAGGGGTATATAAGTGTGCCACTGTAAAAAATAATAGATCTAAGAGTCTCAGGGCCGCATCATGGGTAACCTGCGGACCCATGAATACCGCTTTAAGAGCATCAAGAAAGTCTTGATGTCTCAGAGTAACCACATCAGAGCGCTCCCATAAGGGAGTCGCCCATTCTAAGGCTTTGTCCTGAAGTAAGGAGATGATAAAGCCTACTCTGGACCTCTCCGTAGAGAAGCGAGAAGAGTTGACCTCTAGGTGTATCTGACACTGACTAATGAAACCACGACATGATCTGGCATCGCCAGAATATCTGTTTGGCAGAGCAAGTCGAGGATCATGTGCAGATGTCACCATGGTCTGAGGTTTATCCTCTATACTCTTGAGCCGCGACTCAAGTACTTGTATGTAACGGTGTAACTGCTGATATTCTGCCATAACTGCCAGACCCTTGGCTCAGTCCTAATGTTACGGGGGGCTGTCTGATAATTAAACCTAAAGGAATGTCAGACAGTCAGGGTCCACCGTGCAAAGACTCTGCTGCAGACTATGGCAGAGGATAAGGGGTATATAAGTGTGCCACTGTAAAAAATAATAGCACAAGTGCAGAGTGCAATACCTCTGTTAAACTCACAGAGGAATATAATTAGAAAATAAAGCAATTCCTCCCTTACTTGGTGGGTGTGTGGAATGGTCTCTGTTAAAGATCACAGAGACAAAAGCAGTGAGTGTGAAATGGCACCTACCTAGGTCCGTTCCTCTAGTGGTGCCAGGAGACGGACAGCAGCGTAAGCCGCACAAAGCTCCTACCTGCGTTCGCTCCACTAGTATGTGGGGACACGAACCACTAGATATGGCACCTGCCTAGGTCCGCTCTTCTAGTGGTGCAAAAGAGACGAACAGCAGCATAAGCCGCACAAAGTTCCTACCTGCGTTCGCTCCACTAGTGTGCGAGGACACGAACAACTGCCAGACGCAGTATAAGGAACGTTACCTATGTCCGCTCCACTAAGAGGTAAGGATACGGACTGCAGCCGAAGCTGTAAGGTATAAGAATGCTACCCTGCCGGTAGCGCTCACCTAACATAGACAGAGAAATGCCTAGAGGGACGTGCACAGGGCGTCTACCCTCATGCATGAACCAAGAGGACTGAGCACCGGGCGGCGTGCGTCAGGGTCTTATATAGACTCTGTGCCTCATCCAAGATGGAGGACACCAGAGCCAATCCGCTGCCAGAATGACAGCAATGACGTCACGCTGACCTATCACCGAGCAAAACGTCACAAGCACATGACCAGCAACCAATCGGCATAGAAGGTGTCAGAGACATGTGACCACGTGTCACAAGCACATGACCAGTGGCCAATCAGCTTAGAAGGTGTCAGAGACATGTGACCTCATGTCAGCGATGATGTCACCCGCACATGTGCAATGGCTCCAAGATAGGACTTAGTCTCCAGCGATTGCACATGTGCAGTAGCAAGAAATCCGGACATAGTCTCCAGAGCCACAGCAACCGTAACAGTACCTCCCCCTCAAGGGCCCCCCTCCCGGCGATGCAGGTAATCGGCAACTAAGTCGGGAGCATGGACAGCCTCCTCAGGCTCCCAAGAGCGATGTTCCGGGCCATAGCCCTCCCAATCTATCAGGAAGAACCTGCGCCCTCTAACCAACTATGGCTCGTACCTCATAGCTAGAGCGAGAGGAATCAGAGGCAGGAGAGTGCACTTAACGAGCGTGAGGTAAAATAGCCGGCTTTAGCAGTGAAACATGGAATTTGTCATGGATCCTAAGATGGACAGGTAACTTCAATTGGTAGACTACAGGATTTACCTGTCGAAGAACCTCATAAGGACCCAGGAAGCGAGGAGCAAATTTGACAGAGCTCACTCTAAGTTTCACGTGTTTTGCAGAGAGCCACACAAAATCCCCTGGAGAAAAGACAGGAGCCGGGTGACGAAACCGATCGGACATCGTCTTCATACGGTCCTTAGCTGCTTGGATCGACTCTTGAGTCCGATCCCAAACCTCTCTGGCATTAGTTGCCCAGTCGGCCACAAGAGGAGAAGGTGCAGCAGCGGGAAACGGTACCGGTACCCTAGGGTGTTGCCCATTATTGAGTACGAATGGTGTCTGCCCAGTGGCCTCAGCCAGCGAATTGTTAAGGGCAAATTCTGCCCAGGGTAGGAGGGAGGACCAGTTATCGTGGTTCTCAGCAACAAAGTGTCGAAGGTATATAATCATGGATTGATTGGTACGCTCAACCAAACCATTGGTCTCCGGATGGTATGCCGAAGAGAGATTCAACTCAATTTGCAGAAGGCTACAAAAATCTCGCCAGAAACGGGAAGCAAATTGCGGGCCTCTATCACAAATGATACGATTTGGCATCCCGTGAAGCCTAAAGACATGCTTGAGGAATAGTTTGGCTAGTACCCTGGAAGACGGGATTCTCGATAACGGTACGAGATGAACCATCCGGGAGAAATGGTCCGTAATGACCTACACAAATCTATGTCCCTGTGAACACGGAAAATCACCCACAAAGTCCTTGCCTACCACCTCCCATGGTCTATCTGGCACTGGTAAAGGATGCAAGAGCCCAGCCGGTCTCTGCCGTAATGGACGGTTGCGAGCACACGAGTAGCAGGAACTGACATATCTCTTGACGTGGCTGGCTAAGTGTGGCCACCAATACCACCTCTCCAGTAACTCTCGTGTCCGCCTAATACCAAAATGCCCACCCACCTTTGAGGTGTGGGCCCATGACAGTATATCATTCTGTCGATCAGGCGGCACAAAGGTCTTGCCCAGTGGGATTTGGTCTAACATCACAGGGGACAGCGTATGAAAAACCCTGGAGGGAAGGATAAGACGAGGTTCGTCAATCTCTTCCTCGGTAGAAACCATAGAGCGAGACAGAGCGTCTGCCTTGTTATTCTTACTCCCAGACAGATAGTTGATGGAGAAGTGAAAGCGGGAGAAAAACAAGGACCAGCGGGCTTGGCGAGGATTCAGACGCTGAGCGGTTTGTAAGTACGTCAGATTCTTATGGTCTGTATAGACCTGGAAAGGATGTTTCGCTCCTTCCAGCAAGTGACGCCACTCCTCCAAGGCTAATCTCAGGGCGAGCAGTTCCCTATCCCCAATGGTATAGTTTCTCTCTGCCGGTGAAAACGTTTTAGCAAAGAAGAAACACGGCCTTTTTCTACCTGCACCGTTCTTTTGATACAAGACCGCACCAGCACCCACTGAAGAGGCATCAACCTCCAAGAGGAAGGGCTTATTCTCATCGGGTCTTTGAAGAACGGGAGCAGTTGAAAAGTGTCTTTTTACTGCCTCAAAAGCCTGGGATGTCTCAGTAGACCAGACTTTTGGATTAGCAGCACCTTTCTTAGTCAAGGCCACCAAAGGGGCCACCAAAGTAGAGAAATGGGGTATGAACTGCCTGTAATAATTTATGAATCCTAAGAAGCGTTGCACCGCCTTCAAGGAATGAGGTTCGGACCATTCCAGGACAGCAGAGAGCTTCGCAGGATCCATAGCCAGACCCTCTTGTGAGATAATGTAGCCCAAAAAAGGCAAGGATGACTGCTCGAATACACATTTTTCGAGTTTAGCAAACAAAGAGTGCTCCCTTAAACGGGAAAGGACACGAACGACATCCTGACGATGAGTCTCCAGATCGGGAGAAAAAATCATAATGTCGTCCAGATACACCACGACGGAGGATAACAGTAAATCCCTGAACACATCGTTTACGAAGTCCTGAAATACTGCGGGTGCATTACATAAACCAAAAGGCATGACGAGGTATTCATAGTGACCGTCTCGGGTGTTAAAAGCGGTCTTCCATTCGTCACCCTCTCGAATTCGTACCAAGTTATACGCACCCCGCAGATCCAACTTCGTAAAAACCTGAGCTCCCCTCAGTCTGTCAAAGAGCTCCGAAATTAAAGGTAACGGGTATTTGTTCTTTATTGTGATTGCGTTGAGACCCCTGTAATCTATGCAGGGACGCAAATCACCCTCTTTCTTCCGAACAAAGAAAAACCCAGCTCCCGCGGGAGAGACAGACTTACGAATGAACCCCTTCTCTAAACTCTCTCTTATATAGGTCGACATGGCCTCCGACTCAGGTATCGACAGGGGGTAAACCCTGCCCTTAGGTGGAACCGAACCTGGGATAAGGTCTATGGCACAGTCATACGGCCTATGGGGTGGAAGAACCTCAGCACCCTGTTTGGAGAACACGTCAGCGAAATCCAAATAGGGTGTAGGTATGGGAGAGAGATCAGTTGATGCAACCGCAACGACCTTAGGTGGTAAGGGAAGACATCGGGACTGATATTTCGAACCCCAAATAATAATGCTGTTGGATTCCCAGTCAATGTGAGGAGCATGAGTCCGAAGCCATGGGAGACCCAGAAGGACGTCGTCTATACCCTCAGGCAAAACAAGAAAAGAAATCTCCTCTATGTGACCCTGAGGCAGGGAAAGGCGCAAGGGAACTGTCCTCAATGTAATGGAGTCAGACAACATAGTCCCATTAACAACACGGACAGGAATAGGCGCCTCTAACATGATAGAGGGAATATTGTGTCCCTTTACAAATCCTGAGGACACAAAAGTCCCGTCAGCTCCGGAATCCACAAAAGCCATAATAGGCCATGTATTCTCAGAGAATGAGAGCTGACCTGGGAAACTACACTTAGAGGGTGCAGAAGACGTCTCTAGTAACCCCCCTCTAATGGTTACTAGGCCTGGGAGTTTCCCTGACGACTAGAACACTTGTTGGCATAGTGCCCAGCCTGACGACATACGTAACATATAGGAGGACCAGACTTGCGTAGTCTGGAGGACGTATGACCTAACTCCATAGGAGTGGGAGATGTTTCAGATGCTGAGGAAGATGGTAGTGGACCCTCAACAACTGGAATAGCCCGATGCTTAGGGCGTGAGGAAGAGACCTCGAGTCTACGTTCCCTATGGCGTACGTCGATCCTCGTTGCTACTGTGATCAAGTCCTCCAGAGAAGCAGGGACCTCACGAGTAGCAAGGGCATCCTTGACATAGCCTGCCAACCCTCTCCAGAAGATAGGAATCAACACCTTCTCTGGCCAATCTAGTTCTGCCACCAGAGTTCTAAAAGCAATGGCATAAGAACTAGTGGATAACGAACCCTGAGATAGATCTAAGAGTCTCAGGGCCGCATCATGGGTAACCTGCGGACCCATGAATACCGCTTTAAGAGCATCAAGAAAGTCTTGATGTCTCAGAGTAACCACATCAGAGCGCTCCCATAAGGGAGTCGCCCATTCTAAGGCTTTGTCCTGAAGTAAGGAGATGATAAAGCCTACTCTGGACCTCTCCGTAGAGAAGCGAGAAGAGTTGACCTCTAGGTGTATCTGACACTGACTAATGAAACCACAACATGATCTGGCATCGCCAGAATATCTGTTTGGCAGAGCAAGTCGAGGATCATGTGCAGATGTCACCATGGTCTGAGGTTTATCCTCTATACTCTTGAGCCGCGACTCAAGTACTTGTATGTAACGGTGTAACTGCTGATATTCTGCCATAACTGACAGACCCTTGGCTCAGTCCTAATGTTACGGGGGGCTGTCTGATAATAAAACCTAAAGGAATGTCAGACAGTCAGGGTCCACCGTGCAAAGACTCTGCTGCAGACTATGGCAGAGGATAAGGGGTATATAAGTGTGCCACTGTAAAAAATAATAGCACAAGTGCAGAGTGCAATACCTCTGTTAAACTCACAGAGGAATATAATTAGAAAATAAAGCAATTCCTCCCTTACTTGGAGGGTGTGTGGAATGGTCTCTGTTAAAGATCACAGAGACAAAAGCAGTGAGTGTGAAATGGCACCTACCTAGGTCCGTTCCTCTAGTGGTGCCAGGAGACGGACAGCAGCGTAAGCCGCACAAAGCTCCTACCTGCGTTCGTTCCACTAGTGTGCGGGGACACGAACCACTAGATATGGCACCTGCCTAGGTCCGCTCTTCTAGTGGTGCAAAAGAGACGAACAGCAGCATAAGCCACACAAAGCTCCTACCTGCGTTCGCTCCACTAGTGTGCGAGGACACGAACCACTAGATATGGCACCTGCCTAGGTCCGCTCTTCTAGTGGTGCAAAAGAGACGAACAGCAGCATAAGCCGCACAAAGCTCCTACCTCTGTTCGCTCCCCTAGTGTGCGAGGATACGAACAACTGCCAGACGCAGTATAAGGAACGTTACCCTAGCGGCAACGTCTACCTATGAGTAGAATCACAAGGCCCAGCCGGACCATGTGCCTCAGGCACCTGCCTATGTCCGCTCCACTAAGAGGTAAGGATACGGACTGCAGCCGAAGCTGTAAGGTATAAGAACGCTACCCTGCCGGTAGCGCTCACCTAACATAGACAGAGAGATGCCTAGAGGGACGTGCACAGGGCGTCTACCCTCATGCATGAACCAAGAGGACTGAGCGCCGGGCAGCGTGCGTCAGGGTCTTATATAGACTCTGTGCCTCATCCAAGATGGAGGACACCAGAGCCAATCCGCTGCCAGAATGACAGCAATGACGTCACGCTGGCCTATCACCGAGCAAAACGTCACAAGCACATGACCAGCGACCAATCGGCATAGAAGGTGTCAGAGACATGTGACCACGTGTCACAAGCACATGACCAGTGGCCAATCAGTTTAGAAGGTGTCAGAGACATGTGACCTCGTGTCAGCGATGATGTCACCCGCACATGTGCAATGGCTCCAAGACAGGACTTAGTCTCCAGCGCTTACACATGTGCAGTAGCAAGAAATCTGGACATAGTCTCCAGAGCCACAGCAACCGTAACACGTACATTCTTCCGCAGGTGATCCCTGAGATGCCCAATCAAGGAAGAGAAGGATCCTCACACAATGTGAAAGCTCTAAATGTAATAAATCTAACTGAATTTATTCTAACAGAGGATCAAAAATCTGTGTTGGAGCGAGGGCTCACCTTTTCACCCACCAACAAAGCTGATAAATTCACCTTGATCAAAGATGTTTGTTTATTCTGCAGAAGGCTTATATTTCGTGCAATTTACCAACAACCAAGGATCGTTGAAACATGCATTGATATGGATCAGCGGGTTTTGCATGATCTCCTGGACCTTCTGGAGGAGAATGAAACCACCTCAGGTAGGCCTCCATGCCCTTTAAAAAATAAATCTACCACTTCTCCTCCCTTGTCCCTCTTTCCATCTATCCAGCTTTTCTTCGAACTCACAAAAAAAGATATTCTGGAATTACCTGATGGGCCACTTGGTGGCAACAACCTAAACATAAGGGAAAAGAGGGCCCTCTCTGAACTTAAAAACAACAAGGGATTTCTAATTAAAGGGGCAGACAAGGGTGGCAATGTGGTGCTTTGGCCCATGGAGATGTACCTAAAGGAGGTGGGCAGGCAACTCAATAACAACAAGTTCTATTGCAGATTACCATCGGATCCCACCCAAACCTTCCAGAAAAAACTGGGACATCTCTTGGATTCAGCTCAGGAATATGACATCATCACGAAGAAGGAGAAGAGTTTCCTTTAGGTGGCCAAACCCATGGTACCTACATTCTATCTACTCCCAAAGGTACACAAGAGTTTACAAGATCCACCGGGCCGCCCTATAATTTCTGGTAATGGCAACCTATGTGAGAAGGCAGGCTCATATTTGGACTATTATTTACAACCCTTAGTCCAGAGCCTGCCTTCTTATATACTTGACACCACACACTTTATACAGAAAATCAGTGACATCTGTATTCCATCAGACTCATTAATTGTCACCTGTGATGTGGAATCACTCTAATCAAATATATGACATCAAGATGGTTTGGCGGCCGTTACCTATTTTTTGGATACAAAAGAATGCTCTAATAGGCTACACGACTCCTTCCTTGTGGATTTGCTAAATTTTGTGATGACACACAATTATTTCGTCTTTGATAGAACATTCTTTCTCCAGATTTCTGGAGTAGCAATGGGCGCACGGTGCGCACCGGTTTTGGCAAATCTTTTCTTGGGATGTTGGGAGGCTCTGATTGTCTACCCCCTAGAAGAATTCCGCCATAATGTATTAGGATGGTTTCGCTTCATTGATGATGTGGCATTCATATGGCAGGGATTGAATCTGAATGTAAAGATTTCATCACGCATCTCAATGACAACCAGCTAAACATCTTCCTTACGTACTCTCTTTCTCCCACAAAGGGTATCTTTTTGGATTTGAAGTTATCTGTGGAGAATGGAAGACTTGTGACCAACCTGCATCGGAAGGAAACAGCGACCAATAGTCTTCTGCATTTTTCAAGTTTCCATCCTCAACATGTAAAGAATGGTATTCCAACTGGCCAATTTCTACGACTGAGACGAAATTGTACCTCGAATCAGGATTTTCTCAGTGAAGCAAAAGAGCTCACAGAACGCTTTAGACAATGGGGTTACCCCAAGAAAACTATCTCCAAAGCATTCCAGAGGGCGAAGGCACAATCCCAATCATCTCTTCTACTACCAAAGGAAAAGACACCAGATACACAGATCAAGATTATTACCAACTTTCACAATCAATGGTATCCCTTCAACAATATTCTAAAGGACCATTGGCGAATCTTGAAAGCCGACCCCAAAATACGAGATTTAATTGATGATCGTCCAAGAATTACAGCAAAAAAGGCCCCGAACATTGGTGATTGCCTGATGAGGAGTCACTTTGTACGCCCTACTCACTCTGTGGGTCGTGGTTTCAGGCTCCTTGGATCTTTTGCCTGTGGGGACTGCAGCGTTTGTTTATACATTGTGCCAACACGGGACTTCTTTGTACATCCTCTTAACAGCAAACGGTATAAATTGAGGTCATATATTAACTGTAAATCCATAAACGTAGTATATGCCCTAATATGCTCTTGCCCCAAATTATACATAGGTGAAACCACTCAGGAACTGAGGAAGCGCTGCCAGAAGCATATATCTACCATCAATCTGGCTCACAGTGACATCATAAAGGGTAAGACGCTAACCTCCGTTGCCTCCCATTTCCACAGATGCCATTGTGGAAAACCCACAGGTCTGCAAGTTATTGGATTGGAGAAATTGGTGACAAATATTAGAGGGGGTGACCATCAGAAACGTCTCCTGCAACTCGAGTCCCGCTGAATATGCCTCTTGGAATCAACATCGCCAATGGGCATGAATGAAGAACTTCTATTCTCGGGATTCCTAGGTTGATGTGTGGTCTTGTCCTTATCCTAATATCTTTAATCTCCATCTATTTTTTAGAACCCACTGTAATGGATATGACTCTCCTCCGTTAACTGCCATCTCCATGATTGATGATCCTATTAATCCATCTTCTTCATGAATTGAGGATCTGGACCACTGCTTGGGACTTTTTAAAGATTGATGATTCTATATTACTCCAATCCATCCTTCTCACGAATTGATGATCTGGACCGTTGCTTTGTACTTCTAAAGAACAATCTACATTTATTCAATATTATTGGACTTCCTCTGGATAAGCCTCTCTCTCACTTTTTGTGAATTGTTGACTGTGGTGCATGATCCCTATGCCTTGCTCTTTGCTGTCTTGAAAAATATATGTTCCTTCTATATATGTGTTTTTGGCAGACATTGTATGGAGGGGATATTGGTACCACCATATGTGGCTCTTCAGATAGATACATTATTTCAAATATTGCTACGGCACCTGTCTCCCATATTTGGATGGATGACTATCCTTCTGGATGTTAGTCGATTTATAGTTTGGAACTTACTCAATCATAATCCACCCTTGGACCCGGATAAATATTTAGGGCTGCATGGTAACTTGCATTATGGATTAATCCGCACGAATGTGTGTGGTATGTAGATACTCATTTATATTCATGGATAATGAAAGTTGGGGTAATCTGCGCCGTAAATATTCTATGCAATCTGTTTATATATCTGGAGGAAATGATATTCCCTTATAGGTAGGGTATGATCTGATGTGCCAATCATATATTGTGGTGACAAGCCTTCTTGAACTATGGAACCTTCTTCTGATGAAGTAAGGATCCCACTTTATGATTTATTCAGGATCTACACTTTATATTCTGATCGAGTACTCTTTGGAAATATTTGTGGGCTTTGATCTATATATGGGACCCTGTCTATTGTGACTTATGGGATACAAACCATATATATATATATTAAAAGGAATTCCTCATTAATTCACCTATACCTTGCATGAATTAGCATAAACTTTATATTATACATTTTTTATTGTCTATATAGAGCATGGGTAATAGTGTCCTCCATATAGGATCTTGGCTCAGCCCCTTTTTGAAGAACCTTTAAATATGTATCTTGTGCAAATTGGTGCATGTGCTGTGCAAAAGTGTGGTCCATAAATATTCATGGCTATATTCTTTATAAATATGGGATGTGCTATATCTCTGTCTGGAAAAAGCCCCAAAATATGTGCTTCATGTTGCTAGTATAAGCTATATAAAATTCTGTATATCTAATGCAGCCTAGTCTATTTGTGATTATGCTGCTTCTCCTCCTGTATTCTAATACTCTCTAATGTGGCTTGCGCTGTATTGTTCTACTCATAGAACCCTCCTAACATGTATCCTGCACAAGCGCTATGTATTTTTCTCTGTTTAATGCTGCTCCAAAACTGTTTCTGGAAATTTACAGCTTAAACGCTATTTGCGTAAGTTGCACTATTTTTTGGTATTCACTAAACATCTTAAGTACGTATTTTGCGTAAACTAATGCAGGTGCTGCATGAGCTGTTAGAAATGACTTCCTGTTTCATCGAGCATTTCCTGATTGCAATGCCATGAGGGATCATGCACCACACTGGTAGGCAATATGGTTTTAATAGTTTATTAGCACGTGTATAAATGTCTGTCTGTGTGATCATTTCTTGTGACACCCACTGCCCCTGATGAAGCTAATATAGCGACACGCGTTAGACCAGGTTCTCCACCTCTATTTTCAGATAGGGAATCACCATGATAGGGATTTTCCGCCTATGAGGCATTGCAGTTGCTGCTCTGACTATTTGGTCATAATGCTGCTTGAGAGATAGAATGTCTGTCTCAACATATACCTATTTATAAGATGGTTATATCTCTGATTCATTATCTGTATTGTTATACATTTTGAACTATTTATGGTGATTCTGGTACAATATATTTTTGAGAGGATTTATTCTGGATTGGATCTCATTACCATTGTCCTTGGTGTTTTTAATATGTCTGCACTGTGTTGTATTTTGTATGTGTGTTTTTAAACTTTTTGATACACAAATAAAAATCGTATTATATTACTCTAAATCTGGAGTGAGTGCCTTTGGTCAAGCGCTTTTCTTGTGATTGATATGGCTATCTTACACGAAGGACACCAGTAATTTTTTTACAGAAAGTCGATTCTTTGCACGTTGGTGACGATTCCCTGCTAGTCTCTTGCGATGTCGAATCGCTATATACTAGCATTTGACATCGTGACGGACTACGGGCTATTTCATATTTTCTGTCCATGTCCAACATGTCTGGGAAAGAAAGGGGTTTTGTCATGGACTTGTTAGAGTTCGCTCTGACCCATAATTTTTTCTTTCTTAGGGGGGTCCCTCTACCTACAGCTCCAGGGTACTGCAATGGGGGCGTCATTTGCACCCTCGTATGCAAACTTATTCCTGGGGCTGTGGGAGAGGGACCTCCTCCTGTCAGATTCGATGATTTGGACACGGTACATCAATGACATCTTCTTTATCTGGCAGGGGAGTTCTAATGATTTAGATTTATTTTTTCAGAGTTTAAACAAGAATAATGTCAATCTACATCTAACTTACAAGTTCCACGAGGAATCCCTGCAATTCCTTGATGTGTTGGTAACACGTGACAGTAATGGACTATTACAAACAGATTTATACTGGAAATCCACCTCGGTTAATTCTGTACTCCATGCCACATCCACTCACCCTGCTCACATTGTGCATGCTATCCCGATGCTATCCAACTTTTACGCATTCGGCGTATTTGTTCATCGGAGTCAGATTTTAAACTGAGGGCTTTTGAAATGAAAAGAAGATTTCAAGATTGCGGTTATAGTAACCGTTCTATCAAGAGAGCCTACAATAGAGCAAAGAACGCCTCACGGGCCGATCTTTTATTCGGAGGGAAAACTAGAACATCTGAAAATACTGTGAGAATGATCACACAGTACCACTCACACTGGAGTAGGATGACGGAGGTGTTGTCCAATCATTGGTCTATTTTGACCATTGATCCAATTCTACGACTCTATCTTCCCCAGAAACCATCAATTGTCACCAGACGTGCAAGAAATTTTAAAGATCTACTGACATCAAGTCACTATGATAAGAGACAAACCCGCTCCTCTATTCCCCTCCACTTCTCCCTTTTTGCGTAGCGAAAAGAGTGGGTGTTCACCCTGTGGGTCATGCATTGCATGCCCTAACATTGACACAGCTAGTGATTTTTCCTCTACGGATGGAAACATTTTTTTGATTTAGAAGATCAATTGTCTATCAAAAGCTATAGTCTACTACGCAACATGCCCTTGTCCACGCATTTATGTTGGCCTTACGACACGGGCCTTAAAGGTCTGTGTCAGAGAGAACATGTTCGTGATATCCTGGCCGCCAGAGATGAGGAACATGAGGAGGGTCTTAAAACCTTGCCCAAACACTTCAAAATATTCCATCAATGTAATTGTAAAAACATTAAAAGCTTAGAAATTTATTGCATCTAGTTCAGGAATTCCATAAATCAGTGTTAGAGAAATTCAAAGACTGCTTACAACCTGAAATGTCAGAAAGTGAGATTGTGATTTCTGACTGTAATGTTGCTAATGAAGATGGCCGCATACATGTGCTGTCTATTGAAGGTGATCTTCAAGACACCGGAAAAGAAGCAGGAAATTACATAGAGAAGCCAGAAGGGGGAGGAGTCAGAGAAGGAGACGTGGAAAAAGTTGTCAGAGAGCATGGCAGAGATCAGTTTCTAAAAATAGAACAGGCTAAATTAGGGATTAAACTTAGAAAGAATCTTTTGGATATATGCAAATTAATTCCCGCATATGATCCCAAAATACATGTATGCAGAAATTCAGAAATATTTGAAAGTTCTGTTGAAAAACTAAATTTAACCGATAGTGAGAAGACTCAGAAATTCCATATGTGGATACCCCGACAATTTTTCAGACAGCTGGTATTAAAAAAGTCTTCTGACAATGAGACATTTGATTGTTCAAATGATGATGACATCACAAGGCTGAGAAATCTCATCATCTGTGAAAGGAATGAAGCGAGTCCAGATTATGAGATGTTGAAGGAATTACAAATTGAACAGAATGAAAGTTCTGTGACGACATGGACTCTCATAGGTTAAAGTTTCTTAACATTCAGCCAGACAGGATGATAG
This sequence comes from Anomaloglossus baeobatrachus, assembly GCF_048569485.1. Taxonomy (NCBI): domain Eukaryota; kingdom Metazoa; phylum Chordata; class Amphibia; order Anura; family Aromobatidae; genus Anomaloglossus; species Anomaloglossus baeobatrachus. Next base: position 305,519,136 of record NC_134354.1, read on the forward strand.
ATTGTTTATAGACGGGGGATAAGTCCCTCATTGTTTTTACAAGACTGTTGTTGACTCATGTAATTGTGTTGGCCACTGAAAGCCAGACGTATTGTTTCTCCAGACTCTTTCAGTAATCATTGTATTGTAGTTGTGTATTGCTAATGTAATTACCTTAGTAGCCATTGTCTAGTCGGTGACTTCCAGACTACATGTATACCCTCAGTCTTTCTGTAGACATCATTTGGATGAACATTGTCCATGCAGCTTGAGATTCATCCAATGGGAGAGGCGCTCTTGTCCGACCAATCGATGAGGACGCAGTGTATCTAAGTGGAAGGCTGTGGCTATAAAAGGGACTTCTTTAAGCCACCCGGTTGTTGATGGATGCTGATGGATCCAGTCTAAGCTCTCAGAAGCTGACTAGAGGATCAGGATATCTTATGGCTTCAATCTAGGGACTCCGGTTCCGGTTGGAGACCATATCCACAGCCTAGGGATTTCAACTCCAGCTGCCAGGATTGTAGCATCATACCAGGACTACCTAAGGAGGACATTCAGGTTGGGACAGTTCAGTCACCTGTTACAGACTTTGCAGACCTCACACAGCTTCCTAAATCTGGCATTATTCCTTTCTCGGTGGGTGCCCGCCAAAAGCAGGGTGCTGCTGGATTGGAGTAAGCGGCCCTGGAACCTCTGAGGCATGGACATTCTAATCCCTGGTGAGCCAGCGGAAGGGTGAGACTCTGTTGCCTGTTACATTTGTGTGTTTTGCTGGTTATGTGTTATGTGCCGTTAATTGTTTGGGGATCCAATAAAGTCTAATTATCGTGGTTCCCTCACCCTGTGTTGTCTGAGTAGTGTTACGCCCACAGTTAAGGAGTCCGGCGTTCAGTTGGAATGAGCCCTGAGCCACGCTGTCTTTCTAAAGGCGGCGGGTTTTAGTGGACGAGAGCACTCACTGAGCCCCGTGTCTCCACAATTGGTGGCAGCGGTGGGATACTACTCAGCCTGGTTTACCCAGGGGAGCTGCAGCGGACTGGTGTTCGTGGACACCGTCCAGGGCTCAACAACCAGGGAGGCACATAAGCATACCCAGCAGGCCATAGGGGAGGCATTCAGGTTTCGGACGCTGCCATGTCCAACCCCACCAGCTCAGCCATGGGACAAGGACAAGAGAGGAGTTATGACCGCTGCAGTAAATGGATGCTACAGGATCTGTGCCAGAGGCGAAAGATTATCTACTGGAACGCTGAGACTCGGTCAGACTTGATCCAGAAATTAGTCCGTTGGGATGCCCAGAATGATGCAGAGGACGATGAGGATCCCGCCGATATTGACCCAGAGGATTTCAACTATGTGCCACATCATGGATCTAGTGACAATCGGGAATCAACTTTGTCCAAAATGGCCCAAGCCACAGCGTTGTTGGATGCATTGGGGCCTAGATCCTCAAGAGAAGAGAGGGCTTATGTTCTGGAATATGTTTATGGGATTCCAGCTGCAGTACTGCTAACACCAGCCGGTCGAGAAGGATGGTCCCGCTACCCAGCAGAAGCTGCCCTAAAACAAAGGACTACAAACAGGGCCTGTGACTCGCCCAATCTATGGCGCTGTTATACATGTGGGCGCCATGGACATATAGATAAAGATTGTCTCCAAAACAGAGGCCGCATGCTTGGAGCCCATCTACCAGCTCAGCCGGTCAAGAGCCAGGGACTACGAGACACTGGTTCCTCCATTACCCTGGTAAGCCCAGTTATTGTTTCCCCAGAAGACCCTGTACCAGATTCCCAATTATCCATCTCCCTGGCTGAGGACCAGCGCTCAGACATTCCTCTGGCATGTGTGCAGTTGGACCTAAGGACTGACCAGGGAGACGTCGAGGTGGAGCTTGTGGACAGCCACCCCACACCTGGTATTTCGGGGACTAGCCAGGAGGAAGTTGAAGTGGGGTTCATAGATGACCCCATCAAGCCTGTTGTTTTGAATACTATTCAAAGGGAAGTGAAAGTGGGGCTTGTGAATTACCTGCTCACACCAGTCATTTTGGAGAATGACCTAGGACAAGGACTATCCAGTCAGTTTGAATCAGCCATCATCCACCTCCAAGCCAAGCAGGACCCTGATGTGGATCTTTCTAATATCTTTTCCAGGGATGGTTTGCATTCCCGGTCTCCATCATCCATTTCTGAGCCAAGAACCGTGAGTAAGCCTAACCACACTATGGCTATTGACTGGGGGAGGATTGATAGTGGGAGATTTGTGCAGGCCCAACTCATGGACCCCACCTTAGTGCTTGTCCACAATATGGCTGCTCAACCTGGGGGAGGTAATCAGGGGGAGGTGTATAGATGCGAGCCTCTGTTGCTGACCTCACCATTAAAAAGGACAATGCCGTCAAGAGGAGAAGGATGATCGGAAGCCTATCATGTCTGGCTAATATTAAGAAGGGGGACGGATGTGACGACATGGACTCTCATGGGTTAAAGTTTCTTAACATTCAGCCAGACAGGATGATAGATTGTTTATAGACGGGGGATAAGTCCCTCATTGTTTTTACAAGACTCTTGTTGACTCATGTAATTGTGTTGGCCACTGAAAGCCAGACGTATTGTTTCTCCAGACACTTTCAGTAGTCATTGTATTGTAGTTGTGTATTGCTAATGTAATTACCTTAGTAGCCATTGTCTAGTCGGTGACTTCCAGACTACATGTATACCCTCAGTCTTCCTGTAGACATCATTTGGATGAACATTGTCCATGCAGCTTGAGATTCATCCAATGGGAGAGGCGCTCTTGTCCAACCAATCAATGAGGATGCAGTGTATCTAAGTGGAAGGCTGTGGCTATAAAAGGGACTTCTTTAAGCCACCCGGTTGTTGATGGATGCTGATGGATCCAGTCTAAGCTCTCAGGAGCTGACTAGAGGATCAGGATATCTTATGGCTTCAATCTAGGGACTCCGGTTCCGGTTGGAGACCATATCCACAGCCTAGGGATTTCGACTCCGGCTGCCAGGATTGTAACATCATACCAGGACTACCTAAGGAGGACACTCAGGTTGGGACAGTTCAGTCACCTGTTACAGACTTTGCAGACCTCACACAGCTTCCAAAATCTGGCATTATTCCTTTCTCGGTGGGTGCCCGCCAAAAGCGGGGTGCTGCTGGATTGGAGTAAGCGGCCCTGGAACCTTTGAAGCATGGACATTCTAATCCTTGGTGAGCCAGCGGAAGGGTGAGACTCTGTTGCCTGTTACATTTGTGTTTTTTGCTGGTTATGTGTTATGTGCCGTTAATTGTTTGGGGATCCAATAAAGTATAATTATTGTGGTTCCCTCACCCTGTGTTGTCTGAGTAGTGTTACGCCCACGGTTAAGGAGGCCGGCCTTCAGTTGGGATGAGCCCTGAGCCACGCTGTCTTTCTAAAGGCGGCAGGTTTTTGTGGACGAGAGCACCCACTGAGCCCCGTGTCTCCACAATTGGTGGCAGCGGTGGGATACTACTCAGCCTGGTTTACACAGGGGAGCTGCAGTGGACTGGTGTTCGTGGACACCGTCCAGGGCTCAACAACCAGGGAGGCACATAAGCATACCCAGCAGGCATAGGGGAGGCATTCAGGTTTCGGACGCTGCCATGTCCAACCCCACCAACTCAGCAATGGGACAAGGAAAAGAGAGGAGTTACGACCGCTGCAGTAGATGGATGCTGATGGATCCAGGCTAAGCTCTTCGGAGCTGACTAGAGGATCAGGATATCTTATGGCTTCAATCTAGGGACTAGAGTTGAGCGCGGTTCGAGGTTCGAGGTTCTCCAGTTCTAGGCTCGAGTGATTTTGGGGGCTGTTTGAGATCGAACTAGAACTCGATAGTTCTAGATACGTTCGAGAACGGTTCTAGCAGCAAAAAGCAGGGCTTTTTACAGCTACAGTGTGCAGGAGCCATCGCTGGCAGCCTGCCAGAAGCTGCTAACCAAGATAAACATCGGGTATCCAACCAAAGCGCTTTGGTTAGTAACCCGATGTTTATCCTAGTTACGTGCAGGAAGCCCACACTTCCCCGCTCAGCTCGCTCCGCCCCCTCCTGCCCACGGCATGTATTGTACACACGTACACACACACACACACACACACACACACACATGGTCCCTCTCGGCTTACCTGCTGTGATGAAGTCCCGCCATCCCGACCTCAGCGCTGTCACTGTCCTCCATGGCCGCCGCTTGTCACATCACCTTCTCTCGCTTCCGACCCGAGACTGACTAGCGGTGACGTCACGGGCCTCTCGCGATACTTGGTGTGAAGGCGGCGGTCATTGAACTCAGTGACAGGTGCTGTCAGTGTGCAGGAGATCAGCGCAGGTAATGTACCTCGCTGACAGCAGCACTTGTCATGCCCTGCAGTGACCTGGGCTGACCCATTGATGTTAGCTCAGGTCACTGCACTGCTCTCCCAGCCAATGGGGAACATCCTGCTCTTCATTGACTGGGACAGTGTGGATCGTCATGGCAACCCCTTGGATTACACCAGACCTGGATTTGTTTTTCATTCTAATAAATTGGTTAAAGAGGGAATGTTTTGGGGAGTGTTTTTTCAAATAAAAATGTGTTTGTCGTCTATTTTTTTTTATTACTGACTGGGTTGGTGATGTCGGGTATCTGATAGACGCCTGACCTCACCAACCCCAGGGCTTGATGCCAGGTGACATTACACATCTGGTATTAACCCCATATATTACCCCATTTGCCACCGTACCAGGGCGCGGGATGAGCTGGGGCGAAGCACCAGGATTGGCGCATCTAATGGATGCGCCACTTCTGGGGCGGCTGCGGCCTGCTATTTTTAGGCTGGGGAGAGTCCAATAACCATGGACCTCCCTAGTCTGAGAATATCAGGCCCCAGCTGTCTGCTTTACCTTGGCTGGTGATCCAATTTTGGGGGACCCCTACGTGTTTTTTTTTTTTAATTATTTATTTAATTTAAAATAACAGCGTGGGGTGCCCTCAGTTTTGGATTACCAGCCAAGGTGAGGTTGCCAGCTGTGGTCTGCAGGCTGCAGCCGTCTGCTTTACCCTAGCTGGCTACAAAACTAGGGGGGAACCCTACGTCATTTTTTTTTTTCATTTTTTTGGCTAAATACAAAGCTAAGCACCCCTTAGTGCCTCATGAAAGGCACCAAAGGGTGCTCCACTTTTTCTCCACTTTTTCTCCACTTTTTCTACATTTTTTCTCCACTTTTTCTACATTTTTTTCTCCATTTTTTCTCCATTTTTTCTCCATTTTTTCTCCACTTTTTCTCCACTTTTTCTCCACTTTTTCTCCATTTTTTTCTCCATTTTTTCTCCACTTTTTCTCCACTTTTTCTCCACTTTTTCTCCACTTTTTCTCCATTTTTTTCTCCACTTTTTCTCCACTTTTTCTCCACTTTTTCTCCACTTTTTCTCCACTTTTTCTCCACTTATTCTCCACTTTTTCTCCACTTTTTCTCCATTTTTTTCTCCACTTTTTCTCCACTTTTTCTCCACTTTTTCTCCACTTTTTCTCCATTTTTTTCTCCACTTTTTCTCCACTTTTTCTCCACTTTTTCTCCATTTTTTTCTCCACTTATTCTCCACTTTTTCTCCACTTTTTCTCCATTTTTTTCTCCATTTTTTCTCCACTTTTTCTCCACTTTTTCTCCATTTTTTTCTCCACTTTTTCTCCATTTTTTTCTCCACTTTTTCTCCACTTTTTCTCCACTTTTTCTCCACTTTTTCTCCATTTTTTTCTCCACTTTTTCTCCACTTTTTCTCCATTTTTTCTCCACTTTTTCTCCACTTTTTCTCCATTTTTTTCTCCACTTTTTCTCCACTTTTTCTCCACTTTTTCTCCACTTATTCTCCACTTTTTCTCCACTTTTTCTCCATTTTTTTCTCCACTTTTTCTCCACTTTTTCTCCATTTTTTTCTCCACTTTTTCTCCACTTTTTCTCCACTTTTTCTCCACTTTTTCTCCATTTTTTTCTCCACTTTTTCTCCACTTTTTCTCCACTTTTTCTCCACTTTTTTCTCCACTTTTTCCTCCACTTTTTCTCCACTTTTTCTCCACTTTTTCTCCATTTTTTCTCCACTTTTTCTCCACTTTTTCTCCACTTTTTCTCCATTTTTTCTCCACTTTTTCTCCATTTTTTCTCCACTTTTTCTCCACTTTTTTCTCCACTTTTTTCTCCACTTTTTCTCCACTTTTTCTCCACTTTTTCTCCACTTTTTCTCCACTTATTCTCCACTTTTTCTCCACTTTTTCTCCATTTTTTTCTCCACTTTTTCTCCACTTTTTCTCCATTTTTTTCTCCACTTTTTCTCCACTTTTTCTCCATTTTTTTCTCAACTTTTTCTCCACTTTTTCTCCACTTTTTCTCCACTTTTTCTCCATTTTTTTCTCCACTTTTTCTCCACTTTTTCTCCACTTATTCTCCACTTTTTCTCCACTTTTTCTCCATTTTTTTCTCCACTTTTTCTCCACTTTTTCTCCATTTTTTTCTCCACTTTTTCTCCACTTTTTCTCCATTTTTTTCTCCACTTTTTCTCCACTTTTTCTCCACTTTTTCTCCACTTTTTCTCCACTTTTTCTCCACTTTTTCTCCACTTTTTCTCCACTTATTCTCCACTTTTTCTCCACTTTTTCTCCATTTTTTCTCCACTTTTTCTCCACTTTTTCTCCACTTTTTCTCCACTTTTTCTCCATTTTTTCTCCACTTTTTCTCCACTTTTTCTCCACTTTTTCTCCACTTTTTCTCCATTTTTTTCTCCACTTATTCTCCACTTTTTCTCCACTTTTTCTCCATTTTTTTCTCCACTTTTTCTCCACTTTTTCTCCACTTTTTCTCCACTTTTTCTCCATTTTTTTCTCCACTTTTTCTCCACTTTTTCTCCACTTTTTCTCCATTTTTTCTCCACTTTTTCTCCACTTTTTCTACATTTTTTCTCCACTTTTTCTACATTTTTTCTCCATTTTTTCTCCATTTTTTCTCCACTTTTTCTCCACTTTTTCTCCACTTTTTCTCCATTTTTTTCTCCATTTTTTCTCCACTTTTTCTCCACTTTTTCTCCACTTTTTCTCCACTTTTTCTCCATTTTTTTCTCCACTTTTTCTCCACTTTTTCTCCACTTTTTCTCCACTTTTTCTCCACTTTTTCTCCACTTATTCTCCACTTTTTCTCCACTTTTTCTCCATTTTTTTCTCCACTTTTTCTCCACTTTTTCTCCACTTTTTCTCCACTTTTTCTCCATTTTTTTCTCCACTTTTTCTCCACTTTTTCTCCACTTTTTCTCCACTTTTTCTCCATTTTTTTCTCCACTTATTCTCCACTTTTTCTCCACTTTTTCTCCATTTTTTCTCCATTTTTTCTCCACTTTTTCTCCACTTTTTCTCCACTTTTTCTCCATTTTTTTCTCCACTTTTTCTCCATTTTTTTCTCCACTTTTTCTCCACTTTTTCTCCACTTTTTCTCCACTTTTTCTCCATTTTTTTCTCCACTTTTTCTCCACTTTTTCTCCACTTTTTCTCCACTTTTTCTCCACTTATTCTCCACTTTTTCTCCACTTTTTCTCCAATTTTTTTCTCCACTTTTTCTCCACTTTTTCTCCAATTTTTCTCCACTTTTTCTCCACTTTTTCTCCATTTTTTTCTCCACTTTTTCTCCACTTTTCTCCACTTTTTCTCCACTTTTTCTCCATTTTTTTCTCCACTTTTTCTCCACTTTTTCTCCACTTTTTCTCCACTTTTTCTCCACTTTTTCTCCATTTTTTTCTCCACTTTTTCTCCACTTTTTCTCCACTTTTTCTCCATTTTTTCTCCACTTTTTCTCCACTTTTTCTCCATTTTTTCTCCACTTTTTCTCCACTTTTTCTCCATTTTTTTCTCCACTTTTTCTCCACTTTTTCTCCACTTTTTCTCCACTTATTCTCCACTTTTTCTCCACTTTTTCTCCATTTTTTTCTCCACTTTTTCTCCACTTTTTCTCCATTTTTTTCTCCACTTTTTCTCCACTTTTTCTCCACTTTTTCTCCACTTTTTCTCCATTTTTTTCTCCACTTTTTCTCCACTTTTTCTCCATTTTTTCTCCACTTTTTCTCCACTTTTTCTCCATTTTTTTCTCCACTTTTTCTCCATTTTTTTCTCCATTTTTTCTCCACTTTTTCTCCACTTTTTCTCCACTTTTTCTCTATTTTTTTCTCCACTTTTTCTCCATTTTTTTCTCCATTTTTTCTCCACTTTTTCTCCACTTTTTCTCCACTTTTTCTCCATTTTTTTCTCCACTTTTTCTCCATTTTTTTCTCCACTTTTTCTCCACTTTTTCTCCACTTTTTCTCCACTTTTTCTCCATTTTTTTCTCCACTTTTTCTCCACTTTTTCTCCACTTTTTCTCCATTTTTTCTCCACTTTTTCTCCACTTTTTCTACATTTTTTCTCCACTTTTTCTCCACTTTTTCTCCACTTTTTCTCCATTTTTTTCTCCATTTTTTCTCCATTTTTTCTCCACTTTTTCTCCACTTTTTCTCCACTTTTTCTCCATTTTTTTCTCCATTTTTTCTCCACTTTTTCTCCACTTTTTCTCCACTTTTTCTCCACTTTTTCTCCATTTTTTTCTCCACTTTTTCTCCACTTTTTCTCCACTTTTTCTCCACTTTTTCTCCACTTATTCTCCACTTTTTCTCCACTTTTTCTCCATTTTTTTCTCCACTTTTTCTCCACTTTTTCTCCACTTTTTCTCCATTTTTTTCTCCACTTTTTCTCCACTTTTTCTCCACTTTTTCTCCACTTTTTCTCCATTTTTTTCTCCACTTATTCTCCACTTTTTCTCCACTTTTTCTCCATTTTTTCTCCATTTTTTCTCCACTTTTTCTCCACTTTTTCTCCACTTTTTCTCCATTTTTTCTCCACTTTTTCTCCATTTTTTTCTCTACTTTTTCTCCACTTTTTCTCCACTTTTTCTCCACTTTTTCTCCATTTTTTCTCCACTTTTTCTCCACTTTTTCTCCATTTTTTCTCCACTTTTTCTCCACTTTTTCTCCATTTTTTTCTCCACTTTTTCTCCACTTTTTCTCCACTTTTTCTCCACTTATTCTCCACTTTTTCTCCACTTTTTCTCCATTTTTTCTCCACTTTTTCTCCACTTTTTCTCCATTTTTTTCTCCACTTTTTCTCCACTTTTTCTCCACTTTTTCTCCACTTTTTCTCCATTTTTTTCTCCACTTTTTCTCCACTTTTTCTCCACTTTTTCTCCATTTTTTTCTCCACTTTTTCCTCCACTTTTTCTCCACTTTTTCTCCACTTTTTCTCCATTTTTTCTCCACTTTTTCTCCACTTTTTCTCCACTTTTTCTCCATTTTTTCTCCACTTTTTCTCCATTTTTTCTCCACTTTTTCTCCACTTTTTTCTCCACTTTTTTCTCCACTTTTTCTCCACTTTTTCTCCACTTTTTCTCCACTTTTTCTCCACTTATTCTCCACTTTTTCTCCACTTTTTCTCCATTTTTTTCTCCACTTTTTCTCCACTTTTTCTCCATTTTTTTCTCCACTTTTTCTCCACTTTTTCTCCATTTTTTTCTCCACTTTTTCTCCACTTTTTCTCCACTTTTTCTCCACTTTTTCTCCATTTTTTTCTCCACTTTTTCTCCACTTTTTCTCCACTTTTTCTCCATTTTTTTCTCCACTTTTTCCTCCACTTTTTCTCCACTTTTTCTCCACTTTTTCTCCATTTTTTCTCCACTTTTTCTCCACTTTTTCTCCACTTTTTCTCCATTTTTTCTCCACTTTTTCTCCATTTTTCTCCACTTTTTCTCCACTTTTTTCTCCACTTTTTTCTCCACTTTTTCTCCACTTTTTCTCCACTTTTTCTCCACTTTTTCTCCACTTATTCTCCACTTTTTCTCCACTTTTTCTCCATTTTTTTCTCCACTTTTTCTCCACTTTTTCTCCATTTTTTTCTCCACTTTTTCTCCACTTTTTCTCCATTTTTTTCTCCACTTTTTCTCCACTTTTTCTCCACTTTTTCTCCACTTTTTCTCCATTTTTTTCTCCACTTTTTCTCCACTTTTTCTCCACTTATTCTCCACTTTTTCTCCACTTTTTCTCCATTTTTTTCTCCACTTTTTCTCCACTTTTTCTCCATTTTTTTCTCCACTTTTTCTCCACTTTTTCTCCATTTTTTTCTCCACTTTTTCTCCACTTTTTCTCCACTTTTTCTCCACTTTTTCTCCACTTTTTCTCCACTTATTCTCCACTTTTTCTCCACTTTTTCTCCATTTTTTTCTCCACTTTTTCTCCACTTTTTCTCCACTTTTTCTCCACTTTTTCTCCATTTTTTTCTCCACTTTTTCTCCACTTTTTCTCCACTTTTTCTCCACTTTTTCTCCATTTTTTTCTCCACTTATTCTCCACTTTTTCTCCACTTTTTCTCCATTTTTTTCTCCATTTTTTCTCCACTTTTTCTCCACTTTTTCTCCACTTTTTCTCCATTTTTTTCTCCACTTTTTCTCCATTTTTTTCTCCACTTTTTCTCCACTTTTTCTCCACTTTTTCTCCACTTTTTCTCCATTTTTTTCTCCACTTTTTCTCCACTTTTTCTCCACTTTTTCTCCATTTTTTCTCCACTTTTTCTCCACTTTTTCTCCATTTTTTTCTCCACTTTTTCTCCACTTTTTCTCCACTTATTCTCCACTTTTTCTCCACTTTTTCGCCATTTTTTTCTCCACTTTTTCTCCACTTTTTCTCCATTTTTTTCTCCACTTTTTCTCCACTTTTTCTCCACTTTTTCTCCACTTTTTCTCCATTTTTTTCTCCACTTTTTCTCCACTTTTTCTCCATTTTTTTCTCCACTTTTTCCTCCACTTTTTTCTCCACTTTTTTCTCCACTTTTTTCTCCACTTTTTCTCCACTTTTTCTCCACTTTTTCTCCACTTTTTCTCCATTTTTTCTCCCTTTTTCTCCACTTTTTCTCCACTTTTTCTCCACTTTTTCTCCACTTATTCTCCACTTTTTCTCCACTTTTTCTCCATTTTTTTCTCCACTTTTTCTCCACTTTTTCTCCATTTTTTTCTCCACTTTTTCTCCACTTTTTCTCCATTTTTTTCTCCATTTTTTCTCCACTTTTTCTCCACTTTTTCTCCACTTTTTCTCCATTTTTTTCTCCACTTTTTCCTCCACTTTTTCTCCACTTTTTCTCCATTTTTTCTCCACTTTTTCTCCACTTTTTCTCCACTTTTTCTCCATTTTTTCTCCACTTTTTCTCCATTTTTTCTCCACTTTTTCTCCACTTTTTTCTCCACTTTTTCTCCACTTTTTCTCCACTTTTTCTCCATTTTTTCTCCACTTTTTCTCCACTTTTTTCTCCACTTTTTCTCCACTTTTTCTCCACTTTTTTCTCCACTTTTCTCCACTTTTTCTCCATTTTTTCTCCACTTTTTCTCCACTTTTTTCTCCACTTTTTTCTCCACTTTTTCTCCACTTTTTCTCCACTTTTTCTCCACTTATTCTCCACTTTTTCTCCACTTTTTCTCCATTTTTTTCTCCACTTGTTCTCCATTTTTTTTCTCCACTTTTTCCTCCACTTTTTCCTCCACTTTTTCTCCACTTTTTCTCCACTTTTTCTCCATTTTTTCTCCACTTTTTCTCCACTTTTTCTCCATTTTTTCTCCACTTTTTCTCCACTTTTTCTCCACTTTTTCTCCACTTTTTCTCCATTTTTTTCTTCATTTTTTCTCCACTTTTTCTCCGTTCTTTTTCTATGGTCGGTCTACCCATTAGCTCTGCCATGCATACTGTAGCTCTACACCTACTGCACATGTTACTTTATGATTGACATCTCTTTCATACCAGAGCTGTCTAAGCCTACTCTGACCCCATATTTGTCATTACTATATTGTCCTTGTACTGTATTATGACATTTGTATCATGTGTTTCAATTCTTGCTGTGTTGCAATTTTTTTGCTGCATCCCAATTGTACCTCTACATTGTTCGAGTTTATGTTATTGTTCTCTCACTCTTATGTGATACTGATTATTGTCATTTTTCATGATTACATGCAGATAAGTCCAATCTGCCGAAGGCTCAGGCCGAAACGTGATTTGTAACTTGTTTTGGACAAAAACATATATGCTTATGAAAAAAATTTTTTTCTTAATACGGACCAATAAAGAGTGATTTTGCATTACTATCCGTTGTGACTTACTGACTTAGTCTGGGAGATTTAGAGTGCCGAGGTTACTCACTAATTTTATCTATTATTACCTCTGAGCACCTATATACCAGTGAGCAGAGCTTCCTCTACAGTAGTTCTCCTTATTAGGCATGCCCTTACCTCATGAGCAGGGCATTGCAGCTTTGGTAGCAACCATTACGACATGGACTCTGCTGCTGTGGACCCGAGAAGAGTAAGTGCAGATTCATTGCACCCACACTCCTCACATGAAGGGTCCGCACTCCTAGAAAATGGGGGATACGTTCCCTGAGTGTCTCCCCCCTATATTCTAGACGGTCCAAAGTCGTCGTGGGACCCCTTTATTTTTTTTCTTACAATAAATTGGTGAAAGAGGAAATGTTTTGGGGACTGTTTTTTCAAATAAATTTCTTTTGTCGATTTTTTTTTTTGTTAGTACTGACAGTTTATGATGTTGGGTATCTAATAGACGCCATGACATCACAAACTGCTGGGCTTGATCTCAGGTTACTTTACAGCTAGTATCAACCCGATTTATTACCCCGTTTGCCACTGCACCAGGGCACGGGATGAGCTGGGGTGAAGCGCCAGGATTGGCGCACCTAGTGGATGCGCCATGTCTGGGGTGCCTGCGGCCTGCTATTTTTAGGCTGTGAAGGCCCAATAACTATGGACCTTCCCACCCTGAGAATACCAGACCACAGCTGTCCGCTTTACCTTGGCTGGTGATCCAATTTGGGGGGGACCCTACTTTTATTGTGTAATTATTAATATTTATAAAATAATTAGAAAAAAGAGCCTGAGGGGACCTCCACATTGGATCCCCAACCACGGTAAAGCTGCCAGCTGTGGTTTTCAGGCTACAGCCGTCTGCTTTACCCTAGCTGGCTATCAAAAATGGAGGGACCCAACGTCATTTTTTTTTTTTAACTATTTTTTAAATAGAAAAAATTAATGGGCTTCCCTGTATTTTGATTGCCAACCAAGGTAACGGCAGGCAGATGGGGGTGGCAACCCATAGCTGTCTGCTTTATCTGCGCTGAGAATCAAAAATACCGCGGAGCGCTACGTCATTTTTTTAAAGATTTATTTTTACAGCACTGTGATGTCCAGCAATCAAAATACAGGGAAGCCCATTTTATTTTTAGTTATTTAAATAAATAATTAAAAAAAATATATATGGGCTCCCGCTGCATTTTTTGTATTGCTAGCTAAGGGTAATCCAAGCAGCTACTGGCTGCTAACCCCCACTGCTTGGTGTTACCTTCACTGGCAATGGAAAATCCAGGGAAGCATTTTTTATTTTTTTTGCCAAAAAACTACAAAAAAAGGACGTGAGCTTCGCCATATTTTTGTATGCTAGCCAGGTATAGCAGGCAGGTGCTGGAAGAGTTGGATGCAGCGCCAGAAGATGGCGCTTCTATGAAAATGCCATTTTCTGAGGCGGCTGCAGACTGCAATTCGCAGCAGTGGGGCCCAGAAAGCTCAGGCCAACCTGTGCTGCGGATTCCAATCCCCAGCTGCCTAGTTGTACCTGGCTGGACACAAAAATGGGGCGAAGCCTACGTCATTTGTTTTCTAATTATTTCATAAAATTCATGAAATAATAAAAAAAGGGCTTCCCTTTATTTTTGGTTCCCAGCCGGGTACAAATAGGCAACTGGGGGTTGGGGGCAGCCGTACCTGCCTGCTGTACCTGGCTAGCATACAAAAATATGGCGAAGCCCACATAATTTTTTCAGGGGGCAAAAAACTTCTGCATATAGTCCTGGATGGAGTATGCTGAGCCTTGTAGTTCTGCAGCTGCTGTCTGTCTGTATGGAGAAGAGCAGACAGCAGCTGCAGAACTACAAGGCTCAGCATACTCCATCCAGGACTGTATGCAGAATTTTTTTGCCCACCAAAAAAAATGACGTGGGCTTCGCCATATTTTTGTATGCTAGCCAGGTACAGCAGGCAGCCACGGGCTGCCTCCAACCCCCAGTTGCCTATTTGTACCCGGCTGGGAACCAAAAATATAGGTAAGCCCGTTTTTTTTTTAATTATTTCACTTATTTCATGAAATAATTAAAAAACAAATGACGTGGGCTTCGCCCAATTTTTGTGTCCAGCCGGGTACAACTAGGCAGCTGGGGATTGGAATCCGCAGCACAGGTTAGCCCGAGGTTTCTGGGCGCCTCTGCTGCGGATTTCAGTCCGCAGCCGTCCCAGAAAATGGCGCTCTCATAGAAGCGCCATCATCTGGCGCTGTATCCAACTCTTCCAACAGCCCTGGAGCCGGGTGGCTTGTTGGGTAATCATGAGTTAATACTGGCTTTGTTTTACTAGCCAGTATTAAGCCAGAGATTCTTAATGTCAGGCACGTTTGACCCGGCCATTAAGAATCTCCAATAAAGGGTTAAAAAAAAACACCACACAGAGAAAAAATACTTTAATAGAAATAAATACACAGACACATTAGAGACTCCATCTTTATTACCTCCTGTCAGCCCTCCACGATCCTGCTCTTCTGTCTTCTTTCTTTCTAGTGTAGTAGTAGTGACGATTGTAGTGAGGATGAGGTTCCCCAGCTCATCACTTGGGGCTGGGGAACCTCATCCTCACTACAATCCTCACTAGTGTAGTAGTAGTGACGATTGTAGTGAGGATGAGGTTCACCAGCTCATCACTTGGGGCTGGGGAACCTCATCCTCACTACAATCCTCACTACAATCGGGAAGCAGCGTGCAGCCTTCACTCCGTGAGTGATCAGTGCTGGCTGTCAGCGGTAACAGCGGTAACCCTGACAGACGTGTTACCATAGCAACGGTGCTCTCGGAGCCGCGGTTAGCGGTGACGTCACCGCTAACTGCGTTGCTATGGCAACGGTGATCTCCGTTAATGACCGGCTGTGTCAGCTGGTCCCTAACGGAACGGGGAGTCGACTGTGTGCTAGAGCATGTCGCCGGTACACGGCGATACACATATGTGCACCGTGTACCGGAGAGATGCACTCGCAGGTCCTACATGACGCGTCATAGTCATGTGACCAAATAGGGAATAACGTTTGGAACACCATTCTAAGTCTGAACTGGGTGCAAAAACCTAAAAAAAAACATCACTATGGGGAGATAAGGTATGCACACCAGTGACTATGTAAGGGGAATACATGGAATAGCAGAAACTGCTGTGTGAATACTGACTTGAAAAATCCAATAGCTATATGTAAAGTGAAAATGTGAAAAATGGAATCTGCATTACTGCCATGAACATATGAATCAAGAGAAATTTAGCTACTGAATTGATCAATGCAATAGAGCCCCAACACTACGCCAAAGTATTTCTCTACGTTGGGGTCCCTAGCTTGTGTGTGTCCTCTCATGCAGTTAAAAAACTTACCGTGTATGGGAAGCTGAGACCCAGGCTATATATGCGTATGATATGGATTGGCAATAGGTGTGGTTGGGGAGGGTTCACAAACGAAAAACAACTAACAAATAGGGAATAACGTTTGGAACACCATTCTAAGTCTGAACTGGGTGCAAAAACCTAAAAAAAAACATCACTATGGGGAGATAAGGTATGCACACCAGTGACTATGTAAGGGGAATACATGGAATAGCAGAAAGTATTTCTCTACGTTGGGTCTCTATGGGAAGCTGAGACCCAGGCTATTTTTTTAGGTTTTTGCACCAAGTTCAGACTTAGAATGGTGTTCCAAACGTTATTCCCTATTTGTTAGTTGTTTTTCGTTTGTGAACCCTCCCCAACCACACCTATTGCCAATCCATATCATACGCATATATAGCCTGGGTCTCAGCTTCCCATACACGGTAAGTTTTTTAACTGCATGATAGGACACACACAAGCTAGGGACCCCAACGTAGAGAAATACTTTGGCGTAGTGTTGGGGCTCTATTGCATTGATCAATTCAGTAGCTAAATTTCTCTTGATTCATATGTTCATGGCAGTAATGCAGATTCCATTTTTCACATTTTCACTTTACCAGGACTACCTAAGGAGGACACTCAAAAATAGAGGATAACCTCGGCACACTAAATCTCCCAATAAGAGTAAAAAGTCACACTGGATAGTAATGCAAAATAATTCTTTATTAGTCCTTTTTTGAAAAGTTGCATATATGTTTTGTGTCCAAATCAAAATACAAGTTGACGTTTCGGCCTGAGCCTTCGTCAGATTGGACTTATCTGAATATAATGAAAAAAATAACAATAATCAATATCACACAAGAGTGAGAGGACAATAATATACAATGTATTAGTACAGTTAGGATGCAACAGTGGTACAAAATTAAAACAAACAATGCTGATGCCATAATACAGGATAAGGTAAATCCGGTGTTATCATGTATAAAGGGTCAGAGTAAGCTGATAAATAATGATATATGGGAAATAACATCCATAAAGACTCTTGTGCAGAGGTGAGACTACACTATACTTGGCAGAGCTGATGGGTAGACCGACCATAGAGAAGAAGTAAAGAAGAAGAGAAAGAGAAAAGAAAAAAAGAAAGGGAAAAAAAGAAAAAAAGAGAAGGAAAGGGAGAGTAAACAAGGAAGGGAAGGAAAGAAGGAAGAAAAAAGAAAGGGAAAAAGAATAAAAAGAAACAGCGGCTATGGAAAATAAGTAGGTGGTATGTATGACTTACCAGATATAAATATAGTTGCAATAAGTGTGTCAATCAAGAGAGCTGGACAATGCAAAACAGCTTATTCTGTAGTGTACATCGCTATGAGGAAAAACATGCGTTAAGCAAGGAACCACAAGGACCAGGTAAATAACTGTTACTCATATGTCAGTGACAGATAAAATGGAATACCTGTTGCTAGATGGCCTAATAAGGTAATTTAGTACCGACGATTACTGGTCAAGTGCTAAAATGTCACAGCCTAGGAGTACTGGGAAGGAGCGTCTAGTATGAACCACGCTATAATGAAAAAACATATGATAATTGTCACTTAAACCATCATAAAGTAGATCTCTGCCAATAGGCATAGTGTATATACTGACATAGTGTACCTGTGTAGTATCCTTGCTGGTATAGCACTGTCATACGTGCTGTTTAAGGATTGCTAGGACGTTTTCCACAGTATGCACCTATGGGTAGTGTGCTGTGGAATAAAGATGATCATATAAACTGTGCAGACTAAGTGATTAGAAGCAAGTATTAGAAGCAATATTACCTATGTAGATGGCCAAGGGTGAATACAGCCGGTAACATCGGCTGTACTGTGTAAAACAGCTTATTCTGTTATGTATATCGCTAAGAGGAAAACATATATGTTAAGCAAGGGACCACAAGGACCAGGTAAATAACTGAAAGACATTTTGGCAGTGACAGATAACATAGTATACCTGTTGCTAGATGGTCTGTAAAGGTAATATTGTACCGACAACACTGGTCAGGTGCTATAATGTCACAGCCTAGGAGTACTGGGGAGGATGAATAGGAAGCGTCTAGTATGAACCACGCTATAATGAAAACACATATGATAATTGTCACTCAAATCATCATAGAGTAAATCTCTGCCATTAGGCATAGTGTATATACTGACATGGTGTACCTGTGTAGTCGCCTTGCTGGTATAACACTGTCACTCGTGCTGTTAGGGATTGCTTAGGACGTATTCCACAGTATGCACCTATGAGTAATGTGTTGTGGAATACAGATGATCATATAAGCTGTGCAGACTAAGAAAATTGGAGCAAGTATTAGGAGCAATATTACCTATGTAGATGGCCAAGGGTGAATACAACCGGTAGCACCGGAGGGGTTACAGGCCAAGGTCCTAATATGATGAGAGGAAGAAAGAAATGTAGATAATTAAAGCCAAGAGGTAGAAGAGGGACAGAGGGTCGGTTGCCATTACTCCCTCGCCGCTGTGGACGTTCGTTCAGTGCTTGCGTGCTCCTGTGCAGTGAGCTATGTCCAGCGTGCGAGGGTTCTTTTTTGAAGTGTGGGTGGGACTATCAGATCACTTCCTGCGTGTGGAACGCAGGAAGTAAGGAGGTGGAACGCACGCCGCGCATGCGCAGTGCGCGCTACACCTCCAGGAGTGTATCTGGGCGTGACTAGAGTTGCGTCCACATGATATGTATAGGCCAATGCGAAGTGAGGAAAGAATCCATTATATTAGTTCAGGGAAAGTCTGGGGGAGCCGCTGCCAGGTTTTCAAGTGCCATATACGTTTATAGGTAGTAGTGCAATAATTCTTAGTGGTGCTGGTAAGTGCACTATTTCAGTGGTGATTAACGTTTCTGTAAAGAGAAAGAATCACATTAGTATATAGGATTATATCAGAAAAACTTAATAGTAATCATGTCACTGGATATAGCATATGTAACCAATCGAAGAGATAGACACACACGTTAATATGATTATTATAACAATCCAATTCGGAGCTAGTAAGTAATTAGTGTGTATTTATGGATACCATCATAAGGACACAAAAAAAGGGTGATAGATATACGCATCGCAATTCAAAGTAATGCCCTATATATCGAGACCAACTAGAAAAACTAAGAAAAACTGGGATTAAGAGAAAACTGATAGCGACCTAAAATGATGTCTCATATTTACCGTTAAGACCGTGGGGTTCCAGTGTGCCTAAGGTATGTATCCACCAGGCTTCCCTGTCAAGTAACCTCTTGACCCTATTGCCACCCCTCCGCATGCTTTCAACCTGGTCAATGACCTGAAACTTAAGTTGTGAAATTTGATGTCCAGCATTGCGGAAGTGATGGGGTATGGGCAACAAGGTGTTTCCACATCTGATGTCAGACTTGTGTCGGCTTATGTGGTCTCGGACATGCTGGGTGGTTTCCCCACATATCCGAGACCGCACGGACACTTAATGTAGTACACCACAAAGGTACTCTCACATGTATAAAAACCTTGTATCTGAAATTTCTTGGTTGTCCTACCATGCGTGAAAGTGTTGCCCCTAGTTACATTGGCACATTGCGCACAACCCAGACAGGGGAAGGTGCCCTTCTGCTGAGTATCCAGAAATGTCTGGCGTGGAACAATTTTCATGGAACCTATGTCAGCCCGTACCAGTTTATTCCTTAGATTTGGGGATCTCTTATGGCAGAAGAGAGGTAAACTCTGGAAAGCATCAATTTTCGGATACGCTGTTTTGAGGAGAGGCCAATGTTGACAAATAATCTTCCTAACCATAGGTTGGAAGGGGTGATAAGTCGTGACACATGCCACCTGGCTCTGGCATGTGATGTTACGTTGAGTTGTGGAAAATTTCGTAACAGCTAGGTGTTGTGGATAACCCCTCTGTACAAATTTCTGGCTCATCTCTTCATGGCGTAATGCCCTCGTTTCTGGTTTGCTGACAAATCTGTCTACACGGGTATGCTGTGATATAGGTAGGGCTCTTTTAACATGTCTCGGATGGTTACTGGTTTAAAAGAGGAGGCTGTTCCTATCTGTAGGTTTGACAAATATGTCAGTCGCAAGAAGGCCGCCATCCTCTCTTATAACCAGACAATCAAGGTAATTAATCTGATGTTGATCCTGGTGGAGAGTGAAGGTGAGTCCAGGCATAAACCCATTAAGGTCGGAAAAAAATTCAAGAAGGACATCAAGTTCCCCATCCCATACCAAGGAGATATTGTCAATATATCTTCGCCAAAGTAAGGCGTGTCTATTGATTAATGGATTGGGATGGATGAACCGGTCCTCAAAGGAGGCCATGAAGATGTTAGCGTAAGGGGGCGCCATGTTCGACCCCATGGCGGTCCCCTTACGCTGCATGTAGAACTGGTCCTGGAATAGGAAATTATTTTTCTCAAGTACAATCTTTAGAAGATCAAGGCAAAATTCTTGGTTATTAACCGATAGAGTTGTGAATTCATTGAGGAACCAGTGTACCGCTTTGATACCCTCATCATGTGAGATGATAGTATACAAGCTGTTCACATCGAGTGTCACAAGGTACGCATTGTGCGGAATATGGTGGAGGTCTCTAACTATGTCAAGGAAATGGGAAGTATCCTTTACGTAAGATGGTATAAGAGGTATGAAGGGTGAGAGTATTTTGTCAATCGTTTTGGCCAGAGGGGAGAGTACGGAATCTGTAGACGCTACTGATATAGAAGGGTTAATAGTTTCTCTATTTCTTCATTAAAGATTTATTGTTATTAGTAAGTATATCTGATGGTAGTTCATAGTCATGGAGCCTACGGAATAAGAGACAGGCTCAAGGATTATTATGGTCTCTAAATGTTCTTCTTATCTTCTTCTTATCTCATATGCATGACTCTACATTTTTGTTTTGCTAAAACTTAAATGTCATATGAGCAACTAGTAAAGTTCAGCTAGAAGTTTTTTTCTTTTTCTTTTGCAATATCACATTGATCTGTAAATGGTATAAATAAACTGTACTTTGATTAAACAAACAGAAGAAATTGATCATGCCCACATGGATGCTGGTCTTTTCTCTCCGAGCGCTCGATCTTGATTAGGTCTGAAGAGGCCTAATTCAGAGGACCTCACTGGTGATCCCATAAGCTGACTTGTGACAAAACAGAACAGCTACAACAGTTTTTGGTGCCCAACGTGGAGCCGTGGCCAACCAGCCTATTCAGAAGAAGTTTTGGGGACTCTTGAGACAGTGAAATTTCAGCTGCAGCAAGGTGAGAAGCTTTATTCTTACACTTCATTTCACTCTCTCTGATTTCCCGAATATTCTGGGTAAGGCTGTACACACGGTTCAAGAACTCTGGCATCACCAGTGAGTATTGTTTTTTTCATGCATGTCTGAATGAGAGTTGAAATATAGAGTAATAAGATAATCTGTTGTCCGTCCATTAACTGATTGCATAGAGTGCATAGCACGGAATTTGGGACAGTCTCTGTATAATTGCATTTGCTGTGTTGCTGTGTTTTGTGTTTTGCTTTGGCCATCTTTGCATCTTTGATGGGCAATACACTGGTCTAGGGATATGTGTTCATAAGTGGTTTCATATTAATGCCTAGATAAAGTAGGCAGGCAATAGGTTGTTGTATATTGATGAGAAGCCTCTGAATAACAAAGTGACAAGTAATTGAGATAAGAGACTTGGTGAAATAATATGTATGTATAAGTCTAATGGTTATAGGTCATACTGTGGACTGTGAAAAGATGTTCCGGTTATGAAATGTCACAGGGCATAGCCATATAGAGTATTTGAGTGGATACCTGACATATGTATTTTTTTTTCCCATCAGTGTCAAGAGCGGTTTAGATAATTTTATTTGCATGTGAGGTTAACTGATCCTTGGAAGGTGTATTGTTACATATGCTTCTGGAATCAATGAATGAGTAGGACAAGTGGTCCTGGGATCTGTCCTTATAGTGAGATATTGTGTGTTTCTTCCCCTCAAAATGGGGATGAAGGTTTTATAGCAAAGTAGAATATTAGTGCTGTGAAGGTATATAAGTAGTCTCAATTTTCTGCAGGGATTGTGTATTATACCAGTAGGTATTAGGGATGTTTTGGAAAAACTGAATCTGGACGAAGAATTCTTTTTGAGATAACACTCTTGCTAAACAAACTGTGCGCTGCCATTCTGTCATTCTGTTGGGAGGGGTCAAGTGAACAGCTGCGCGATTTTCTGCCCTCTGTGAGAAGTCAGCTCTGTTAATTGTTTTGGTTTAACTCTAGTTTACGTTCGTTGCTGGAATACTCTGTAAAGGACCAGCATGAAGTACCCAACTGCACATCAGGTCTAAGTGGGTTAGAGAGCAGTGTAGCCTTCCCACTTACATGGAGGTGGTCTAGCAGGTGAGAGGACTATCACACCTGGTCCTTCCTGCTTTAGTCATCTGGTCTATTGGGTGAGAGGTGTTTTTTTAACCCTTCCCAATACGCCCTACAAGTGTAGCAGGTGAGAGTGAATGCTGATTGAGCCTTCTTGCTACCACTTGAGAGCCCATTCTGACTTGCCAGGAGACGTGTGGCCTGTTAACAAGGTTCAGGGACACTGAGAGGGCATTTGCAGAAAGGTGGGCTGTGTGGGAATAAGTTGAAGTCATGGGCAACTTGTTCAGTGTGCAGCGTGGGGCTCCAGCAGGATCCAAAACAGCCAAACAGATAGTGCAAGAAAGAGAAGGCAAAGAAGCAGTGAAAAATGTCAGACCGATACTCAAAAAGGCAGACATGCCAGAGTACGGATGTTTGGATGTTGAGAAATGGCACAGATTCAGGGAAGAAAAGAGAGGTTGGATAAAAGATAAGAGGGTAGAGCAACAAGTAAATAAATGGTGTCGTGTGGCTGAAGAGGTGCAGCATTGTGGATATAAAAAGACCACAGCGGGAGATAAGGTGTATTATGAATGTTTTAATGCACCAAAAGCAGGAATTGTGACTGCTACCACCCCCCCTTCACATAAGCAGAAACCCAGACCAGATGAATGGACTTGTAAACATTGGAGTCAGAAAAACCCAGACTGGAGAGGTACTTGTGCTACATGTAATGTTACTCGCCCTAAGCAGATTGCACTAAATCCTGTTCGAACCAGGTCACATGTGATGACAGAGGACGCTGACACTGAGACAGAGGTAGTGAAGGAATTGAGTTTTGGGGAGGAAGCTGACGGTGAGGAAAGAAAAGAACGCCCTGGGACCAGTACAAAAAAATCAGATGCATCCCGACCGAGGAAGGTCACAAGAATCAGACAGACACAGGAATATTACCCCTGGAGCCCCTCTGACCAGCTAGCTATGTTGAAACAGTTACCTGACCCTGAAAACCAACCTTTCCCATTTTACAGGCAAATACAGACAATACAGGTGACTTATAAATGCACTTGGGCAGACCTCGAGAGTTTGGTGACTGCAAAGGCAGGTGACATGCTGGGACACATAATTAAATCACATACTGATATGATGAAGGAGCAATCATGGGTCATGGATGTTCAGTCTGAGAGGTCTAGAATGACGTACTGTGAGGCATTGAAAGGATGGGCTACAAAGAAACAAACAGAGCAGTCTGTACTGATGACTGACGTGACACAGCAAAAAGGGAGAGTATAGAGACGTACTTTGGGAGGTTACAGCTGAAGTGGACAGACATGGGATACAGTGCAAGAAACGACCTTGATATCAAAATATTGGTGAATGCATTCATTGACGGCATGAATAAGTTTTTACGAGAAGCAGTACAGACAGCCAGACCTGAGTGGAGAAACATGGACCCAACAGACCTTCTGCAAGTAGCTAAGGGGGTTGAACTGACAAAATGCAAGCGACCAGTTATGTATGCTAGAGCACAAGGAAGACAGTGGAAACAGAGGGGGGGGCACCAGGTGATCTAGCGACCGTACAGTGCTGGAATTGTGGACCAGAATGGACATTATGCCAGACAGTGCAAAAACTCCAAAAAGGAGAGTGAGCAGACTGACTCTTCTCTTTCCCTCCCTGCTCCTTTGCCTCTGAGCTAGGAAACTGGCAACCCAGTGACAAATGTGTACCCCGTTTTCGTTCCCTCAGGACCTGGTCCCACCTTACTTACGACCATAACAATGCCAGGGGGGAAAGAGGCAGAATTTTTAATTGACACTGGGGCAGCCGGCACTGTGGTACATAAAGTCCAATAAATCGTATAGACCTGGCTCACTATATATATTCGGGTGCTCTGGAGAAACAATTCAACTCAACTCCAAAATTATCCCCGGCACTCCAAGAAGAAAGAAAACAATGTCTGGGTATCTTTGATGTTTTTTATTGTGTAATAGTCTTATCTCAACGTTTCGGTCACACCTTGACCTTTATCAAGAGAATATATCAGACTATGAGGCAGAGGAGTCAATATATGAACACTACTCGAAAAGGAGCGATACGAGTCACCACTCAAAAGGAGAGAATGATTGGTGCGTGTGAGCACTGTGACTAAACGATTGAAAGTCGGGGTCAGCCAGTCAAAGTCTTAAGGAAATCATGTAATGGTATATTACCAGGGTAGAAGATCACATGTCAAAGCTGTCCAATAGAGATAAAGAGTTTCAGTGGCTACCGTATAGGTACAGCGCCAATCTCATCCGGGAGGAGACAGCCTAATAGAGGAAGATGGAGTGAACATATCAGTAAGTGGAGAAACGTGTATGTAAGGATAATTATACTATGTTCACTACCTGTCAACCGGCGTGGGAAGGTGTACAAGATATAATATGTATCCGGAAACCAGTGAAACTGATCTGGAATTGGCACAAGTTATCCAGTGGGTAATGCAAGTCTCCTATACTTGCTTTAAAACATATAGCCCATAATGGCGCAGGTTAATATTAATCTATAAACAGCCGTGAGGAGGAATTGTATAGGAGTCCTTGTTAAAGGTGGTAGTGGGATAGCAGGAGTTATCCTGATTGCCAAAATCAGTGTCCTATATTCGTTGCGGACTCTGAAATGAAACAGCCTGTGTGAAGACAATGCCCTGTGCAGTAGGTTATTCCCAGGGGGGTTGCTTGGAAATGGAACGGTCAAAAAGACCCATGAGGAGCAAAGGGAACCTGTGTCCAGTGGAGAAAGTGGCTGGCTGCTGCCTCGAGCCACTTTCTCCACTTACTGATATGTTCACTCCATCTTCCTCTATTAGGCTGTCTCCTCCCGGATGAGATTGGCGCTGTACCTATACGGTAGCCACTGAAACTCTTTATCTCTATTGGACAGCTTTGACATGTGATCTTCTACCCTGGTAATATACCATTACATGATTTCCTTAAGACTTTGACTGGCTGACCCCGACTTTCAATCGTTTAGTCACAGTGCTCACACGCACCAATCATTCTCTCCTTTTGAGTGGTGACTCGTATCGCTCCTTTTCGCGTAGTGTTCATATATTGACTCCTCTGCCTCATAGTCTGATATATTCTCTTGATAAAGGTCAAGGTGTGACCGAAACGTTGAGATAAGACTATTACACAATAAAAAACATCAAAGATACCCAGACATTGTTTTCTTTCTTCTGTGGTACATAAAGACCTGATAAAGCCAGATATGATTACTGACGAGACTGTGGAGTGTGTCGGGGTGGAGGGATTGGTGTCTGAAACTCCCTTGACAAAACAGATGAAGCTGAGATTACAAGATAGCCAGGAAATTCTCACAAAGCTTATTGTTAGTGAAAATACTCCTATGAATTTGCTGGGGGCTGATGTGTTAAGTGCTATCCAGGCTACCATACAATACACCCCAGAAGGTATTACAGTCACAAGTCCCCTCTCTGACAAACACTTGTGCAAGATTGCAGCAATGGTGTACATGTCCAAATCTGCGAGAGTGTCAGATACCAGAACTAGTGAAGACATAGCAATGCAACAAGTTCCAGACATTGTATGGGCAAAGGGAAAAACTGATGTTGGTCGGCTTCCTATTCCCCCAGTCATGATAAAATTAAAAGAAGGCTCCACTCCTCCTTGTTTAAAACAGTATCCCTTAAGCCCAGCCAAATCAATGGCCCTGACCAGAGATATAAGAGAATATGTGGAAGCAGGGGCTCTGGTACAAAGGTCCTCCCCCTGTAACACTCCCTTGTATCCAATCAAGAAAAAAGGGCCCAAAGGTTCCCCTGACACGTACAGAATGGTGCATGATTTGAGAGCTGTCAATGCTGTCACTGAGAGTGTAACACCAATTGTTCCAAACCCACATACCTTACTGTCACAAATCCCAGGGACCTCCAAATGTTTTACAGTAATTGATTTGGCAAATGCCTTTTTCTCTGTGCCTCTACACCCTGACTGTCAGTATCTTTTTGCCTTCACACATGAGGGGAAACAGTACATGTGGACAGTCCTCCCGCAAGGAGGAATGAATTCACCTACCATTTATTCTACAGCTATGGCAGGAATTCTGGAACAGTGGCAACCGCCTCATCCACAGGTTACGCTATTGCAGTACGTGGATGACCTTTTGCTCTGCTGTCCAGACCAGACGTCCTGCAAGGAAGCCACAATTTCTTTGCTGTGTTTTCTAGCAGAGAATGGTTGCAAAGTTTTACGTGAAAAATTACAGTACTGTAAGCAAAAGGTAACATTTTTGGGTCACTGTATCTCTGAAGGTACAAGACATCTGACTGAGGAGAGAAAACAAGCAGTCCAAAATCTCTCCTTACCCAGGTCCCACCGGCAACTGCGCACCTTTTTGGGCTTAGTGTCATACTGCAGGCCTTGGATAAGGTCTGCCTCGCAAATGATGCAACCCCTCTATGATTGTCTGGCATCTGACCCCTTTGACCTCACTCAGGAAGCTATTGATTCCTTTCATTCCCTTAAACTACTCATTGTATCTGCCCCGGCCCTGGGTATTCCAAATTACGATCAACGATTTTTCTTGTTTTGCACAGAACAGGGAGGGCATGCGACAGCCGTCCTCACACAGCAACATGGTGACAAACAAAGACCAATAGCTTACTACTCAGCGCGATTGGACCCAGTTGTCAGAGGGTCACCCACGTGTGTCCGTGCTGTAGCGGCTGCTGCAGTACTGCTAGGGAAAGCTTGCGAGATCACATTGACATTTCCCTTAACAATTTACTCCCCGCATGACATCCATGCTATACTTGTGCAAGTCCAACCGAAACACCTGTCTATGGCCAGACAGCTCAGACTTGAATGTGCCCTTCTGATTCCTGAGTATGTCACCCTCAAGAGGTGTAATGTTCTGAATCCAGCCACCCTTTTGCCAGTAGATTCAGAAAAGGGGGAATTGGTGACAATGGTAACAAGTGAGGATGAATATTTTGACATGACGCACGAGCATGACTTCATAGAGCTGATGAGTCAGGAGACAGCAGGTTTTCCACATGTCTATGATACACCTATTCCTAATGCAGATTTTGAGTTTTTTGTAGATGGCTCCAGATACCACCTGGATGGGAGATTCTACACTGGATATGCAGTAGTATCCTCACATGAGGTAATCCGAGCTGAACCACTCCCGCCGCACATGTCTGCGCAGGAGGCGGAGCTAACAGCGCTCATTGAGGCGTGTAGAGCGGGGTCAGGTAGGAAAATTAATGTTTATTCAGACTCAAAGTATGGATTTGGGATCTGTCATGATTTTGGCCCTATCTGGAGAAGTAGAGCTTTTCTTACGTCAGCTAGTAAGCCTATTAAAAATGCAGAATTGGTAAAACGGTTAATGGAGGCACTAATGTTACCAGTCCAGGTTGGCATCATTAAGGTGAAAGCACACACAAAAGGTGACTCACTGGAGGTAGCGGGCAATAGAAGGGCAGATGCAGCTGCGAAAGCAGCGGCAAAGAGGCCTAGGGATCAGAGGATAGTGGCAGGGAGCCAGCAAGTCCCAGCCACAGTGAGTCTGGATGTCCTGAAATCCCTCCAGCATCAGGCTGCCCAAACAGAGAAGGAACACTGGGAGAAAATGGGAGCTGGGCTGAACTCGAATGGAGTATGGGAAAGTAAGGACAGGTTGTGTTTACCAAGGTCCCTGTTCCCTATGATGGCACAAGCAACACATGGCCCCACTCACGCCTCAAAAAGTCACATGTGTAACCAGGTGAATGCCTTCTGGATCGCTCCTGGCTTCAGTTACGTAGCCTCCAAACACGTACAATCCTGCATTATCTGCGCACAACACAACCCAGGTAAAACAGTAAAAGTCCCTAAGAAAGCAACACCCAGACCGCTCTACCCGTTTCAACGACTGCAAATAGACTACATACAACTACCCAAGGTAGGAGTGTATGAATACGTCCTGGTATGTGTAGATCTCTTCTCAGGATGGGTTGAGGCCTATCCAGTAAAATGTGCAAATGCTAAAACAACTGCAGAAAAACTGATGAAGGAACTAGTCTGTCGGTATGGCATCCCAGAAGCCATAGAAAGTGACAGGGGTACACACTTCACTGGAGAAATAATGAGGGACATTATGCAGGCTCTGGGAATAGAGCAGGCATTCCATACCCCTTATCATCCACAGAGCAGTGGAAAAGTAGAGAGATTAAACGGGACACTTAAACTAAAAATTCAAAAGGCCATGGCAGAGACAGGAAAGAATTGGGTAGAGTGCTTATCCCTGGCACTCTTTTCAGTCAGACACACTCCAAATAGAAAGACAGGCTTGTCTCCTTTTGAAGTCCTTTTTGGTAGTGCCCCAAAAACAGGTCTCTACTTTCCACAAGTGTTACAGATGCAACACGGCACTATGACAGCCTACGTCCAGGCCTTACAGGAAAGACTTATTGTGGTGCATAAACATGTCTTTTCATCCATTCCAGATCCCAATGCAAGTGCAGATGTGCATCAGCTGAATCCAGGTGATTGGGTGGTCGTGCGCAGACACGTGAGAAGGAGCCTAGATCCACGCTTTGATGGCCCATTCCAAGTCCAGCTGACCACATCCACCTCAGTGAAACTTGAGGGAAAACCCACCTGGATCCACGCCAGTCACTGTAAAAAGGTCACTCCACCGGCAGAATGACAGTTTTGCTAATTATCCTGCTAGGTGTAGCAGGGTTGCTGCGCCAAACAAAGACACTGAGCGAACTTTTAACTACGGACTGGGATAATAAACTCATTCGCCACCATATTTCTCTTACTGAGGACATGGAAGGAGAAAAGCCAAAAGACTGTTGGATCTGAACACACAGTCCTATTTCTTCAAAGACTATGCCTTATTTAGCCTTACCTCTGGAACCACAGGAGGTGTTGGTACCAGACTGTATACACAATGAAACCTGGACTCAATCTAGATTTTTGGGAGAAGATGTACCTCGTGATGTATCTGCTACATTGACTATTGTTGGATGGGTCACTAAACCCTGGTTCCAGCTAAATATCACACGACCCGATGGATACTCGTGGTGGATGGAATACGATTCAGACAAGGGCATAATTGCCAAAATAAAGACTAAGATTCCTCATTCGGGCCCCATTCCTCATGATGGATTATGGTTCAGTCTTCAATACAATGGTGTTGGAAATTGTGGAAAAGACAATAACTGTTTCTATATACATACACATGACTTAACCAAGGACAATGAGACAGTATATCAGAAGGGTATTGAGGGCTGTACATCATCATTTATTAGACGGACTTTTAGGAGGGAGCGGGGTAGCTGTATCTCGGGTATGACCGGAAAACAAATGAACAATACATGGTGTGCTCATAAAGTCATGAAGGGGCTTCTGAATCTGCTTTATTGTGTACAAAGTCAAACTCACTTTTGTATTTTCCCAGAGGGAGTGTTTTTGGTTTGTGGGAATCGTGCTCACAAGTGGGTGAGCCCTGACATGAGAGGGGTTTGCACACTTGCCAGACTAACACCTGCCACTTTCATAGTTCCTCATAGTAAAGTAGATGTAGCAGCTGTCCCAATTCATACCTTGTATAAACGAGCAGCAGATAATAAGCCCTGGCCAAATGGTAGGCCTCATGTAGTAGAAATGGGAAAAGCAAATAAGGTATTTAGTGCTATTTTCATACACCCTTTCTTAATGCAAATGTGGGACAAGCTAGTAGAGTCCACTGACTACCTGGATGATCAAATTTTTGGGGTTCTTGAGATTCTAAATGCTACCAATGCTATACAAAAACAATTAATTGTAGTCACTAACCAGCATACTATAGTGCTAGACTTTGTGACAGCAAAAGACGGCGGAATGTGTCAAATAATTGGTCCTGCCTGTTGCCATTACATTGACCCTGCAGGCAACCTCCAGGTTAGAGCAGATATACAGAAAACAAGTGAACTTAGGGATAAATGGTTAAAAGAGCACAATGCCAACAAGGACTCCTGGTGGGGAAATACATTTTCTTTTATGAATCCAGCCAATTGGTTTAAGGGCATAGCAGGTTGGGTTTCTGGCATTATACAAACCTGTATGCAAATATTGTTGTTCTGTCTACTGCTTTATATAGCTGTAAAAACATTGATATATGCATTACCTAAACTAATGAATAATGTATGTTCTAAGAGTCCCAGCATTGAACCCTCTGTAGTTTACTACGGACCCCAAATGGCCTCTGCTGACCGGGAGTAGGTGTCCACACTGAGGGTGGATGGGTAAAGTGGTAGGAAGACCCCTCATGGGTACTAGGCCCATGAGCCAGCAGCTCCTGTTTGGACGCCTACTGACCCTGTAGTGAAGGTTATACCATTTACAAAAGGGGGAAATTGATATAGAAGGGTTAATAGTTTCTCTATTTCTTCATTAAAGATTTATTGTTATTAGTAAGTATATCTGATGGTAGTTCATAGTCATGGAGCCTACGGAATAAGAGACAGGCTCAAGGATTATTATGGTCTCTAAATGTTCTTCTTATCTTCTTATCTCATATGCATGACTCTACATTTTTGTTATGCTAAAACTTAAAGGTCATATGAGCAACTAGTAAAGTTCAGCTAGAAGTTTTTTTCTTTTTCTTTTGCAATATCACATTGATCTGTAAATGGTATAAATAAACTGTACTTTGATTAAATAAACAGAAGAAATTGATCATGCCCACATGGATGCTGGTCTTTTCTCTCCGAGCGCTCGATCTTGATTAGGTCTGAAGAGGCCTAATTCAGAGGACCTCACTGGTGATCCCATAAGCTGACTTGTGACAAAACAGAACAGCTACAACACTACTATGGGTCTACCGGGAGGGCGAGTGAGGTTCTTATGGATCTTGGGCAACGTATAAAAGACAGGAATGGTGGGATGTGGATTAATTAAAAAGCTAGCCAGTTTCTGGTCTATAGTGCCCAATTGTAAGTACCTTGTGGAAAGATTTGTGATAAGAGAAGAGATAGATGGTGTTGGATCCCTTGGTATTGGTTCATAGGTACTGGTGTCAGATAGTTGCCCTAGGATCTCCATAATGTAATAGTCACGATCTAATACTACTGTGGCCCCGCCTTTGTCGGCTGGTTTAATTACCATACTGGTGTTCTCTTTCAAACTATGAATCCCCCTGGATTCCTCAATACTAAGATTATGATTCAAATGAAAATCACCCTTATGTATCTTGGTGTTCAATACATCAATATCATTAGAAACCAAAGAAATAAAGGTCTCAACAGGGTGATACTGTCTGGGTGGCATGTATGAACTGGCCGTGATCAACCCAAGATCCTTAGTGTTAAAACAGACAGCATCACCCGGTGGAGGACCCGTAACACTTTTGTTGGTATCAAAATGCACCTTTAACCTCAAAGACCTATAAAATCGGTTAAGCTCCTGCTCCACCTGAAAGGTGTCATACCTAGAAGTGGGACAGAAAGACAACCCCTTCTGCAATACTAGGTGTTCCGCAGGTGACAGGTTATAGGAGGAAATATTGAGGACAAGGTTGGTGTTACCTGTGACCGACTCCATATCCGGCCTTCTCTGTTGTTGGGGTACCTTTCTCTTCCCCTGCCTGGTCTTCTTGTAGGTAGTCTGCGTGGTTCTAAAAAACTCTGTTGTTGACGGGGTGCTCCATAGTCTCCATCGGAATCGCTGGTGGATGCATAGCTTCCAAATCTGTAGGGGCGTTGGAAGCGGGAGCCATCCCCAGATCACCATCTATATACTGTGCCCTTGGTGTAATCTTCCTGGTCTCTAAAGAATTTTTAGAATTTAAAGAATAGTGTTCCCCCGTGGTCCCCACATATCTTTCTCATGAGCCAGATCAGACACCCCCATACTTTGCACTGACGAGGGGCAAGCACCCCGAAACACCGTGTCTGCAAATTGGGATTCTGATCTGGCTTATATATCCTGAGTCATATTGCAAAGGATTGTTAAAAATCCACTTGTGACTTTTAGGATCGCTACTTCCAATAGGTCGCGCTGTGCTAGAGTTTGTCTCCTTTACTGGAGAGACAATTTAAAGAATTTTTGTCGTTTCTTCGTTTCCAGGTTGGTACGAAAATTTGTTATAAGGTCGTTTATCTTAGCTTTTAGTTGGTCAAGATCAGAGGCTGATAATGATTGTTTAAGTTGTTCCTCAGTGGATAGAATACTATCTGATACCTGTTGGATCTCCTTCTGTAGGAACTCAATAGTGAGTATAATAATGTCCATAGAACATTTATTTATTATAGCCTCAAACTTGTCGCAAAAAAGAGGATTATCAGAAAAAAGAGTGGGTCTGAGGGAGACCCTCAGGCCTCTGGGTATTCTCTTCGTGCGGTGGTACTCCGCTGAAGTAACCAGATGTAAATCAAGTGCTACTTGTCGTTGTAATTTTTTCTCGTAATCTCTGCCCCGAAGTTCTTCCGGAGGTGTTGCTAAAAATTTGTTGGACGTGGTTACTTAATCCGACACAAGTCTGACATCAGATGTGGCAACACCTTGTTGCCCCTACCCCATCACTTCCGCAATGCTGGACATCAAATTTCACAACTTAAGTTTCAGGTCATTGACCAGGTTGAAAGCATGCGGAGGGGTGGCAATAGGGTCAAGAGGTTACTTGACAGGGAAGCCTGGTGGATACATACCTTAGGCACACTGGAACCCCACGGTCTTAACCGTAAATATGAGACATCATTTTAGGTCGCTATCAGTTTTCTCTTAATCCCAGTTTTTCTTAGTTTTTCTAGTTGGTCTCGATATATAGGGCGCTACTTCGAATTGCGATGCGTATATCTATCCCCCTTGTTTTGTGTCCTTATGATGGTATCCATAAATACACACTTATTATTTACTAGCTCCGAATTGGATTGTTATAATAATCATATTAACGTGTGTGTCTATCTCTTCGATTGGTTACATATGCTATATCCAGTGACATGATTACTATTAAGTTTTTCTGATATAATCCTATATACTAATGTGATTCTTTCTCTTTACAGAAACGTTAATCACCACTGAAATAGTGCACTTACCAGCACCACTAAGAATTACTGCACTACTACCTATAAACGTATATGGCACTTGAAAACCTGGCAGCGGCTCCCCCAGACTTTCCCTGCACTAATATAGTGGATTCTTTCCTCACTTCGCATTGGCCTATACATATCATGTGGACGCAACTCTAGTCACGCCCAGATACACTCCTGGAGGTGTAGCGCGCACTGCGCATGCGCGGCGTGCGTTCCACCTCCTTACTTCCTGCGTTCCACATGCACGAAGTGATCTGATAGTCCCACCCACACTTCAAAAAAGAACCCTCGCACGCTGGACATAGCTCACTGCACAGGAGCATGCAAGCACTGAACGCACGTCCACAGCGGCGAGGTGAGTAATGGCAACCGACCCTCTGTCCCTCTTCTACCTCTTGGCTTTAATTATCTACATTTCTTTCCTCCTCTCATCATATTAAGACCTTGGCCTGTAACCCCTCCGGTGCTACCGGTTGTATTCACCCTTGGCCATCTACATAGGTAATATTGCTCCTAATACTTGCTCTATATTTCTTAGTCTGCACAGCTTATATGATCATCCGTATTCCACAACACATTACTCATAGGTGCATACTGTGGAATACGTCCTAAGCAATCCCTAACAGCACGAGTGACAGTGTTATACCAGCAAGGCGACTACACAGGTACACCATGTCAGTATATACACTATGCCTAATGGCAGAGATTTACTCTATGATGATTTGAGTGACAATTATCATATGTGTTTTCATTATAGCGTGGTTCATACTAGACGCTTCCTATTCATCCTCCCCAGTACTCCTAGGCTGTGACATTATAGCACCTGACCAGTGTTGTCGGTACAATATTACCTTTACAGACCATCTAGCAACAGGTATACTATGTTATCTGTCACTGCCAAAATGTCTTTCAGTTATTTACCTGGTCCTTGTGGTCCCTTGCTTAACATATATGTTTTCCTCATAGCGATATACATAACAGAATAAGCTGTTTTACACAGTACAGCCGATGTTACCGGCTGTATTCACCCTTGGCCATCTACATAGGTAATATTGCTTCTAATACTTGCTTCTAATCACTTAGTCTGCACAGCTTATATGATCATCTGTATTCCACAGCACACTACCCATAGGTGCATACTGTGGAAAACGTCCTAGCAATCCTTAAACAGCACGTATGACAGTGCTATACCAGCAAGGATACTACACAGGTACACTATGTCAGTATATACACTATGCCTATTGGCAGAGATCTACTTTATGATGGTTTAAGTGACAATTATCATATGTTTTTTCATTATAGCGTGGTTCATACTAGACGCTCCTTCCCAGTACTCCTAGGCTGTGACATTTTAGCACTTGACCAGTAATCGTCGGTACAAAATTACCTTATTAGGCCATCTAGCAACAAGTATTCTATGTTATCGACAAAAATTCTTAAGAGACCAGGAAGATTACACCAAGGGCACAGTATATAGATGACGATCTGGGGATGGCTCCCGCTTCCAACGCCCCTACAGATTTGGAGGCTATGCATCCACCAGCGATTCCGATGGAGACTATGGAGCGCCCCGTCAACAACAGAGTTTTTTAGAACCAGGCAGACCACCTACAAGAAGACCAGGCGGGGGAAGAGAAAGGTACCCCAACAACAGAGAAGGCCGGATATGGAGTCGGTCACAGGTAACACCAACCTTGTCCTCAATATTTCCTCCTATAACCTGTCGCCTGCGGAACACCTAGTATTGCAGAAGGGGTTGTCTTTCTGTCCCACTTCTAGGTATGACACCTTTCAGGTGGAGCAGGAGCTTAACCGATTTTATAGGTCTTTGAGGTTAAAGGTGCATTTTGATACCAACAAAAGTGTTACGGGTCCTCCACCGGGTGATGCTGTCTGTTTTAACAATAAGGATCTTGGGTTGATCACGGCCAGTTCATACATGCCACCCAGACAGTATCACCCTGTTGAGACCTTTATTTCTTTGGTTTCTAATGATATTGATGTATTGAACACCAAGATGCATAAGGGTGATTTTCATTTGAATCATAATCTTAGTATTGAGGAATCCAGAGCGATTCAGAGTTTGAAAGAGAACACCAGTATTGTAATTAAACCAGCCGACAAAGGCGGGGCCACAGTAGTATTAGATCGTGACTATTACATTATGGAGATCCTAGGGCAACTATCCGACACCAGTACCTATGAACCAATACCAAGGGATCCAACACCATCTATCTCTTCTCTTATTACAAATCTTTCCACAAGGTACTTACAATTGGGCACTATAGAGCAGAAACTGGCTAGCTTTTTAATTAATCCACATCCCACCGTTCCTGTCTTTTATATGTTGCCCAAGATCCATAAGAACCTCACTCGCCCTCCCGGTAGACCCATAGTAGCGTCTACAGATTCCGTACTCTCCCCTCTGGCCAAAACGATTGACAAAATACTCTCACCCTTCATACCTCTTATACCATCTTACGTAAAGGATACTTCCCATTTCCTTGACATAGTTAGAGACCTCCACCATATTCCGCACAATGCGCACCTTGTGACACTCGATGTGAACAGCTTGTATACTAGCATCTCACATGATGAGGGTATCAAAGCGGTACACTGGTTCCTCAATGAATTCACAACTCTATCGGTTAATAACCAAGAATTTTGCCTTGATCTTCTAAAGATTGTACTTGAGAAAAATAATTTCCTATTCCAGGACCAGTTCTACATGCAGCGTAAGGGGACCGCCATGGGGTCGAACATGGCGCCCCCTTACGCTAACATCTTCATGGCCTCCTTTGAGGACTGGTTCATCCATCCCAATCCATTAATCCATAGACACGCCTTACTTTGGCGAAGATATATTGACGATATCTTCTTGGTATGGGATGGGGAACTTGATGTCCTTCTTGAATTTTTTTCCGACCTTAATGGGTTTATGCCTGGACTCACCTTCACTCTCCACCAGGATCAACATCAGATTAATTACCTTGATTGTCTGGTTATAAGAGAGGATGGCGGCCTTCTTGCGACTGACATATTTGTCAAACCTACAGATAGGAACAGCCTCCTCTTTTATACCAGTAACCATCTGAGACATGTTAAAAGAGCCCTACCTATATCACAGCATACCCGTGTAGACAGATTTGTCAGCAAACCAGAAACGAGGGCATTACCCCATGAAGAGATGAGCCAGAAATTTGTAAGAGGGGTTATCCACAACACCTAGCTGTTACGAAATTTTCCACAACTCAACGTAACATCACATGCCAGAGCAAGGTGGCGTGTGTCACGACTTATCACCTCTTCCAACCTATGGTTAGGAAGATTATTTGTCAACATTGGCCTCTCCTCAAAACAGCGTATCCGAAAATTGATGCTTTCCAGAGTTTACCTCTCTTCTGCCATAAGAGATCCCCAAATCTAAGGAATAAACTGGTACGGGCTGACATAGGTTCCATGAAAATTGTTCCACGCCAGACATTTCTGGATACTCAGCAGAGGGGCACCTTCCCCTGTCTGGGTTGTGCGTAATGTGCCAATGTAACTAGGGGCAACACTTTCACGCATGGTAGGACGGGCAAGAAATTTCAGATACAAGGTTTTTATACATGTGAGAGTACCTTTGTGGTGTACTACATTAAGTGTCCGTGCGGTCTCGGATATGTTGGGGAAACCACCCAGCATTTCCGAGACCGCATAAGCCGACACAAGTCTAACATCAGATGTGGAAACACCTTGTTGCCCATACCCCATCACTTCCGCAATGCTGGACATCAAATTTCACAACTTAAGTTTCAGTTCATTGACCAGGTTGAAAGCATGTGGAGGGGTGGCAATAGGGTCAAGAGGTTACTTGACAGGGAAGCCTGGTGGATACATACCTTAGGCTCACTGGAACCCAACGGTCTTAACCGTAAATATGAGACATCATTTTAGGTCGCTATCAGTTTTCTCTTTATCCCAGTTTTTCTTAGTTTTTCTAGTTGGTCTCGATATATAGGGCGTTACTTTGAATTGCGATGCGTATATCTATCCCCCTTGTTTTGTGTCCTTATGATGGTATCCATAAATACACACTTATTACTTACTAGCTACGAATTGGATTGTTATAATAATCATATTAACGTGTGTGTCTATCTCTTCGATTGGTTACATATGCTATATCCAGTGACATGATTACTATTAAGTTTTTCTGATATAATCCTATATACTAATGTGATTCTTTCTCTTTACAGAAACGTTAATCACCACTGAAATAGTGCACTTACCAGCACCACTAAGAATTACTGCACTACTACCTATAAACGTATATGGCACTTGAAAACCTGGCAGCGGCTCCCCCAGACTTTCCCTGCACTAATATAGAGGATTCTTTCCTCACTTCGCATTGGCCTATACATATCATGTGGACGCAACTCTAGTCACGCCCAGATACACTCCTGGAGGTGCAGCGCGCACTGCGCATGCGCGGCGTGCGTTCCACCTCCTTACTTCCTGCGTTCCACATGCAGGAAGTGATCTGATAGTCCCACCCACACTTCCTACAAGAACCCTCGCACGCTGGACATAGCTCACTGCACAGGAGCACGCAAGCACTGAACGAACGTCCACAGCGGCGAGGTGAGTAATGGCAACCGACCCTCTGTCCCTCTTCTACCTCTTGGATTTAATTATTTACATTTCTTTCCTCCTCTCATCATATTAGGACTAGAGATGAGCGAACCGGAGGTCCCGTTCGAGTTCGGTTCGTCGAACGTTCGACGAACCGAACTCGAACCGCATAGGAAACAATGGTAGGCATTCACAAACACATAAAAACACCTAGAAAACACCCTCAAAGGTGTCCAAAAGGTGACAAACAACTCACAACACAACACAAACACATGGGAAAGTGACAAGAACAAATTCTCATGCGAAAACAAAAGAGCGTAACGGGGAAAAAGAGGACGAGACACAGATATATACATGGCACGCCCTTCTAAAATCATGTAAAACACCGCAAGGTGACTCCAAGAGGAGTCTCCCTTTTTTCAAAAAATTGGGCCCCACACACACCCACCCATTCAGTGGCAGCAGTTGTGCCCTAGTTGTACACTTTACAGCTAGATTTGCATCAAGCACATTCAAAAATACGCCATTCTTAACTGTCCCCAGGATGACACCGGGGTAGGTAGCAAAGTCTTTGCTGAACCATGACTTGTTCATCTTGGCTCCTTTTAAAAAACACAGCAAGCAAGGGTTACTCCAAGCGGAGTCTCCCTTTTTTCAAAAAATTGGGCAACACAGACACCCCATCAGTGGCAGCACTTGTGCCCTAGTTGCAAACAGGATGTTTTGATTTGCATCAAGCACATTCAAAAATACGCCATTCTTAACCGTCCCCAGGATGATACCGGGGTAGGTAGCAAAGTCTTTCCTGATCCCAGCTCTGTTCATCTTGGATCATTTTTAAAAACAATGTAAGTAAGGGTTACTCCAAGCAGAGTCTCCCTTTTTTCCAAAAATTGTGCCCCACACACACACACCCATTCAGTGGCAGCACTTGTGCCCTAGTTGTACACTTCACAGCTAGATTTGCATCAAGCACATTCAAAAATACGCCATTCTTAACCATCCCCAGGATGACACCGGGGTAGGTAGCA
Source organism: Anomaloglossus baeobatrachus (assembly GCF_048569485.1). NCBI lineage: Eukaryota > Metazoa > Chordata > Amphibia > Anura > Aromobatidae > Anomaloglossus > Anomaloglossus baeobatrachus. The sequence goes on from NC_134354.1 coordinate 305,557,768, forward strand.
AAGTCTTTGCTGATCCCAGCTCTGTTCATCTTGGATCATTTTTAAAAACAATGTAAGTAAGGGTTACTCCAAGCAGAGTCTCCCTTTTTTCCAAAAATTGTGCCCCACACACACCCACCCATTCAGTGGCAGCACTTGTGCCCTAGTTGTACACTTTACAGCTAGATTTGCATCAAGCACATTCAAAAATACGCCATTCTTAACTGTTCCCAGGATGACACCGGGGTAGGTAGCAAAGTCTTTCCTGATCCCAGCTCTGTTCATCTTGGATCATTTTTAAAAACAATGTAAGTAAGGGTTACTCCAAGCGGAGTCTCCCTTTTTTCAAAAAATTGGGCCACACAGACACCCCATCAGTGGCAGCACTTGTGCCCTAGTTGCAAACAGGATGTTTTGATTTGCATCAAGCACATTCCAAATCCACAAGCATTTACTCTCCCCAGGATGACACAGGGGTAGTAAATTCCTTGTGGATCCATGACTTGTTCATTTTGATGAACGTTAGTCTGTCCACATTGTCACTGGACAGACGCGTGCGCTTATCTGTCAGCACACACCCAGCAGCACTGAAGACACGTTCAGAGACAACGCTGGCAGCTGGACACAACAAAATCTCCAAGGCGTAAGTGGAGAGCTCTGGCCATTTTTCAAGATTTGAAGCCCAAAATGAGCAAGGCTCCATTTGCAAAGTCATGGCATCGATGTTCATTTGGAGATACTCCTGTATCATCCTCTCCAGCCGTTGACTATGTGTTAGACTTGTTGTCTCTGTTGGCCTTGCAAAGGAGGGTCTAAAAAAATTATGAAAAGATTCCATAAAATTGCTGTTACCAGCACCAGATATGGTCCTACTGGTACGGGTAGACTGTTGAAGATGACGAGACTGTCCCATGTTTGTCAAGTTACAACTGGGAAATTCACTCCCTGCACCTGCACGATTGTTTGGTGGAAAAGCCGAGCTAAGATCGAGTAACAGCTTCTGCTGATACTCCTGCATACGTGCGTCCCTTTCTATGGCTGGAATTATGTCACAAAATTTGGACTTGTACCGGGGATCTAATAGTGTGGCAAGCCAGTAGTCATCATCACTTCTAATTTTGACAATACGAGGGTCATGTTAGAGGTAGTGCAGCAAGAAGGCACTCATGTGTCTTGCGCAGCCTGTCAGGTTTCCGGGTTTTCCAGTTCTCTTTTGAAAGAGCTTGCCCTCAGTTAACATGGAGTTTAATGTTCTGTTGCCCTACTTCCTGTCCAGCTGCTTAAAAGGCCGCCTCTAAGCCTAGTCCAGTGCCTGAGTATACTGCTTGCTGTGTGCTCCTGCTTTGCTGCTTCTACTTCCTGATTGCCTTTTGGATCCTTCTGAAAGACTACCGACCGACTCTGGACCATACCCGGTTTCTTCAAGCTGTGCCCGGACTCCGTCTGCCATCTTTGGTCAGCACTTCTGCCCGGTTCCTTCTGGTTCGTAACCACTCTGGACTATCATCCCGTACGGACACTCCTGGACTTTTACCACTTGCCCCTTGTGTCCCGGCTGCTGCGCATTTAGGCCTTCCGGGGTGATTGCCGGACAGTCCCTGTATAGGGGTTCGCTCTGGTGGTCTCCCTGGGGGAGTCCGGTGCGTGGCCCCGGGAATCCCCTTCGCTCCGTTTCGGGAAGGTATTTCGTGTGTGTGTTCTATTGTGTTTGTTCCGTTGTGTATCTACCGTGGTTACATGTTATAAACATCTTGTACCAAGAACTCGTCTCTGGTGGTCATTGCCCTAACGCTATCGAAATCCTCAGAACATACAATAGTATTACACAGCCATGCGGACCAAGTCCACGCTGTGTTTGTGGCATAGAGGTGCTAACCGTTCTTTCTTCCTCTGACATCTCCCCCCAACCTCTTTCAACTGAAATTTGACCAAGGTCTCCCTCATCCGCTGAGTCTTCCATGTCCATGGACAGTTCGTCCTCCATTTCTTCATGTTCTCCTGCACCTTCCTCAACATTTCGCCTGCTACCATGCGCCCTTGTTGATCCCTGTCCCCCATGGTCCCATGCCTGCCGCCTTGGTGATGATGAACGTCTGGACCTTGGAGATGTTGTTATGTCTTGCGCATATGAATCCTCCTGTAGTTCCTCCCCTTCCTGTTGTCCCACCCCCTGACTCCGAATAGTGTTTAGCGTGTGCTCCAGCATGTAAATGACTGGAATTGTCATGCTGATAATGGCATTGTCAGCGCTAAACATATTGTCACTCCATCAGGGTGATCTGCCCCACCTCTGCATCTCGTTGGCCCAGGCTATACGTCATGACGTATTGCACCAGGGCTCGGCGGTGCTGCCACAGTCGCTGTAACATGTGGAGAGCCGAATTCCAGCGTGTCGCCACATCGCATTTCAGGTGATGAACCGACAGGCAGAATGACTTCTGGAGCGATGCAAGTCGCTCAGCTGCGGCGCTTGAACGGCGGAAGTGAGCAGACAGTTTTCGTGCCCTGGTCAGAAGGCCATCTAGGCCGGGATAGTGTGTTAAAAATTGCTGGACAACAAGGTTCAACACGTGAGCCATACAAGGTACGTGTGTCACCTTGCCCAGGCGAAGGGCCGCACTCAGGTTTGCAGCATTGTCGGACACGGCCTTACCAGGTTGCAGGTTGAGTGGAGACAACCATTTATTAAACTCGGACCGCAGAGCTGACCACAACTCCTCAGCTGTGTGACTCTTATTCCCAAGACATGTCAAGCTAAAGACCGCCTGATGACGTTGCGCTCTGCTGCCAGCATAGTAATGAGCGGTGCGTGATTCCTTCTGCGCAGTGAGAACTCTGGTGGCCTGACCAGGCAGGCTTGGGGCGGAGGTGGAGGACACAGATGAGGTGGAGGAGGCAGAAGCAGTGGCGGAACTTGGACAGACAGAGGATTGACACACAAGTCGTGGGGACGGCAAGACTTGTGCAGCAGACCCTTCACCATCTATCACCATAGTTACCCAGTGCCCAGTCAGCGACATGTAACGTCCCTGTCCATGCTTACTGGTCCAAGTATCAGTGGTAAAATGCACCCGTTCACACACAGAGTTTCTCAAGGAAGCGGTGATGTTGTGTGCGACATGCTGGTGTAGCGCGGGCACACCTTTCTTAGAGAAGTAGTGGCGACTGGGCATCTGGTACTGGGGCACAGCGACAGACATAAGGTCTCTAAAATCCTGTGTGTCCACCAGGCGGAAAGGCAGCATTTTGGTAGCCAAGAGCTTACAGAGGGATAAAGTCAACCTCTTAGCTTTGTCATGGGTCGCAGGAAATGGCCTTTTATTTGTCCACATCTGAGGGACAGAGATCTGGCTGCTGTGTGTAGACGGTGTTGAGTAGGGTGTCCCTGGAAAAATGCAGGTTTGTGAGGAAAGTGCAGTCGGAGACATGATGTTGCCTTCATCCAATGTTGGTGCTATCGATGTCTGAGAGAGCTGTACACACGCACTTGTTTCCCCTTCCAAACCAACTGATGACCTACCAAGCAAACTGCCTGTTGCGGTTACAGTGGTGGAAGTTGTGCGTGGAAAACCAGGTGTGACAGCTGTCCCCACAGTACTAGAAGATGAAGAGCGCGCGGATGCACTGGAAGGGGCAGGCCGTGGATGGTTCGCTCCGCTAGGCCGCATTGCAGCACGGTGAGCTTCCCACTGGGACCTATATTTATTCATGTGACGATTCATGGAAGAAGTTGTCAAACTGCTGAGGTTTTGACCTCTACTAACAGAATCACGACAAATTTTACACATCACATAATTTGGGCGATCTTTTTCTATGTCAAAAAAGGACCAGGCTAGGCAAGGCTTAGAGGGCATGCGACCTGCTGAGCCCCCCCCGACTAGTGCTCAGAGGCAGAGTGGTGGCTGATGATGCAGTTGTAGACGTGCTACCAGTGCTCCGACTCTGTCCAGGAAGGCGCAAGGTAACTTCGTCGTCGGTTGCATCCTCCTCCACCGCCTCTGTTGACCTCCTCGAGTGCCTGACTGTGGGTTGACAGTAGGTGGGATCTAGAACTTCCTCATCAATTGTTGTGTTTGCACTCCCCTCACCCTCAGACCGAGCCTCTTCTTGCCCTGACCGAATATTTAAGTTGTCATCCCAATCTGGTATCTGTGTCTCATCGTCATCAGTATGTTCCTCATTGACCATAGGTGTTACAGTTTGTGACAAAGGGTCAACATTATGCTCAGAAACTTGGTCCTCAGGGCCTGAATCAGAGTCACAAAAGTTCTGGGCATCACTGCAGACCATTTCCTGGTCTGTACTCACTGTAACTTGGGAGCAGACCTCTGATTCCCAGGCTATAGTATGACTGAACAGCTCTGCAGACTCAGCCATCTCAGTTCCACCATACTGTGCAGGGCTGATGGAGACTTCAGAGCTGGGAGAAAGCAAGTTTGATTGGGATGACAACTCAGAGGACTGGTGTTTTTTGGATGCGGTAGTTGAGGTGGCTGAGAGGGCATTTGTTCGACCACTTGAGATCCATTCAAGCATTTTCCTTTTTTGGCCATCATCTACCTTTGTTCCTGTTGTTCGTGTCCGTAAAAAAGGGAGCACATCGGATTGTCCACGGTAAGTAGTAGACATCTTACTTTTGCTGGTAGATGGTCTATCTTCAGCAGATGTTAATGGAGCTTTGCCACCTTCCCCACGGACAAACCCTTTTTTTCCTTTTCCAACACGCCTCTTGCCCTTTCCACCAGCATCTGTCATTTTGCCACTCATGTTGATTGCGACAAGATTGTGCACTTAAAATGTGGTAGTAAAAATTGAGAGGTGGTGTAGATTGCAGCGGTGGTCTAGCTTTATTAACAGCAGAATAATAAAGAATAATTATCCCTGACAATGCAACTACGGCCCTTAAACTGGCAGCATAAATTGCTAGTATAATGGCTTAGTAACAATGAGTTGGAGTGTGCAATGTAGTTAGATGTGCTGCAAATATCTTTGCACTAGTGGGACTATACAGAAGTCAGATAGCCACGTTTAGGATGCCACTAAGTTCACTCAGTGTTTGCTAGTATAATGGCTTAGTAACAATGAGTTGGAGTGTGCAATGCAGGCAGACGTGCTGCAAATATCTTTGCACTAGTGGGACTATACAGAAGTCCAATAGCCACGTTTAGGATGCCACTAAGTTCACTCAGTGTTTGCTAGTATAATGGCTTAGTAACAATGAGTTGGAGTGTGCAAAGGGCAGGAGGGTACAGTGGCAGGGTTGTGGGTCTCTGGGTAGAGGAAAGGAAGCCTGCCTTTCTATCCCTCCTAATGGGGAAATGCAGCGAGGAAATCCCTGACCTTAGCTACACAGACGCTGTCATCTTGTGTAGCTGTTAAACTCTGTTTTCACGGACCTGTCATCTATGGCTCTGACCCTGCCGGTATGAGCCCTTAAAAGGACTGATAGAAAGTGCTATCCCTAAGCTGTCCAGCACTGTGTATGGAGCGTATACAGCAGTATCGGCGATAGGAGCTGCGCCAGTGATGTCTGACACCAAGGACGCAGAAGGCAGATAATGGCGTGCTGGAGGAAAATGTCCGGTTTTATAATGCAGAGACATGTGACATGGACATCCTATCACACATGCCGTTGCTTCTCTGGCTAAAAGTCCACTTAGCTGTGTGTGTGTCTGGGATTGGCTGACATGCTGGCCCGCCCCACTACACGCGCGCGCTTAGGGAAGGAAGACAAGGAAAAAAAAAAAAAAATGGCGAAGCAGTTATCTGAATGCGCTGTTCCCGCACACTATACACTAAAATGTCATAATAGTGTGAGTCACAGAGTGACTTACACTATTACAGCGGAAAGCCAGCTAGGAATTAGCTGGGTTTTTTTGCTGCTAGAACCGTTCTCGAACGTATCTAGAACTATCGAGCTTTAGCAAAAAAGCTCGAGTTCTAGTTCGATCTAGAACAGCCCCCAAAATCACTCGAGCCGCGAACTGGAGAACCTCGAACCGCGAACCGCGCTCAACTCTAATTAGGACCTTGGCCTGTAACCCCTCCGGTGCTACCGGCTGTATTCACCCTTGGCCATCCACATAGGTAATATTGCTCCTAATACTTGCTCCAAATTTCTTAGTCTGCACAGCTTATATGATCATCCGTATTCAACAACACATTACTCATAGGTGCATACTGTGGAATACGTCCTAAGCAATCCCTAACAGCACGAGTGACAGTGTTATACCAGCAAGGCGACTACACAGGTACACCATGTCAGTATATACACTATGCCTATAGGCAGAGATTTACTCTATGATGGTTTGAGTGACAATTATCATATGTGTTTTCATTATAGCGTGGTTCACACTAGACGCTTCCTATTCATCCTCCCCAGTACTCCTAGGCTGTGACATTATAGCACCTGACCAGTGTTGTCGGTACAATATTACCTTTACAGACCATCTAGCAACAGGTATTCTATGTTATCTGTCACTGCCAAAATGTCTTTCAGTTATTTACCTGGTCCTTGTGGTCCCTTGCTTAACATATGTTTTCCTCTTAGCGATATACATAACAGAATAAGCTGTTTTACACAGTACAGCCGATGTTACCGGCTGTATTCACCCTTGGCCATCTACATAGGTAATATTGCTTCTAATACTTGCTTCTAATCACTTAGTCTGCACAGCTTATATGATCATCTGTATTCCACAGCACACTACCATAGGTGCATACTGTGGAAAACGTCCTAGCAATCCTTAAACAGCACGTATGACAGTGCTATACCAGCAAGGATACTACACAGGTACACTATGTCAGTATATACACTATGCCTATTGGCAGAGATCTACTTTATGATGGTTTAAGTGACAATTATCATATGTTTTTTCATTATAGCGTGGTTCATACTAGACGCTCCTTCCCAGTACTCCTAGGCTGTGACATTTTAGCACTTGACCAGTAATCGTCGGTACTAAATTACCTTATTAGGCCATCTAGCAACAGGTATTCTATGTTATCTGTCACTGACATATGATTAACAGTTATTTACCTGGTCCTTGTGGTTCCTTGCTTAACGTATATGTTTTTCCTCATAGCGATGTACACTACAGAATAAGCTGTTTTGCATTGTCCAGCTCTCTTGATTGACGCACTTATTGGAACTATATTTATATCTGGTGAGTCATACATACCACCTACTTATTTTCCAGAGCCGCTGTTTCTTTTTCTTCTTTTTCCCTTTCCTTTTTCTTCCTTCTTTCCTTCCCTTCCTTGTTTACTCTCTCTTTCCTTCTCTTTTTTTCTTTTTTTCCCTTCTTTTTTTCTTTTTTCTTTCTCTTCTTCTTTACTTCTTCTCTACGGTCTACCCATCAGCTCTGCCAAGTATAGTGTAGTCTCACCTCTGCACAAGAGTCTTTATGGATGTTATTTCCCATATATCATTATTTATCAGCTTACTCTGACCCTTTATACATGATAACACCGGATTTACCTTATCCTGTATTATGGCATCAGCATTGTTTGTTTTAATTTTGTACCATTGTTGCATCCTAACTGTACTAATACATTGTATATTATTGTCCTCTCACTCTTGTGTGATATTGATTATTGTTATTTTTTTCATTATATTCAGATAAGTCCAATCTGACGAAGGCTCAGGCCAAAACGTCAACTTGTATTTTGATTTGGACACAAAACATATATGCAACTTTTCAAAAAAGGACTAATAAAGAATTATTTTGCATTACTATCCAGTGTGACTTTTTACTCTTATTGAGAGATTTAGTGTGCCGAGGTTATCCTCTATTTTTGTTATTATTACCTCTGAGCACCTATATACCAGTGTAGCAGAGCTTCCTCTACTGTAAGGAGGACACTCAGGTTGGGACAGTTCAGTCACCTGTTACAGACTTGCAGACCTCACACAGCTTCCTTAATCTGGCATTATTCCTTTCCCGGTGGGTGCCCGCCAAAAGCGGGGTGCTGCTGGATTGGAATAAGCGGCCCTGGAACCTCTGAGGCATGGACATTTTAATCCCTGGTGAGCCAGCGGAAGGGTGAGACTCTGTTGCTTGTTACATTTGTGTGTTTTGCTGGTTGTGTGTTATGTGCCGTTAATTGTTTGGGGATCCAATAAAGTCTAATTATTGTGGTTCCCTCACCCTGTGTTGTCTGAGTAGTGTTACGCCCACGGTTAAGGAGGCCGGCGTTCAGTTGGGATGAGCCCTGAGCCACGCTGTCTTTCTAAAGGCGGCGGGTTTTAGTGGACGAGAGCACCCACTGAGCCCCGTGTCTCCATAAGTACGTTCTCATTTATGTCCGTTTTTGAACGTTTATATAGGACGGTCCTTCCAAATGTCAAACCGAATGAAATGGTACGTTTGTTCGTCAAGAAATTTAATAAAATTCTTGATACTAAAACTTGTGCTATCGCTTTAAAGAAACGGAACCTATTCGAATGTACGACATTTATCGATTTTGTTAGAAATCACCAAATTCAATCAAAACAGAAATTAATTCATTCTATAAATACGAAACCAAAAAAGAAATTCTGTGAAAAATCAACATTGTCTCCCAGATTCAGATATTCCTGTGACAAAATGTATGAAATTCGTAGGAAATTGCATGTAAATTACAAATCATACAATCGATCTGATACTGATGATTTCAGACAATTTATTTTTAAAAGCTTTGAAAGACAGAAACAGGTGGATTCTCCTGAAATGTCTTGTACAAATCCTCTCCCCTTGTCACTATTGAGGAAAATGTCGTCCAGGGAACTTGACATCCAGAGACAGCTGGTTGTTCCTTCGGAGAGAGACATTCTTTCTTATTTAAATTGAGTTACAGAATATTTTCAGAGATCAGGTTGAAAATGACCATAATAGATTGAATCCTTGAAGAAAAATTGAGGGTTGGTTTTCAGCTGGATGAAGGGGATTTCTGGATAAATTAATTTTGTTATTTGATATTCATTATTATTCATATACAGTGTATCCATGTAATACATACCATCTAGAGATTTATCTATATAGTATATTGTATACTTAAAATTAGAGACCATAAAATCAGTTATATTTTCATTTAGTTAAATGATAGTTTAATTTTATAAATTAATAACTTGATCTCTGTATATGAATAATATTTAAAATTAAATAATAAGAAAAAGTATAGCTTATTTTAAGTTTTCATTTTTTATCATAAATATGATAATTTTATTCTTTTATTTCCCTCAGAATTTCTCAGTTAAGCAAATTAATGAAGTATTAAATTTTTATTTATAAATTTATTCTTATCCACAAACAGGTAACATATCTTATGTTGTGTAAGGCTATTTGCAAAAAAGCATGTGCTAAATTGAATTATTGCTATTCTCTCAGGAGGAATATCATTTGTTTTAACATCTTTCTTTTAGGAATATGAATACATATCTTCCTTAGTGCTATTTTGGGAATGTAACTAATATGTGTAATCTGAGTTTTTGGAGTGGAATGCTTACATTTGCTCGCTTTGTGGGAATGTTTTTGTCTTTAATCAAAACTGAAATTTTATCTCGAGAAGTCTTTGAAGCTTCCAAAGAAAATAAGGAAACATTTTTTTTTTTAACTTCAAGTTTATAATAAATATATATATATATATATATATATATATATATATATATATATATATATATATATATATATATAGTTATTTAGAATAAATAAGTTATAGTACATGAGTATAAATAATGAAGGAATTTATACAGAATATATCTTATTCATAGACATATTTCTTTAGTATAGTGTGTCAGGACCCATATCAAAGGTTTACTCTGAAGAATCATATTCTAGAATAAGTATTTTTAATGTTTTGACTTTTATACAGTTTTGTGTTACTTATTTTATTGATACACAGATTGGTAATCATTTTCTTTTCAAATATGGAAGTAATATTTATAATATAGTCTTGAAGATATACAACATAAATTTTAATTCCTTTCTCGCCTTTTCATTGGGGGACACAGACCGTGGGTCTCCAAGGGAGGCTTGACACTAGATTTAAAAAAGAGTTAGCTCCTCCTCCCACAGCATATAACCCCAGCTAGGCGGGAACTAGCTCAGTTCTTTTTAGTGTCAGCAGGGAGGCTGACACGTCTGGCATGAGCCCCAGGCCAGCTCATGTTTTTTTGTTTATTTATTTCTTTTCTTTGTGATTTCATTCTATTTTTGACTATGGGGCAATACCAGGGTGTGCTCACCCCCGTTCCCCTCGTGTACGGGTAGAGGAAACCTGGCGTGCAAAAGCCGTCAGTCTTCCCTCGCGCCCAAGTGGTCGGGTCTGCGTACCCCTCCAGGCTCCCTGGAAGCACCTCACAGAGGTAGCTCCAGAGAGCTAGGCAGAGCCGAGAACCTGCTAGCCTTGAGCCGAAGATGCGTCCCCGAAATCTCCGCATCCCAGGACCGACGCATCTTCAGACGGAGCAAGAGCAGGTAGGGAGACTACGTGTACCCGTCCCCTGCATCCAACTCGCCGCCTGAGGAGGCGCCGGTGGGGCGATGCAGGCCGTGATCCCAGGGAAGCAGCATTAATTTAGCTCCCGGCGTCGGCCTGCATGTTTAGCAACGCCCCCTCCACTGCTCTAGAAGCCGCTCCCTCTAGTGGGCCGTCTCTCCCCTCCATGCTGCCAGAGAACACTGGACACTATTACACGTGGGGAGCAGACTCGGGTGAGATCGCCTCCTGGCTCTGCAACTCTGCAGCACTATATACCGCTCTGTTCAGTGGTATATCGCTGTCTTCCTAGCGGTGTGTGCCTGCTGGCTGGCGGTGTATATCAGCTTTCAGCGGTATATACTAGCTGTGCCTGCAGGTATATACTGACTGTTTGGCAGTGTGTGCCACTTTACTATTGGTATATACCAGCTCTGTATAGCAGTCCCTTTCTAATACTGCTACTAGCTCCTCACCCACAGTAGTGTAATACTGCTAAAGGCTCACAGTATAATTGTACGTTTGTTGCTGACATGCGTAAAAACCGCAAGGGTGATAAAGCTTCCCAGGCATCCTCTATGGACCTGTACTATGCTTGTACCACCTGTGGAAGCTCGTTTCCCAATGGTCGAAGCTATCCACTCTGCCGAGGCTGCGATGCCCCTACTACAATGTCACAACAGGCGTTGCCGGACCAGGGGCTCTTCCGGTCCCGGTCCGGTCCCTCAAGGGGCTCTTCTTGGCGTTCCCACTCCAAGCAGCCTAAATCCAAAGAACCTCGCTCTGTACAGGCCCCCTCAGCATGACGCCAGGTATCCCGCAGATCCGACTCCTGTGGGACGGCGGCTTTTGCTTTTTCGGGATATCTGGCTGGACCACACTCACGATGCCTGGGTTCGAGAAATCGTCACCTCAGGTTACAAGATCGATTTCCATTCCCTGCCGGCCAACAGGTTTCTGCGTTCTCGTCTCCCAAAGTCCAAAACGCAAAACCGGGCCTTATTTCAGGCCATAGCTTATTTACAAAAAACAAACGTTATCATTCCAGTGCCCCTGGAACAGCGCGGCAAAGGTTTCTATTCAAACCTTTTTGTCGTTCCCAAAGAAGATGGCTCTGTCCGCCCTATCTTGGACCTCAAACGGCTGAACAAATTCGTACGGATTCGAACTTTCTGAATGGAATCATTGAGAGCTGTACTAGCCGCCATGGAACCTGGAGAATTCCTAGCTTCCATGGACGTTCAAGATGCTTACTTACACATTCCCATATGTGTCTCTCATCAACGGTTCCTTCGCTTTGCCGTAGGACACCGTCATTTCCAATTCAGGGCCCTCCCCTTTGGGCTGGCCACTGCGCCTCGGGTCTTCACAAAGGTCATGGCGGCCGTCATGTCCATTTTACACCCCAAAGGCATCCTGGTTGTTCCCTATTAGGACAACCTTCTTGTCAAAGGGAGCTCTCCTCAAGTTTGCTCAGAAAGCGTGCAGATTTGCCTAGACACGCTGTCAAGGATAGGGTGGCTTATCAACTTCAACAAGTCATCCCTCATTCCTCATCAGCGCATCACCTTTTTAGGTATGCTGATAGACACGGCTCAGTCCCGGGTTTTCCTTCCAGAGGACAAGAGGTCTTCCCTGATCCGGGCTGCCCAATCCCTCCGCTCTCGCCGTCACACATCCCTTCGGAATGGAATGAGAGTGTTAGGCAAGATGGTGGCGGTCATAGAAGCCGTGTCCTTTGCCCAATTCCATCTGTGCCCTCTAGAACTGGATCTTCTATCCTCCTGGGACAAGAATCCAGCTTCCCTGGACCGGTCAGTCTGCCTGTCTTGGTCTGCGCTCAGCTCCCTCGCCTGGTGGACTCAAGCCTCATCCCTATCTCAAGGGAAGTCCTTCCGCCCAGTCCACTGGCAGGTAGTCACGACGGATGCCAGCCTGATAGGCTGGGGGGCAGTGTTTCTCCACCACACTGTTCAGGGACGCTGGTCTCCTTCCGAGCGCTCTCTGCACATCAATGTTCTGGAGATCAGAGCCATATTTCTGGCCCTTCAGAATCTTCAACCCTTATTACTGGGCCTCCCTGTTTGGATCCAGTCAGACAATGCCACGGCCGTGGCTTACATCAACCGTCAGGGAGGAACTCGCAGCAAGGCAGCGATGAAGGAGGTATCCAGGATTCTTCTTTGGGCAGAGAAGCACATCCCCATCATTTCAGCTGTCCATATCCCAGGGGTAGACAACTGGGCCGCAGACTTTCTCAGCAGGCAAGGTCTAGCGGCAGGAAAATGGTCCCTCCACGACGAAGTGTTCCATCAGATCACTCTTCGTTGGGGAGTCCCGGATGTGGACCTCATGGCGTCTCGAATGAATGCCAAGATACGTCCCTTCATATCTCGGTCGAGAAATCCGCTAGCGCTCGGCTCCGACGCTCTAGTCTTTCCATGGTCGCAGTTCTGCCTACCCTACATCTTCCCTCCGTTTCCTCTCATTCCGAGAGTAATCAAGAAAATCAAAGTGGAGGGAATTCCGGTGATCCTCGTGGCCCTGGACTGGCCCAGGAGAGCCTGGTATCCAGAGCTCCTCCAACTTCTCAGCGACACTCCCTGGCGTCTTCCCGACCACCCGGATCTTCTGTCGCAAGGGCCAATATTCTACCAGAATACAGCACAGCTGCATTTGATGGCGTGGCACTTGAATCCCTGATTCTAGCCAAGTCGGGTTTTTCTTCCAGGGTAGTTCATACCATGCTTAATGCTCGGAAGCCTTTCTCCGTCAGCATTTACCACAGGACCTGGAAGACCTATCTTTCCTGGTGTGACCGTCATAATCGGTCACCCCTGACCTTTTCAATCCCTAATGTTCTTGCCTTTCTGCAAGACGGTCTGGACTCGGGTCTTGCTCTCAGTACCCTTAAAGGACAAGTTTCTACCTTGTCGATTTTTTTCCAGAAGCAGCTGGCTTCTCGCCTTCAGGTCCGTACCTTTCTTCAAGGGGTAGCGCATTTGGTCCCTCCTTATCGCCACCCCTTAGATCCCTGCGATCTGAATCTGGTTCTGGGAGTCCTTCAACTTCCTCCTTTCGAACCTCTGAGAGAATCTCTCTCCAGCGACTGTCTTGGAAAGTTGCCTTTTTTGTTGCTATCACCTCTATCAGGCAAGTGTCCGAACTGGCAGCTCTTTCTTGTCGTTCACCTTACCTGATATTCTATCATGATAAGGTGGTCCTTCGGCCTTCCACCGCCTTCCTTCCGAAGGTCGTATCCTCTTTCCACCTGAACGAGGACATTGTGTTGCCGTCATTCTGCCTGGCCCCGGTCCACTCCTTTGAGAAAGCCCTTCACAATCTCGATCTTGTCAGGGCTCTGCGGATCTACATCTCCAGAACAGCACCGTTGCGCAAGTCCGATGCCCTTTTCGTCCTCCCAGTAGGACACAAGAAGGGCGACCCGGCGTCTAAATCCACGATTTCTCGATGGATCAGGACCGCCATCTGTGAGGCATACAAAGCACGAGGTGCCGTTCCACCTCAATCTGTGCGGGCCCACTCTACACGAGCAGTGGGTGCCTCTTGGGCTATCCGCCATCAGGCCTCGGTGGCCCAACTTTGCAAGGCCGCTACCTGGTCCAGTGTGCACACGTTCACAAAATTCTACAGAGTGCATACGCATGCCTCCGCGGATGCTGCTTTTGGAAGACAAGTCCTTCAGGCGGCAGTGGCCCATTTATAAGTGGCCACTGCTCGGTTCTGACAGTGTTTTCATATGAGTTCACTGCAGTTGCAGTTGTTAGTCAGCTCTTAGTCTGATGTTATACACTGTTATTAGTTCAGTTCCCGGCCAGGGACTGCTTTGGGACGTCCCACGGTCTGTGTCCCCCAATGAAAAGGCGAGAAAGGAAAGGACATTTTTGTGTACTCACCGTAAAATGTCTTTCTTGGAGCCTTTCATTGGGGGACACAGCTCCCACCCTTGTGGTTTTGGTTATCCTTTTCCTACTGCTTTACACCAAACTGAGCTAGTTCCTGCTTAGCTGGGGTTATATGCTGTGGGAGGAGGAGCTAACTCTTTTTTAAATCTAGTGTCAAGCCTCTCCTGGAAACAACATATAACCCACGGTCTGTGTCCCCCAATGAAAGGCTCCAAGAAAGACATTTTACGGTGAGTACACAAAAATGTCCTTTTAATCTTGACATATTAATTTTTATACCATCATATTTCATGATATTAAAAGGAAAATGTTGGGTTTTTAATTACATATTTATATTCGATTAATATATGTGTCTACACAATACTTTAATAGTCAATTAATCAGGTATAAAGGAAAAATTGGGAATAAAAATAAAAATATATATATTTGAAGTATGGTACTCACAATGCATTTATATACTAAAGAAGAGTATTATCAACAAGGTTACATGACTTAATTATTTTTATAGGTTAATGATATGACAGGTATGGAAATCATACAAGATATTGGTAATATTAAGGTTATGTGTTATTAAGGACATAAGTGTCATATACATAGAAGGTTTTTTTTTTTTTCCAACTTTTATCTTTAATTTTTTCCGATTTTCATTTTCCTTTATATTCTTATTTTTTTATTTTGATTATTTTTATTCAATATTTAAATTTTTAATCTAAATTTTAATTCTACAATTTTTATTTTTCCTTCTAATTTTTAATATCTCAATTGAGAAAATACTTCAATATTTAGTTAAGTAATATCTAATATAAGAATATTACTTTATTAAATATGAATCATATTAAAAGGGAAAGTTCGAATTTTTGGAAGAAAAGAACACTTCATTCATCAATATATTTAATTATTTACTTCCTAGTAATACATTATTCTTATATTAGTATGTTAACACAATAAGGATGAAATATTGGTTATAGTTACACAGTTTCTTATATAGTAGGTTATTTAATAAATAATAGACAAATCAAATAAATTAAATTAGAGTAATAAAGATGGAAGATCAAGGTAGATCTATGTTTTTCCTATATTAAAAAAAATATTATGTTTTTAATCAATAATAATCATTTATAATGAGTAATATTGTGTTTTGATGGAATCATCCAGTCTTTTCTAAAAGGTTATTTGCTTTGGTTTAGCATTTTATAAATGATCTAACTAAATAAGTCACATTGTTGCCTTCATATTTATAATATGGTACATGTTATAGGTACATATTATATTATTTTATGTTACATTTTGGTTACATTCAACACATTGCCACCTATGGGTTTGGAAAGGTAATTACACCAATGACAAAAAAAGGTTATTACATGAAATATTATCATCTATACCATTATGCAGAATTATTTCATCATTCTAAGTATCAATTATATTAATACTTCTACGATAATAATAATGACATGGTATTATAGTATTAGAGTTATGATACGCTGTGACATTTATTAGTGGTAGTATCATTGCCATATTTGGTATCTAGATTAGGGAATGAAGTCTTCAATCAAGATTACAGAAAGATAAAAGACTTTTATTAATTCTTCTAAAGTAAAAAGGGATTCCACAAAAAGTTGCAAAAGCTGAAACTCAAAGGTCCAAAAGGTAACGTCTCAACTAAGACTGAGTTAAATACAATACACTTACCGCTTCTGAACCTCAGCAAAGATGGTGATCTTATGGTGCCAGGATGGACAATGTTACAACCCTGACACATGTTGTGTGCATTAAGACCTCACTACAGTTACCAAGGAGAGCAATAAAGTGTTAAAGTTAACCCCTGTCATGCTGACCAAGAACATATCAACACCTGTTCCAGGAATGACAACAGGCAGTGCAGAGGATCCAAGGTGACTAATGTAAATTACACTGCACAGATATATATCAGAGGCCTATGCTATTCTTCTACACTTATGAACTGTGGGTTATCAACATTGATTATGGATTTTGATTAAATATATGGACTTTGCAATAAAGAATAAAGTTTATGGATCTGATCTAACAATGATAATCAATATGGGACTGTATCAAATTGATAACCAATCATCTTTTATCAAAGGATCTATTTCAAAAGACTGTGTTTATGCCAGATTACATCGGAGATAAGAAGACATCATCCCAGAGGACATCAGATGGTGACCAGATCTGTTTTGCATCTTTTTAGTTTTAGGTAACTATAATTATATATTTTATATGATTATCAGTCACGGCCTACCATAACATGAATCGACATTATTATATTGTTGAACATACAACATGAATAATGCAAATTGATTATTATTATAATTGAAATTAATCCACTATTGCCAAAGGAAGGAAAGAAGATCTGTTATTTTAATGATGTATTAATTTAGTTTGGGGGTTTCATTAATAATAATTTACCCGCCTCAAGGTGGGATTGTAAAAACATTAAAATTAATACATCTAGTTATCAAACACTTTAAAAAAAAGGATATATTATATTTGCTGACATAGTTGTGTATATATATATATATATATATATATATATACATACTTTTCAAACTGCTAGTGAGTGACATCATGTGTATAGTAGGATCTCCTTAAATAGCCCTTTATGAGCAGCTGCATTGGACATATATACCATGACACTTCTCGGGGGGAAAGCAGAGAGAGGGGGATCCTGCCTGCAGAAGGACACATGTCGAGCCTGCTGGAAGCCTTCCACCCGATCCAAGATGAAGTAACATGCTGTCAGGTCTCCACCATGACTCTATTCAAGAACCAAGGAAAGATGGATGAAGATTTATATTGATTAGAATGGACTATTATTAACTCTTTACATAAGCTAATGAAGAATATTATTTTTCCTTTCTGTAACAGAACTTTGGCAACCAATTTATTAGATATAAAAATACATTTATTTTTTACACATTTTGAAGTCCATCTTTCATGCGTCTTATCACGTATTTGAAGAAAAAAATATTTACAAGTACATGGTATTGACCAAATAGTAATGAACATTTGGGGGGGTTAATGTTAGTCACCTTCTTTCACAATGTGAAACAAAATGTATTTGGACTCTCAAAACCCTGCAGCCGTTTGGTTTAAATGATTGCATGAGTTTTGCCCCATTTCTATAATTTTCTTCCATGTGTATATATATCTTCTTGACTTTGTATTTTATTCCCCTTCTGGCTTCACTGCTAAACTGGTCTCAGTTTTTTCATTTTTAATTTTGTATTCTCTATCTTTTAGTGCGTACCCTTTTGTAACATTCTATGTTTTCGAAGTGGTGGCGGGTACCAACTTTCTGGATTGGATCCATATTCCCATTGATCGGAGTATTATTTGTGTTGGGATATACAGAGAAGCCTATGTTTAGCAGAGTATCACGCTTGGTCTATATGGAAAAATACCAGATGGTGCTATACAGCATTTTTCTGTATGCATATTTTGGTATGTTTATGGACTTAAGGGTACTTTACATGCTGCGACATCACTAGCGATCTCGTTAGCGATGTGAAATTCTAGATCGCAAGTGCGATCTTTCGAGATCGCACATAGGTCATTTTACGCATGTGCGATCTTGAAAGATCGCCCTTGCGATCTAGAATTTCACATCGCTAATGAGATTGCTAGCGATGTCGCAGCATGTAAAGTACCCTTTAGTCACAATATATTTGATATGCAATTTTGTCATCCTCCTTATGAACATGCTGTAGGTTCCATCTGTTTTGATATACAAGTGTCTTTACGCGATACAATGCATTCCTGTTGTAATATACCCAACAGTCTCCTGTTTGCTTGTGCATCTGCGCGTTTACCCAGGTGGCTTGGTTTCTCCCTGGGCGCGTCATTCATGACGTCCCCTTGGCGACGCCCACTCCCCTTTGGGAGTGTCTGTCTCTATGGCGGAGGCTGGACGCGCCTGCGGTGACTGCTGAGCCCCCGGGGCATCTGTGCATGCGCCGATCTGGCTACGGGATTTTGCTGGGTAATCCAGTCTGAGCAGCCATGTGTGCTCTGTTACACTTCTCCACTTCAGGTTGTTTACATTCGGGGCAGGGATTGTGATCCCTAGCGTCTGTGATGTGCTCTGCCGTTTCCGTGGCAACACATCCTGAGTTATTTGTCATTAGATAAACACACCTCCCTGAAACACCAATGGTGAGTTGTTTTAAAGCTCACTACAGCATTTAAATATAATGGTAGCTCTGATTGGTTCTTTTTTTGTGGCACCTCCCCTTTGCTTGTGACGTCCATATTCAGTGTGGATAATGTGATGCTAGGTGTCGTAGTAATGCGTCCCGTCATTACCAAGGTAACACAAACGTCATCAGGCATACACACCCCCTTGAACACCAATAGGGAGATATTATAAAGTAAAACATATGATCTAACACAAGGACTGTTCCGATTGGGCTTTTGTCCTGCTCTTCCTTTGGTGTATTTTGTTATAAAAGGGCGCCCTTTTTGAACATGAGGCCTCCCCAGAAGAAGGCTTAAAGGGAACCAAACATCAGGATTTTCGTATATAAGGTAAAGCCAGTGCAGTACTGGCACTATCCGGCAGATTATCTACATACCATTAGTGGTCAGCTCGGATGTTTAGGCTGTGAAATCCAAGTTTATGAAGTTTAAAAATTCATCATGTTTTTGATTGACAGTTGCACATCTCCAGATAAAATCTGGGCGGCTTATGCACATGGTTCCGGCCCCCCCCCGCCGCCTGTTCCTCCCTCTCTCTGGCTGTATGCAAATGTCTCTATTCAGTAACACGGTGTCGGAGTTGGCGACTGCGCATAGCGCTTATGCCACGTCCCCACCGGAGCCCGCTCCTGCGACTTCTGCTCCGATCGCCAGACGACACCATGTTCCCACCATGGATAGTGCTGGTGATGGGAGAGGAGTCGGTGCCCGTGGCTCTGCGGAGCACAGGCTCTGCTCATCCACTAGGCTGGGTTTCCCTGGAACCTGCAGTACCACTGGCTGACTGTAGGTGGCGTGTGTGTCTTCCAGCTGAAGTTGCCAACATTCACCTGCAGCTAATGGGAAGACACCACACCCTTCTTATTCCCCCTCCTGTCACATGACCACTGCCAGAGATAGTTCTGTACTCCTGGCTCATGTGCTGTTTGTATGTTGATTCCTGTGCGCTGACCTTTGCTTGTTTTTTGACTACCCTCCTGCCTGTCGTTTTTGTACCTTGCTGCCAGTTCCGGATTTGACCTCTGCTTTGTCTCCTCACTACACCCTTGCCTGCCGATTCGGTTCCTGTTTTGCATCTCCTGGTTTTTGACCCTGCCTGACGACCACGGACTACAGCCTACCACAGGTAGTGATCTCTGGAGCTCTGTATAATTCCAAATCCCTGTATAGGGGTTAAAGGGTTGCAGAGTTCTTGGGGTCCTGCTTTGTGAGCGGCTTTTCTTTAGACTCCCCTTACAGTCAGTCTGAGTCTGTGGCTCCAATCAAGCATTACACTCTCCCATTAAAATCTCTGCTATTTATAATACCCCTCTCACTCAGGGTGTGGTTAACCTTGTAACTCCAGAAATCTCCATGCTTGTTGGGGCTCTGCATGTAGAATCAGTGTCATTTTTTGTTCTTGAGAACCTGACAGCAGCAGTGGTATTGGGCATGCCATGGCTTCGGAAACATAGCCCGGTCATAGACTGGCACCTGGGTGAGATTGTGCGCTGGAGCCCTGAGTGTCAGGAGACGTGTATGTCATTATCTGTTAACCTGACTAGAGCTGAACCTGTCCTCATACCTCATGCATTCAGGGAATTTGCTGACATGTTCTCTGTTTCTGACTCTGAAAAATTACCTCCACACAAAGAATATGACTGCCCCATAGATTTGGTCTCCAATTCCCGACTCTCCAAGGGTAGGAGTTATAATCTCTCTGGTCCAGAACGACAGGCCATGAAAGATTATATAGCAGACAGTCTGCAGAGAGGGTTTATCAGACCATCCAGGTCACCAGTCGGCGCTGGATTCTTTTTTGTGGAGAAAAAAGATGGTGGTCTCAGACCTTGTATTGACTACTGTGAATTTAGTGCTATTACTGTAAAGAATCAGTACCCTCTGCCACTCATCCCTGATCTCTTTAACCAGCTCACAGGAGCCCGCATCAGAGAAGGAGATGAGTGGAAAACAGCATTTAATACTCCAGTGGGACACTATGAGTACCTAGAAATGCCTTTTGGGTTAAGCAATGCACCGGCTGTCTTTCAGAACTTTGTTAATGACATTTTCAGAGATATCTGTGGTCAATATGTGGTGGTCTATCTGGATGACATCCTGATTTATTCTCCTGATGCTAAGTCATATATCAAACATGTCCGCACTGTACTCCAGAGACTCAGGGAGAACTCCCTATTTGCTAAGTATGAAAAATGTGTTTTTTTTTGTTGATGAGGTTAATTTCCTGGGTTATATATTGTCTGCAGAAGGCTTCCGCATGAATCCCTCTAAGCTACAGCCGATTAAGAAGTGGGTGCAACCCAAGTCCCTGAAAGCCTTGCAGCGTTTCCTTGGGTTTGCAAATATTGTCTCAAATTTATTAGGGATTTTTCCAAGATTGCCAAACCCCTCACTGATTTGACTAAAGAGGGGGCTGATGTGGTTAATTGGAAGCCAGAGGCGATCCATGCCTTCGCTACATTAAAAGAATGTTTTTCCTCAGACCCGATTCTGATTCAGCCTGACCTTATGCATCCGTTTATTGTGAAAGTCGATGCATCCGAGGTTGGAGTGGGAGCGGTGCTATCCCAAGGTACTCCGTCTCTCACTCAACTCCGTCCTTGTGCCTTCTATTCCCGCAAATTTTCTCCCACCGAGATAAACTATGATATTGGTAATCGTGAGCTGTTGGCCATTAAATGGGCCTTCGAGGAATGGCGCCACTTCCTAGAAGGCGCCAAACATAAGGTCACAGTCATCACAGACCATAAGAACCTCACTTATCTGGAATCTGCTAAGAGACTCAATCCTAGGCAAGCTAGGTGGGCATTGTTCTTCTCCAGATTTGATTTCATGGTGACGTTTCGGCCCGGTACCAAGAACACAGCTGATGCACTTTCCCGTAGCTTCTGTCCCTGTCAGTCAGAAAACATCGAACCAGTCCCTATTTTAGGTAAGGCATTGTTGTATCATCGGTATCCATAGATTTGATAGAACATATCCGTGATGCTCAAGACCAGGCCCCTGAAACCACTCCTGACCGTAAACTGTTTGTCGCTTCCCCACTTCGTTTACAGGTACTTCAGGAGTCCCATAATTCTGTCCTTGCAGGTCACCCTGGTATAGGCAATACCCTCCGACTTGTAACTAGGAGCTTTTGGTGGCCAACCATAGCAAAGGACTGTAAGGAATACGTACTGGCCTGTGAAAATTGTGCTCGAGCCAAGACGCCCGTACCCGTCCCGCTGGATTTCTCCAGTCCCTACCTATTCCAGAAAGTCCTTGGACCCACCTCTCCATGGACTTCATCACTGACCTTCCACCCTCAGAAGGGAAGACTTGTATCTGGGTAGTAGTGGATAGATTCAGTAAACAGTGTCATTTTGTTACATTGTCCGGTTTACCTAATTCTGAAACGCTTAGCAGGTTGTTCATTAGGCATATTGTGCGGTTACACGGGGTTCCTGAAAATATTGTTTCTGACAGAGGAACGCGGTTCGTCTCGAAATTCTGGAGGGCTTTTTGTAAAAAGATTAATATAGAGTTATCTTTTTCTTCCGCCTACCACCCAGAGACCAATGGTCAGACTGAACGTACTAATCAAATATTAGAACAATATCTCCGGTGTTATGTGTCTGATCATCAGTCTGACTGGGTGGAATATCTGCCGCTAGCTGAGTTTGCCATTAATAACCAGTATCAGGAGTCTATCCAGACTACCCCTTTTTTCTGCAATTTCGGGTTGCATCTACGTTTTGGGTCCTTTTCTTCCGCTATGGTGGATACTCCTGAGGCTGAAAGCACTGTGAACAAACTGAAGGCTATCTGGTCTGAGGTGAAAGAGAACTTGAAGAGGGCACAGGGTGGTCAAACCTCAGCTGCTAATAAGAGGCGTTCCAAGGGCCCAAGCCTTGGAGTTGGGGATAAGATATGGTTGTCCACCCGTCATATTAAACTCAAGGTCCCTTCTGCTAAGCTGGGTCCCAGATTTATTGGACCTTACGAGATAGTCGAGGTCATCAATCCTACAGCTTTCCGCCTGAACCTCCCTCAGTCCTTCAAAATATCGAACGTGTTCCACAAATCCCTCCTCAAGTTGTATCGTATTCCCATTCATTCAGTCAGGTCCCCCCCTCCTCCTGTTTTGGTCAAGGGTCACCTGGAGTATGAAGTACAGAGAATCCTTGACTCCCGTATTGTTAGAGGGGCGGTGCAGTATCTTGTACATTGGAAGGGTTATGGCCCGGAGGAGCGGTCATGGGTCCCAGCAAGTGAGGTCCATGCTAAAGGTCTTGTCAGGCGATTTCACCTCCAGTTCCCTGACAAGCCGGGTTTTGAGGGTCCGGTGGCCCCTCATGGAGGGGGGTTACTGTCACGTCCCCATCGGAGCCCACTCCTGCGACTTCTGCTCCTATCGCCAGACGACGCCATGTTCCCACCATGGATAGTGCTGGTGATGGGAGAGGAGTCGGTGCCCGTGGCTCTGCAGAGCACAGGCTCCGCTCATCCACTAGGCTGGGTTTCCCTGGAACCTGCAGTACCACTGGCTGACTGTAGGTGACGTGTGTGTCTTCCAGCTGAAGTTGCCAACATTCACCTGCAGCCAATGGGAAGACACCACACCCTTCTTATTCCCCCTCCTGTCACATGACCACTGCCAGAGATAGTTCTGTACTCCTGGCTCATGTGCTGTTTGTAAGTTGATTCCTGTGCGCTGACTGTGGAGACCCGGGGCTCAGTGGGTGCTCTCGTCCACTAAAACCCGCCGCCTTTAGAAAGACAGCGTGGCTCAGGGCTCATCCCAACTGAACGCCGGCCTCCTTAACCGTGGGCGTAACACTACTCAGACAACACAGGGTGAGGGAACCACAATAATTAGACTTTATTGGATCCCCAAACAATTAACGGCACATAACACATAACCAGCAAAACACAAATGTAACAGGCAACAGAGTCTCACCCTTCCGCTGGCTCACTAGGGTTTTAGAATGTCCATGCCTCAGAGCTTCCAGGGCCGCTTACTCCAGTCCAGCAGCACCCCGCTTTTGGTGGGCACCTACCGAGAAAGGAATAATGCCAGATTCAGGAAGCTGTGTGAGGTCTGCAAAGTCTGTAACAGGTGACTGAACTGTCCCAACCTGAGTGTCCTCCTTAGGTAGTCCTGGTTTGATGTTACAATCCTGGCAGCCGGAGTCGAAATCCCTAGGCTGTGGATATGGTCTCCAACCGGAACTGGGGTCCCTAGATTGAAGCCATAAGATATCCTGATCCTCTAGTCAGCTCCAAAGAGCTTAGACTGGATCCATCAGCATCCATCAACCTTCATCAACCCTGGTGGCTTAAAGAAGTCCCTTTTATAGCCATAACCTTCCCTTAGGATACACTGCGTCCTCATCGATTGGTTGGACAAGATTGCTTCTCCCATTGGATGAATTTCAAGCTGCATGGATAATGTTCATTTAAATGATGTGCATAGAAAGACTCAGTATATCTACATGGAGTCGGCAAGTCACCGACTAGACAATGGCTACTAAGGTAATTACATTATCAATACACAACTACAATACAATGATTACTGGAAAAGTCTGGAGAGCAATAGCTAAGCAAACATGACTTAGCACACATAAGAACAATAGTCGGCTGAATGTTAAGAAACTTTAACCCATGAGAGTCCATTTCGTCACACTGACCTTTGCTTGTTTTTTGACTACCCTCCTGCCTGTCGTTTTTGTACCTTGCTGCCAGTTCCGGATTTGATCTCTGCTTTGTCTCCTCACTACGCCCTTGCCTGCCGATTCGGTTCCTGTTTTGCATCCCCTGGTTTTTGACCCTGCCTGACGACCACGGACTACAGCCTACCACAGGTAGTGATCTCTGGAGCTCTGTTTAATTCCAAATCCCTGTATAGGGATTAAAGGGTTGCAGAGTTCTTGGGGTCCTGCTTTGTGAGCGGCTTTTCTTTAGACTCCCCTTACAGCCAGTCTGAGTCTGTGGCTCCAATCAGGCATTACAGCTTATCTCCAGCGCCATATTTTTGAAGCCCGCATTACCCAGTTTTGTGCCTGAGAGGGCGGCGCATGCGCCCTCGCTTCTTCAGATCTCGTTATGACCGCGGGAGCGCGCACGATCACAACAGGACTGGAGAACAACTGATCTTACCCCGATTAGCTGCAACTACGATATCGTCCGCTGCAGCTAATCGGTAAGATCAGCTATTCTCCAGTCCTGTTGTGAATGCGCGCGCTACCGCGGTCACAACGAGATCTGAAGAAGCGAGGGAGCATGCGCCGCCCTCTCAGGCACAAAACTGGGTAATGTGGGCTTCAAAAACATGGCGCCGAAGATAACTTCTATGCGCAGGTGCCAACTCCGACGCCGCGTTACTGAATATTTGCATACAGCCAGAGAGAGGGAGCAACAGGCGGCAAGCGGGAGGGCGGGAATCATGTGCATAACCCGCCCGGATATTATCTGGAGAAGTGCAAATGTCAGTCAAAAAGTGGATGAATTTTCAAACTTCATAAACTTGGATTTCACAGCCTAAACATCCAAGCTGCCCACTAATGGTATGTACAGCCTGTGCCTGATAGGGCCAGTACTGCACTGGCTTTACCTTATATACCAAAATCCTGATGTTTGGTTCCCTTTAAAATTGAAACCTATAGGTCTGCGTCTTTTTGTATCCTCACTCCACGTCTCAGGTATTTATATATGTATTTTTGATTTGTGATAGAAACTGTTGTTGCTATTATTGCACTCACTCTTATGTCCCCTGGATATTATATGTTCTGCTGTTTTGTAGACACATTGTCTTGTTACTTTATGCACCAAAGCAGCTATTTATATATACTTATCTTGGTATTCAGGAGACATTTTTTGTGTGGTGTTTTATTGCAACAGACCTTCTCTTAAAATCTCTATCTAGTTACTCAAATTGTCTCTCCAGTAAAGGAGACAAACTCTAGCACAGCGCCACCTATTGGAAGTAGCGATCCTAAAAGTCACAAGTGGATTTTCGACAATCCTTTGCAATATGACTCAGGATATATAAGCCAGATCAGAATCCCAATTTGCAGACACGGTGTTTCGGGGTGCTTGCCCCTCGTCAGTGCAAAGTATGGGGGTGTCTGATCTGGCTCATGAGAAAGCTATGTGGGGACCACGGGGGAACACTATTCTCCTTAAGGAGACTTTGCAAGCCAGTCTGGCTGCCAGGTAAGGGGACTTATAGCTGCAATGCCCCTCTGGGAAATATTCAAATTGTCTCTCCAGTAAAGGAGACAAACTCTAGCACAGCGCCACCTATTGGAAGTAGCGATCCTAAAAGTCACAAGTGGATTTTCGACAATCCTTTGCAATATGACTCAGGATATATAAGCCAGATCAGAATCCCAATTTGCAGACACGGTGTTTCGGGGTGCTTGCCCCTCGTCAGTGCAAAGTATGGGGGTGTCTGATCTGGCTCATGAGAAAGCTATGTGGGGACCACGGGGGAACACTATTCTCCTTAAGGAGACTTTGCAAGCCAGTCTGGCTGCCAGGTAAGGGGACTTATAGCTGCAATGCCCCTCTGGGAAATATTCAAATTGTCTCTCCAGTAAAGGAGACAAACTCTAGCACAGCGCCACCTATTGGAAGTAGCGATCCTAAAAGTCACAAGTGGATTTTCGACAATCCTTTGCAATATGACTCAGGATATATAAGCCAGATCAGAATCCCAATTTGCAGACACGGTGTTTCGGGGTGCTTGCCCC
Organism: Anomaloglossus baeobatrachus; assembly: GCF_048569485.1. NCBI lineage: Eukaryota > Metazoa > Chordata > Amphibia > Anura > Aromobatidae > Anomaloglossus > Anomaloglossus baeobatrachus. The sequence continues at coordinate 305,584,076 of NC_134354.1, forward strand.
TCGTCAGTGCAAAGTATGGGGGTGTCTGATCTGGCTCATGAGAAAGCTATGTGGGGACCACGGGGGAACACTATTCTCCTTAAGGAGACTTTGCAAGCCAGTCTGGCTGCCAGGTAAGGGGACTTATAGCTGCAATGCCCCTCTGGGAAATATTCAAATTGTCTCTCCAGTAAAGGAGACAAACTCTAGCACAGCGCCACCTATTGGAAGTAGCGATCCTAAAAGTCACAAGTGGATTTTCGACAATCCTTTGCAATATGACTCAGGATATATAAGCCAGATCAGAATCCCAATTTGCAGACACGGTGTTTCGGGGTGCTTGCCCCTCGTCAGTGCAAAGTATGGGGGTGTCTGATCTGGCTCATGAGAAAGCTATGTGGGGACCACGGGGGAACACTATTCTCCTTAAGGAGACTTTGCAAGCCAGTCTGGCTGCCAGGTAAGGGGACTTATAGCTGCAATGCCCCTCTGGGAAATATTCAAATTGTCTCTCCAGTAAAGGAGACAAACTCTAGCACAGCGCCACCTATTGGAAGTAACGATCCTAAAAGTCACAAGTGGATTTTCGACAATCCTTTGCAATATGACTCAGGATATATAAGCCAGATCAGAATCCCAATTTGCAGACACGGTGTTTCGGGGTGCTTGCCCCTCGTCAGTGCAAAGTATGGGGGTGTCTGATCTGGCTCATGAGAAAGCTATGTGGGGACCACGGGGGAACACTATTCTCCTTAAGGAGACTTTGCAAGCCAGTCTGGCTGCCAGGTAAGGGGACTTATAGCTGCAATGCCCCTCTGGGAAATATTCAAATTGTCTCTCCAGTAAAGGAGACAAACTCTAGCACAGCGCCACCTATTGGAAGTAGCGATCCTAAAAGTCACAAGTGGATTTTCGACAATCCTTTGCAATATGACTCAGGATATATAAGCCAGATCAGAATCCCAATTTGCAGACACGGTGTTTTGGGGTGCTTGCCCCTCGTCAGTGCAAAGTATGGGGGTGTCTGATCTGGCTCATGAGAAAGCTATGTGGGGACCACGGGGGAACACTATTCTCCTTAAGGAGACTTTGCAAGCCAGTCTGGCTGCCAGGTAAGGGGACTTATAGCTGCAATGCCCCTCTGGGAAATATTCAAATTGTCTCTCCAGTAAAGGAGACAAACTCTAGCACAGCGCCACCTATTGGAAGTAGCGATCCTAAAAGTCACAAGTGGATTTTCGACAATCCTTTGCAATATGACTCAGGATATATAAGCCAGATCAGAATCCCAATTTGCAGACACGGTGTTTCGGGGTGCTTGCCCCTCGTCAGTGCAAAGTATGGGGGTGTCTGATCTGGCTCATGAGAAAGCTATGTGGGGACCACGGGGGAACACTATTCTCCTTAAGGAGACTTTGCAAGCCAGTCTGGCTGCCAGGTAAGGGGACTTATAGCTGCAATGCCCCTCTGGAAAATATTCAAATTGTCTCTCCAGTAAAGGAGACAAACTCTAGCACAGCGCCACCTATTGGAAGTAGCGATCCTAAAAGTCACAAGTGGATTTTCGACAATCCTTTGCAATATGACTCAGGATATATAAGCCAGATCAGAATCCCAATTTGCAGACACGGTGTTTCGGGGTGCTTGCCCCTCGTCAGTGCAAAGTATGGGGGTGTCTGATCTGGCTCATGAGAAAGCTATGTGGGGACCACGGGGGAACACTATTCTCCTTAAGGAGACTTTGCAAGCCAGTCTGGCTGCCAGGTAAGGGGACTTATAGCTGCAATGCCCCTCTGGGAAATATTCAAATTGTCTCTCCAGTAAAGGAGACAAACTCTAGCACAGCGCCACCTATTGGAAGTAGCGATCCTAAAAGTCACAAGTGGATTTTCGACAATCCTTTGCAATATGACTCAGGATATATAAGCCAGATCAGAATCCCAATTTGCAGACACGGTGTTTCGGGGTGCTTGCCCCTCGTCAGTGCAAAGTATGGGGGTGTCTGATCTGGCTCATGAGAAAGCTATGTGGGGACCACGGGACCCGCCAAGACTCGCTCTTGTGACACCTTACAAGAGTGAGTTCCTCCACAACTTAATGGCTCGTTCTACTCCTTCTTGTATTCCCAACATCCATATATCAATGCCAATGTCATTAAGATGTACCTTATCATCTCTCCAAAATTGTTCTTTTGTATTTTCTAGCATCTGGTGACGTATGGCCACCCCTCCGTTTTCCAACACAAATTTTGTTATTTTTTTATTAACCTTTATCCTTGTATTATTGATGCGAGCCACTGATCGCGCTGTTCTCCACATTTGTCTAGCTACTATATCCGACCAGACCACCACTGTTTCTGGGTAAGACCTCCATAAATTCAACATATCAAGCTTTATGTTCCTAACTAAATGTCTTGATGTTCTTATTGCTAAATCATTACCACCTAAATGGATAAGTAAGACGTCCGGGGGGCGGTAGAACTCCACATGATACTGGATTTCTTTTAACAGCTGATGCCACTGCATTCCCCTCTTTCCTATCCATGTCACCCGTGCCAAGGAACTGTGCAACCCCAACTGTTTACCATTAGGCCTGACTGCCGCACGTAAGGCCCCCCAAAAAACAAATGAATGTCCTATGATCCAAACCAGGCATTGCTGTTCAGCTAAAACAGAAAACAAAAACACAATTATCACACAATTGTCTAAATGAAGACACAACTACTATAAGATTACCAAAATGTACACATATATATATATACATGTACGCCATTTATAATAAATGCAATCTAATGTAACTCTTAAATCTGCTCGATTCCCATCTCCCGATTTTTTTAACTATGTCAGGCTCTAAGCCCCATCTAGCAGCTTCTGTGGCTGCTCCTATCCTAAACGAGTGTGAAGTGAATGCATTTGGAGACTCTCCCAATATTGTCAGGCATTTTTTAAGAACCGCTGTGAATTGAAATTGTGACAATGACTTACAATCCTCATGAATTAGTAATGAACCTTGGATATTTGGCCTTCTCAAGACATAGTTTCTAAAACAGATGACCGGGCAGGCCCTGGAACCGCTTAAAGGAAACAATGTGATCCATTTTCCTCTACCCTGTTGATCAGTTTTTGACTTTGCCAGAAAACATTCCAATCTGTCCGTGTACTGATGCATGTCCTCAGCTTGTAGACCCCCACTTCTGGTGGAGCTACTCGACACTAACTCGCTGATTCTAAAAGCTCCAAAAAAGGCCAGTGTGAATGCACAACTAAAGAGTAACACTTCAAACGGACTGCTACAGACTCGGCCTAGTACACTCAGTATCTGCTGCAATAACTGGAAAGAAATCGGACGCCGTTTATCTCTGGTCTTCTTACAACTTTTCCTGTAACCCTTTAGGGCCTGCTTAACTAAAAAATGCTTTGTGTAATCAGTGAAGTCGTGCAACTTAAACCAAAAAGCTAATCCAGACATTTTACTATCAATACTGGACAATGAAGTACCATCCATAAAGGCCCTGCTAATGTAAAATAACAACAAGGAAACATTATCATGTAACCTGGCATCATGTCCCACTAGAGCACACAAGTCTTCCCATTCCCTCCATGCTGACTGGTACCTCTGCCATGTGCTTACACCCACAGACCGTTCTATCAGAGCGTATGCGGTGTCACTGGCAGTGACCACAGAAAATCCGGACACTTCTTGCCTTGTACCTCTGCCATCGGGGCTAACGAACGGAATCTGTCCCACTGAAAACGAGACAGAGCATCAGCCACAGAATTGCAAACACCGGGGACATGCACAGCTGTAATCTGACAATTTGACTTTAAACAGCGCAGCACTAGATGACGCAGCAACGTAACAACAGGCAGGGAAGAAGCTGATTGTTTGTTGATGACTTCTACAACTCCCAAGTTATCACAATGAAATCTCACTTTTCGGTTTTGGAAAATATTGCACCAAATTTCACAAGCAACCACTATGGGGAACAATTCAAGGAGTACTAAGTTTCGTGTTAACCCATTGTTTCTCCAACTCTCTGGCCACCTATCTGCACACCACTGTCCAGAACAATATGCACCAAAACCAGTTGACCCCGCTGCATCAGTGTGGATGTCTAGATCAAAATTTGAAACCGGTGGTCTGATCCACAATGACCTCCCATTAAACTCCATTAAGAACTGTTCCCATACCGCCAGATCGTCCTTTAATGTTCTAGCCAGCCGCACAAAGTGATGTGGAAAGGTTATGCCTGAGGTAGCTGCAGCTAGGCGCCTACAAAAAACTCTACCCATTGGAATAATGCGACACGCAAAGTTCATTTTTCCTAACAGCGATTGTAGATCCTTTAATCTGATCTTACGGTGAGATCTAGCTTCTCTGACTGCCTCCAGCAGATCACTGACCTTGTCATCTGGTAATCTGCACTCCATGGCCTCACTGTCAATCAAAATTCCTAAAAACTTGATAAGTGTAGACGGGCCTTCTGTTTTATCTGACGCTAACGGTACTCCAAAACACTTAAAAACCGACTGAATCGCTGCCAATAATGAAGCACAAACAAATGACTTTGGTGGACCAATACATAGGAAATCATCTAGATAATGCAGGACAGAACGCACGCCGGCTTCCTTCTTTACTACCCACTCCAAAAATGTGCTAAATGATTCAAACAAGGAGCATGAGATGGAGCAGCCCATTGGTAAACACAAGTCTACATAAAACATTCCCTGCCACTGACAACCCAAGAGATGGAAGCTTTCTGGATGGACTGGTAAGAGTCTAAAGGCAGCTTCAATGTCTGTTTTTGCCATTAAAGCTCCTCTGCCGTACTTCTGAACCCATGCAATCGCTGTATCAAATGAAGTATACGAGACTGTGCAAAGTTCCTGATCGATTCCATCATTAACTGAGCTTCCATGAGGGAAGGACAGATGATGGATCAGCCTAAACTTATTGGGTTCCTTCTTTGGGACCACTCCCAATGGAGAGACCCTTAAGTTTTCTATTGGCATTTTGGGGAATGGGCCTGCCATGCGGCCCAGGTCAATTTCTTTGTTTAGTTTTGTGGAGACAATGTGAGAATATGTATAAGCTGAAGCAAGGTTACGAGAACAGGTTAATGGGCCCGAAGTAGATGGGATCTTAAAACCTTCTGAGAAACCTTCCCCCAGCAATTGTGCTGCTTTCCTATCTGGGTACCTGCTTAGATAGCCCACCATCTCCCCGAGTCTAATTGGGGTTTCCCCCTTTTTGGTTAATCTCTGCTGTTGGGGTTTTATTTCGTTTAAAGCATTTGGATAGGCTATGGTTTCCACTACAGAAGGTGCATTCATGTTTGTACCTGCATGTGTTTCCGAATCTGCACTGGCTATCATTGAACTGCCAGCAGCAACCTTTTCTGTTTGCTGCCGACAATCCGATTGCTGATGATCTGCCGACATAGCCCTGAAAGGGCTGATTAACCTCACGTGGCGCTGTCATGAGACGCATCCATAAACCAATATCTTTGTGATCCCAACGAATCCCTTGGCGACCAGCCTTTCGTTGGCGAAACTGCTCATCATAGCGCAGCCATGCTAAACCTCCATACACGCGGTGCGCCTCCCCGATAGAATTCATGTAACAAAATAAGGCAGAGCAATGTTCAGGAGTTTTTTGGCCTATTACACTTGCTAATATGGCAAAGGCCTGGAACCAATTGCTAAATGTTTGGGGGATGAGACGATACCGTCTTTCTTGTTCCTCTCTTTTCCTCTCATCAAACCTTACTCTATCCAAGTTATATTTTTCTAAGGGCAATAATGAAAATATTTCCACATATTCGTCGGCCCAAGTCTTCTCCCTAACCTCCTGTTTCAAATGAATTCCTAGAGGACCCTCAAAACATACATATAATTCTCCTTTTGCTGCATCAGATAATGTAACCCCTTTTGAATTTACTGCGTCCTCCTGTGTGTCTGGATCAGCACACGACTGACTTACCACCTCCGATGTCCGGCGACCATTCCCGCACCATGCAGCAATAGGAGAAGAAGTTATGGGTAAGCTAGACTGACTCAAAGCCTCCTTAACCCCTGACACTAATTGCTGTACTACTGAATTAAGATCCCATCCTACATTGCCGGGACCCGTACCCCCAACTGCGCCCACTGGACTCATTACAGGTGTTGTTACACTAGATATATGACAAGAAAAATTGTTCTCACCAATACCTGGCTGCGTCCTAGGTTGAAAAGCCGTCCGTGACGTATTAGTTATAGTCTCTACAGCCCCTCCATTATTGAAGTGCTGCGTGCTGCTGCCCTCTAGTGGGGAGTCGTTATCTGTGTCATAGTCATTGTCTGGAATCTCTTCTGAGTCTTGTAGCTGTAGATTTATTGCCTGACTCACATCCTGAGCCGGCCGATGAAGTCTTTGTCTGGTTAAAGTACTTTTGCGCAGTTGTCTTTTTGGATTCCTACCACTCCTCGTGTAATGAGAACCCGGATCCGGAAATGTTGTGTGTCCTAAGCCCATCCCCCCGTGTTGGTTTTAGTTCCTGGGGTGAGGCCGTATGATGTCCTCTAGAATGATGTAAAGTTTGTTGAGGAAGTTCTAAGGATTCATGGTGGGCTGTCGTCACGTCAGTTGTAGCTTGTGTGGCTGCTTCTCTGGCTGGCACCTCAGTAGAGCTGGACTTTCTCCTTGCACTTCTTGGTGTCTCTCTGGTTAGATGGTCGGGCTCTTTTCTCTGTCCCTTGTTATTCTTGTACTGTAGTTTCCTTCCTGGTTTGTAAGAAGGATCAGAGGCCGTGCTGCGCTTTGCTCTTTTCCTAGAAGTAACAGAAGGACTTATGATCCTATTGTGAGTCCTATTGGCCATTTCAGAAGTTAGTCTCTCAGGAGGTCTTGATCTTCTTAGAGTTTGATGTTCAGAAAGTTCAGAAGGGACAGATGCTGTATCCCGGGCACTCTTCAGCAACTCGTCCAGCTGGGCCCGAATCCATTCGGGCCTACACGTCAAAGCCGCAGCCCGAACGCTCTTCAGCAAGGCATCCACACTGCTGGTTCAGTCTTTGAGTCCAGGACAAAGGAATCTAGTTACTGTTTGATTACTGAGCTGTGGAGTAAGTGTGCCACCTGCTGGTCCTCCCACTAAAGTTCGATTTTAATCTTGTGATTGTATTTACATGCTTTTTCAGAATTGTGTAATAAACTTTATATAATTTTTATCACTTGCTGTTGTACAGAATTTCTTTCTTTTTCGTATTCATGCTGTGTATATGGCTTTATCCATGTACGAATTATGGCATGGTTTAAATTTCTGTTTATGTTGGTTGTTCTAACTTGTCTTGTAGCACCCTGATGGTCTCAGGGGCGCTACATTTCTTCCCAATGATGGTCTGTTTCTCCTACATTGAGAGCTCCTTTGACTGCATGCTGTGGGTTCACAACAGCTTCCAAATGTCACACATGGAAACAGCTTAAGGCCCCCTTCACACGCACGTGAAAAAAAGGTACTGTTTTTTCACGTACGTATTAAAGGGGTGGTTTGCTCCCCGTGTGCCGTGTTTGTGGCACATGCGTGTTCTCCGTGTGTTATACGTAATAACACACGGAGAACGGCAAGTCCAGCCTTACCTGTTTCTTCCGGAGCTGTCTGTGGTGCTGAATGACAGTGTCCGGCACAGGCTACGCCCCGCTGACGCTGCTTCCGGCCCCCAGTGAAGAAGATGCTTTGTTTAAGAGACTGCAAGGCTCGTGGAGGTATGTGTTTTTTTGTTGTTTTTTATTTTTACAATGACACGTGTGTTTCTCCGGCGCGTGTCACGTGGGCCCGCACCCACACTACATCCGTGGGGTACGTGTGCGGGCCACATGACACCCGTGCTGCCGGAGAAAAACGGACATGCCTCTGTATGGAGCACACAGGCTCACGTCTGCTGCACACGGAGGCACGGGCCAATGGCTGAACACGTGCATGCACATAAACCCATTTATTTTAATGGGTTTATGTGTGCCCGTGTCTCTGGTATGTACCGCCACAGGGCTCGGCCGGCTGCTGAGCCGCTCGGATCTGGGCTCGTCGGTGGGCGGCTCGAGCTCTTCCCAGAACCAGGGGGGTCACGTTGCTCCGAAGGGATGCTGGCGCTACGTGAGGGGTGGTGTTCAGTGGGGAGGTCCACGGCCGAGGCCACGGTTGTTTTTTGGGGGTTAAGTTCGTGATGCCACCCACGGGTTGGGGTGAATGGATGGACACCACCGCTGCCGTTGACTAGGCTCCCGGGGATGGTGTTGCGCAGCTTGGTGTTGACCCCTCCGTGGGTAGGGGTTGATGGTCCCAGGGGGCCTGAGGGAGGTGCTGAGGTGGGGGATGCGTGCTGGCATATCGGTGCAGTGCGCGGCCCAAGGGCACTGTTGTACTCACTATTACAGACACACTGGAGTCTCTGGTAAACCAAACAAGATGGTGGACGGTGCCCGCAGTCGGCTGCGCTTTTCCCCTTTTTCAGGTTGGTGGTTTCCGCCTTTCTTCTGCACCCCACTTTTAGTAGAATGGTGACTCCTAAGCCTGAGCAACGGTAGTCCGCTCCCCAGCTTTGTGTGTGGCGGTAGAGCCCTTTTGCCCGCAGATGCTGGCCCGTGGGATCTCGATGCCTGGGCGGTGGCTTTCTATCCTTATGGTTGGGCTGTTATCTTCAGTCGGGTCTTGGGTGGGAAAGGACCTAAAGTCCAGACCCCAATCAGTGAATTCGACTCGGTCCAGTGGCTTCGGGGCCTTGTACTGGGTCTGAGTACCCCTCCTGGTGCTCCGGTTTCCAATTGGTTCCCCAGTTCGGTACCGGCGGGCCACTACCCGGTCCCGGTCCCTTGCGGTTCCACCGGCTGTAATCCCAGCTCCTGCAGGCAACCACCACCGTCTGCCTCCTGGCCACAGGGTATCCGGGCTCCGACCCAGATCCCTGACAGATGTCAACTCTTTGCTACCATTCTCCTCCACTGCTGTCACTAATCTGCCTGTTTTTCCCGCCTCAGGCCATCCGAACTCCTCAGTGGGCATGGCCAACCGCCTGGCTCCGCCCCCCAGGTGTGGACATCAGAACCTGAGAGGGGTGACTCAGGGTTTTAAGGTTGGCTGCTGGTACCTTGTTAGGGGAAGGTGTTTGTGTAGGGCCTACCTGTGACTACCTGGCTAGTCCAGGGCGTCACAGGTACATGCGGAAACGGACCTAGAACGTACCGGAGACATGTGTGTGTGAAGGGGGCTAAGACCTTTTAACTGCTAAATTGATGATGGATTAATGAGGGAATAGCCCATGAAGCCCATTAAAAAGCTTTTGAGATAATTGTCCAATTACTTTTGGTCCTTTGGAAAAGAGGCAGCTATATATATTATATATTTTATATACTGTATATATATATATATATATATATATAGATATAGATATATATATATATATATATATATATATATATATATATATCTATATCTATATATATATATATATATATATATATATATATATATATAAAGCTGTAATTCGTAAACCCTTACACCAATTAGAATGTGAATACCCTCAAATTAAAGCTGTGAGCCTGCACTTAAAAATGCATATTGATTACATAACTGTATATTGAATATGTTTTGGTAAACAGGTAAAATGCCAAATATTTGTGTCACTGAACATAAATTTCTGGACATTTTTGGATATTTCTGTATGTGGATTTCAAGTACATGACTGCAATATATTATTATATTATGTAGTTGAAAATGATAAAACTATTTTTGTCAGCTAAGTTGCGTATAACGTTTTGGTGGTGACTAGTACATTATCTCATGAAATAAAGTCTTGCATTAAACAAGTGACATATATGACAGTATGTCATTTATAATAATTGTGTAAGCTGTAAACCCACAGGCAGCGCCCTCTGCCCCTCTGTTCCAGTCTGTCAATGTTAGTTTGGTCATTTTAATTTGTATTTTCTATGTAAATCCCTTTTTACGTGTACAGGACCATGGAATCAATGGTACTCAAAAGATGATGACTACGGTAATAATAATAATAGTAATAATAATTTAGTGTGCATTTTGTGGCAAATTTAGAGCAGAAAAGCAATAGTTCTGTACTTTTATGCAATGTGCTATATCTAGTTAAAGGACTGTATGAACGTAGACTTCTGTGTGAGGGGTCAGGCATGGCCAGGAATGCTTTCTACACACTCAGCCCCCCACATCACTTACATTCCAGCGGCCTGCTGTGATGTCATCTGACTCACAGGAAGTTATAGAAGGAAGGGGGATGGTGTGGCTCTTTAATTCAGGAATCAAAAATCCTGTCACAGGGCATACAGATGAAAGACGGTAATTTATAACTCATTTCCCTCTTTTTACCTAACTATGTTGATGTATATCTGTATGCATGTCCGTATGTCAGAGTTAGAGCTAAGCAAGCAATGTGAGTGCCTGGCTTGTGTACAGCCCTCAAAAACAACAGCAGACTCCAGGATCGCATGTGTTTGAAAACTTTTCCTGCTAGCTTTATCTGCAGTAAACTTATTGCAATGACAATCACTGTGCTATTGAAGAGATCTTTAGGTAACATGTTTTTTAGACAAATTTAATGAGTGCTGAATGATACAAGTGATAATTAGAGGAATTTCCTTTATACAAATTAAAGGTTAAATATTCTGTCTGTACATCTGATACATGTGATCATCATTGTTAGGGTGAACTCTTAACCAGAGATCACTAGTTGCCTACTGCCTGGCCAAATTGGTATAGGCCAAGTGCATGCATAAAAGAATTCACACCAGACACAGTCGGATATGAAGTCTCTTCTTGGTCACTAGAAATGGCACCGAACAGACTGAGGAGACTCATGCGTCCTCTTGATATAGGCTAGGGGCGTACACAAGTTCAGATATGCCCATTTAGTGGGACAGTTCATGGGCTAGCGAATGGGGAGATCCGTGTTGCTGTTGATGGGCGGGTCTGACCAGTGGATGAAACCATGACGACGGGAGGGACGTCATTTAGTGGATCCATGCTGATGGTTTGGTCTGGGAGGTCATCTGATCTGTGGGTTGGTCTTCTAGCTTGACCAGGGGTCTTCCCTTATATGGTGGTCTTCTTTCATCTGGACATTCCTTGCATTCCAAGCAAGGTGTGGATAACAGGAAATGGCGGCCATCTTTATATCTGTGTCATGTGTATGATCTGAAACCTGAATTATGTAAGGCAAATCGACATATTTCCTACAATCCCTTGTGAAGAGGTTAATTAAGTATTTGATAAAAAGGTCCTCCTCAACATCATCAACACTACTCAGACAACCCCTTCTTAAAGGGAATCTGTCACCAGGTTTTTGCTCCCCCGATCTGAGAGCAGAATAATGTAGAGCAGGGGTGGGGAGCCTCCGGCCCACGGGCCGCAAATGGCCCGCGATGACTTTTTATGCAGTCCCTATGCACATTCCTTCGGGCTGTAGTGCTCTGGCGGGAATCGTGGTCTAGCGGGCTGCCAGCCATTTAAATCACAATCTGTGATGCGAGGACACAAATGCAGTGTTCGCTGTGTGCGCATACCATTATATCTTCAGCACGCTGGCCAGCATGCTGAGGACATACTTTGTGGGCAGGGTAAGCGCGAAGTGCGCTCCCGTCCCACAGAAGAAGAGGAGAAGCAGGTTTACCTGCCTCCCTGCTGTACATGCCTCCCGGTGCTGTGTGACATTTCCCTCCATCCAGTGCTGTGAGCCCTCCATCCAGTGCTGTGAGCCCTCCGACCAGTGCTGTGAGCCCTCTGACCAGTTCTGTGAGCCCTCTGACCAGTTCTGTGAGCCCTCTAACCAGTGCTGTGAGCCCTCTAACCAGTGCTGTGAGCCCTCTAACCAGTGCTGTGAGCCCTCTAACCAGTGCTGTGAGCCCTCTAACCAGTGCTGTGAGCCCTCTAACCAGTGCTGTGAGCCCTCTAACCAGTGCTGTGAGCCCTCTAACCAGTGCTGTGAGCCCTCCATCCAGTGCTGTGAGCCCTCCATCCAGTGCTGTGAGCCCTCCATCCAGTGCTGTGACTGTGAGCCCTCCTCCCACTGATGTGAGCTCTCCACCCAGTGCTGTCCGTGCCCCCTTGGTGATGTCTGTGCTCTCCCAGTCCTGTCCACACCCCTCTAGTGCTGTCCATGCCACCACCAGTGCTGCCCATGCCCAGCAGTAATATCTGTGCCCCCCAGTGATGTTTTAGCCCCAGCTCCTCCCGTGATGTATATGCCACCAGTGTCTCCTGTAATTTATGCACCCCAGCCTTTCCAGTAATGTATAGATATCCAAGCCCCTCCTGTGATGTATATTCTCCCAGCCCCTTCTGTGATGTATATGCCCCCAGCATCTCCTGTAATTTTTGTGCCCCAACCTCTCCAGTGTTGTATAGATACCCCAGCCCTCCTGTAATGTATATGCCCCCAGCCCCTCCTGTGATGGAAGGGGCCCCAGTGTCTCCTGTGATGTATCACAAAACAAGAATGCCGCGGAGACACCATCACATGATTCTCAATGCTGGCAGGAAACTAGCCAGTTCTTTAACCGGGAAGGAACGACCACGGGAAGGGCAGCCTCCAGTCAAGGAGACCGCCTATGCCAAACATGGTATCCATCCACAGACAGCTGTTTCGGGGTATTTGCCCCTCATCAGTGTGGAGTAGGAAACTGGCTAGTGGGAGCAATGCCTAGTAGAAGACTAGCAAAGAGTAAGGATGGGACTCAGCACCAATTCCAGGATAGAAAAAATATAAATCCAACGAAAAATATCATCGATTCCAAGAAATAATCATGGCTTGACGCGTTTCAGACAGTTGGAATGTAGATAAGTCCTTAATCATAATGCTTATGATTAAGGACTTATCTACATTTCAACTGTCCGAAACGCGTCAAGCCATGATGTTTTCATGGAATCGATGATGTTTTTCTTGGATTTTTAATCGTTGAATAAAGTTTCTAAACTTTTATATATTTTTCGTTGGATTTATATTTTTTCTATCCTGGAATTGGTGCTGAGTCCCGTCCTTACTCCTTGCTGTTGCCTCTACGGACCTACCTGTCCGGTGGACATCCTGCATCCCATCTGAACTGAGCGGATACATATACGGATGAGCTGAATTTTTCTTTCCTAGTAGAAGACTACATAGGTAAGGATGGTTGACCTCAGGGAGATCAACATCCAACACCGCGGAGACACCATCACGTGTTTCTCAACGCAGTGACACTAGAACAAGGCCCCCTGGGAAAATATGCAAAACAAGAATGCCGCTGAGACACCATCACATGTTTCTCAACGCTGGCAGGAAACTAGCCAGGTCTTTGACCGGGAAGGAACAACCACGGGAAGGGCTGCCTCCAGTCAAGACCGCCTATGCCAAACATGGTATCCATCCACAGACAGCTGTTTCGGGGTATTTGCCCCTCATCAGTTTGGAGTAGGAAACTGGCTAGTGGGAGCAATGCCTAGTATAGGCACCAGCCTCTCCTGTACTGTATATACCCCAGCTTGTCCTGTAATGTATATACCTCCAGCCCCTCCTGTGATGTATACTGTATATGCCCCCAGGCCCTCCTGTGATGTATATGTCGCGGGCGGGGAAGGACGCCGCTGCGCTCGCTAACGCTCGGGTCCAGCGCTGCTGTGATGGCTGCTCGGTGGCTCAAGCGGTGGGCCGGATCCGGGGACTCGAGCGGCGCTCCTCGCCCGTGAGTGAAAGGGGGTAGTTTGGTTTGGGGATTTGGTCCGTGACGCCACCCACGGGTTGTTGTGAGGTTGGGCACCACCGCTGCTGGTGACTGGGATCCCGGGAGCGATGGCAGGGAGCAGCTGGGATGTTGATTTCCCCCTCCGTGGGTAGGGGTTGGTGGTCCCGGGGCCCGGTGAGATGACAGGGAGGCAGGGTTGGATGGGTGCAGGGCCGCTTGGACTGCGCAGCGCGGTGCCAGACGGCACGGTAGTACTCACTCAGCCACAAAGGTACGCAAAGTCTCTGGTAAACCAAACGGCTGGATGGACGGGTCCCGCAGCCGGCTGCTGTGGCTTCTCCTGAACGGTTAGTGGTGGCTGCCTTTCCCTGCACCTTTGTGTATGTTCGGTCCCGATGGACTCCCACCGGTAACCCGCTCCCCAGCGTGTGTATGTGCCGGAGGAGCCCTTTTGCCCGCAGGCTCTGGCCCTTGGAACTCTAGCTGTGGCGGTAGCTGTATTTCCTCTTGCTGGTCGGACGGTTACCTTCAATCGGATTTGACCTCTAATGGCGACTCCAAGCCTGGTCGGGGTCCGTAGGCCCTGCCTGTGTGTGCTGGCTTCACTTCGCTCCCCGGATCGGTACCGGCGGGCCACTGCCCGTCCCCGGTCGTACGGTTCCACGTTGATCTGCCTCTCCTGCAGACGGCCACCACCGTCTGCCAACCTTGCTCTAAGTGCCCGGGCCACACACCCGGACACGGTCAGTTTGCTCCTCACTTCTCCTCTCTCTTGCCTAACTCCTCTCTCAACTCAACTCAACTCTCACTGACTTCCTTCTCCCGCCTCCAGGACCGTGAACTCCTCAGTGGGTGGGGCCAACCGCCTGGCTCCACCCCACCTGGTGTGGACATCAGCCCCCGGAGGGAGGCAACAAGGATTTTGTGTCTGGCTGATGTGCCTGTCTCAGGGTGGGGGTGTATGTTGTAGTACCTGTGACGACCTGGCTAGTCCAGGGCGCCACATTCCCCCTTGGTTAAATGCAGACCATCCGCGGGCTGCCCGTCCATCACCGGTTTTATTTTTCTTTTCAACTGTAAAAATAATAATAAATAACATGTAACGGTAAACATTAAGCACATTTCAGGTCATCTTGAACGTTGCAAAAACACAGATATTTACATTTTTAATAACAACGGACGGCTTCCGCTCACCCACCCAAGCAACCTGGCCCTGATGCTGCCCCTAAGAAAATGGGCAGCACCCCTTGACCCCAGTCCAGATCCAGGCTGCCCGAGCGGGAACGGGTACGGTGCCTCGCACCCGACTGTCACTTCAGGGGACGCCACGTCCATGGGGGACCCCTGACCCCCGGAGGATCGGCACCGGTTGCGGTAGTGGTGGGCCTGGGCCATCTCTTTCCTCCAGGCCCATCCTCCAAATCAGCCTCTCCGGAGGCGGTAACGGAAACATGCCCCAACCTATTTACAATCCCACCAGTTCGTGGGTGCCCTGCAAGTTCTCAGGCATGTCCATGAAGAGTTCCTCATGTAACGGTACAAAGGGTCCCCACGGGGACAACTTGCCGGCAATGGCCGGGTCAATCACAGTGCCAATCAGGTTACTTTCTGGGTTTATTCATTCATTTACTCATTTACTTAACTGGTTACTGTACTGGTGGTCCCAACGGGGACAACGGTGCAACGGAGGGACCGCTGACTTTCTTCAGATCCACATCGCAGGCCGGAGGAGGGGACTCGGCCAGTTCTTGGGCCTCCTGGCCCCCTCTCAGCTTCGCATCCAAGGCAAACCAGCCCCTCTCCCCACAGTGCCGCGTGTAAGTCACCAGATCGCCGGGCAGCAGGTTACGGCCCGGGTGGCCTTCTGGCAGATGGGCATTAACATCCCAGCGGGCCACGAACACCTCGGCTTCCTGGCCCGGCTCAAAAATAAATCCATACCCCCGGCGGGGGTCAAATCTTCTTACTTGCCCCTCGTGGATCGGGCCCCGTACCCGGAAGGTGGCTCTGCGGAGGTTCTCCTTTTCTTGTATGGTGCGGGCTATCAGCTCAGCCTTCCGCCTCTCCCTCTCCGCAATCTCTCGGCCCAGCGGGGTCGGTTCCCTGTCCCAGTAAGGGGCGGCTGCTTGCCCCTGCGCGCGGGTCGGGCCCCGCGGGACTTCCACTACACTGCCCACTACTGGCGCCCTCGGTGGAAGTTCCCGCGGTGACATGGCCTGGGGCGCTGCCTCGCAGCAACAACCCGGCGCAGCCTCAGCCGAGGCGTGGGGAACGGGTACAGGGGTCTTCTCCCGCTTGACCTCCGCCTCCTCCTGCACGGGACGGATCACCGGAGCCGGGACGGGACTGGGCACGGTCACTTCCGGCACCACTGGTAAGTCTTCGCGGACGGATGATGGCTTCGGGAGCTTCCAGAGAAGTGGCTCGGGGCGTCTGCGGGCTTCAGCTGCAGGCTGGTCCGCTTGGGCAGACGGGCAGGGTTCCGCTACCGGTTGTGCGG
This sequence comes from Anomaloglossus baeobatrachus, assembly GCF_048569485.1. NCBI lineage: Eukaryota > Metazoa > Chordata > Amphibia > Anura > Aromobatidae > Anomaloglossus > Anomaloglossus baeobatrachus. The sequence goes on from NC_134354.1 coordinate 305,600,274, forward strand.
GTAGTGGGCCTAGTGGCGTGGCGGCAGCAGCCAACACGGGTAGCGGGGGAGGCAGCAGGGTGAGCAGGCACAGACCGAGCCCCTCAGCCGCGACGACCGATCCTGTAGGAACACAGGGGCGTGGGTCGCTTACCCGCTCCTCCAAGACGTCCTCCACCTGGCGTCTCCGTATGGCCGCCACCACATCTGTCATGTCGGCCTCCCACTCCTCAAGGAGGAGCTGCATTCGGACCTGCAGGCGGCTGCTCAGCTGAACGATCGGACCTCCACCCACGCTGCGGTGCTGGGCTCGGGGACTGCGGGGCTACCGGACGGACGGTGCATGCCGGCAGCGGTATCTTCCAGGAACCAAATGGCGGCAGAGTCCTGGCGTCCCTGCTTTTATGGCCTCGGTTTACATGCGGCTGGACGCCATCCGTCCCCCCTTGGTCTTTTCTCGGCACCTCCTCTTCAGGGGCGGGGCTTCGGCTTTCACGCCTCCTCTGCTCGAGAAGACGCTCGAGCGGGAAAATCTTCGTGCCCAAAATGGCGGATTCTGAAATTTTTCGGCCGGACACCGCCGGCGGGGCACAAGGCGCACTTCTACCAGCCGGCAGAACGGTAAGATCCTGTTCATGACGCCAAGTTGTAGCGGGCGGGGCTGGACACAGCTGTGCTGCGCTCGCAAACGCTCGGGTCCGGCGCTGCTGCGATGGCTGCTCGGTGGCTCGAGCGGTGGGCCGGATCCGGGGACTCGAGCGGCGCTCCTCGCCTGTGAGTGAAAGGGGGTAGTTTGGTTTGAGGATTTGGTCCGTGACGCCACCCACGGGTTGTGGTGAGGTTGGGCACCACCGCTGCTGGTGACGGGGATCCCGGGAGCGATGGCAAGGAGCATCTGGGATGTTGTTTTCCCCCTCCGTGGGTAGGGGTTGGTGGTCCCGGGGCCCGGTGAGATGACAGGGAGGCAGGGTTGGATGGGTGCAAGGTCGCTTGCACTGCGCAGCGCGGTGCCAGACGGCACGGTAGTACTCACTCAGCCACAAAGGTACACAAAGTCTCTGGTAAACCAAACGGCTGGATGGACGGGTCCCGCAGCCGGCTGCTGTGGCTTCTTCTGAACGGTTAGCGGTGGCTGCCTTTCCCTGCATCTCTGTGTATGTTCGGTCCCGATGGATTCCCACCGGTAACCCGCTCCCCAGCGTGTGTATGTGCCGGAGGAGCCCTGTTACCCACAGGCTCTGGCCCTTGGAACTCTAGCTGTGGCGGTAGCTGTATTTCCTCTTGCTGGTCGGACGGTTGCCTTCAATCGGGTCTTGGCTGTTAGGAAACCCCTGGGGTTCCGGTCACTGACGGATTTGACCTTTAATGGCGACTCCAAGCCTGGTCAGGGTCCGTAGACCCTGCCTGTGTGTGCTGGCTTCACTTCGCTCCCTGGTTCGGTACCGGCGGGCCATCGCCTGTCCCCGGTCCTACGGTTCCTCGTTGATCTGCCTCTCCTGCAGACGGCCACCACCGTCTGCCAACCTTGCTCTAAGTGCCCGGGCCACACACCCGGACACGGTCAGTTTGCTCCTCACTTCTCCTCTCTCTTGCCTAACTCCTCTCTCAACTCAACTCAACTCTCACTGACTTCCTTCTCCCACTTCCAGGACCGTGAACTCCTCAGTGGGTGGGGCCAACCGCTTGGCTTCACCCCACCTGGTGTAGACATCAGCCCCCGGAGGGAGGCAACAAGGATTTTTGGTCTGGCTGATGTGCCTGTCTCAGGGTGGGGGTGTATGTTGTACTACCTGTGATGACCTCGCTAGTCCAGGGCGCCACATATATATGCCCCTCCTGTGATGTATATATGCCCCCAGCCCCTCCTGTGATGTATATGTTCCCAGCCCCTCCTGTGATGTATATATGCCCCCAGCCCCTCCTGTGATGTATATGCCCCAGCATCTCCTGTAATTTATGCACCCAGTGTCTCCTGTGATGTGTATGCCCCAGCATCTCCTGTGATATCTATGCCTCCAGTCCCTCTTGTTATGTGTGTGCCCCCCGCATCTCCTATGTGATATGATTTACCAATCTGTTGACTGTGCTCCAGACCGAGACAAACCTATAAAAGCAGTTGTGAGAAGCAACATGATCAATATCACCGAACATCACAGCTGCACTAAAGAGAAGCAGCTCCAGCCACTACAGTAGGAGTGTAGGGGTGAGTTAATTGTTTGACCACATAAATTAGGGTAATTTTCAAACTGATAATATTTTGAACGTTGGTAGACGTTTCCAAATGGCCCCCGGCAGAAAAAGGGTTCCCCACCCCTTATGTAGAGACAGAATAATAATAATATTAATTCATTTATATAGCTCTATTAATTCCACAGCGCTTTACATACATTGGCAAAACTGTCCCCATTGGGGTTCACAATCTAGAGTCCCTATCAGTATGTCTTTGGAGTGTGGGAGGAAACCGGAGTGCACGGAGGAAACCCACGCGAACACTGGGAGAACATACAAACTCCTTGCAGATGTTGTCCTTGGTGGGATTTGAACCGAGGACCCCAGTGCTGCAAGACTGCAGTGCTAACCACTGAGCCACTGTGCCGTCCTGATTCCAGCAATGTGTCACTTACTGAGCTGCAGTTATGCAGACCTCATGAATATGCTATCTGGCAGCACACCAAGTAGTCAAGTAGTTGACTAATGATAATCTCCTGCTGATTAATCAGTGATTTTATCAAAACTACATTAAGGGTACCTTCACACTTTAGCGATGCAGCAGCGATCCGACCAGCGAACTGACCTGGTCAGGATCGCTGCTGCATCGCTACATGGTCGCTGGTGAGCTGTCAAACAGGCAGATCTCACCAGCGACCAGTGAACAGCCCCCAGCAAGCAGCGACGTGCAAGCGACGCTGCGCTTGCACGGAGCCGGCGTCTGGAAGCTGTGGACACTGGTAACTAAGGTAAACATCGGGTATGGTTACCCGATGTTTACATTAGTTACCAGCGCACACCGCTTAGCTGTGTGTGCAGGGAGCAGGGAGCCGCGCACACTGAGCGCTGGCTCCTTGCTCTCCTAGCTACAGTACACATCGGGTTAATTAACCCGATGTGTACAGCAGCTACATGTGCAGATAGCCGGAGCCGGCAGCACAGGCACCGTGAGAGCTGCGGAGGCTGGTAACTAAGGTAAATATCGGGTAACCACCTTGGTTACCCGATGTTTATCTTAGTTACCAGCCTCCGCAGCTGCCAGACGCCGGCTCCTGGTCCCTGCTCGCTTCATTTGTCGCTCTCTCGCTGTCACACACAGCGATCTTCGTGTCACAGCGGGAGAGCGCCTTTGAAGAAAACGAACCAGGGCTGTGTGTAACGAGCAGCGATCTCGCAGCAGGGGCCAGATCGCTGCTCAGTGTCACACACAGCGAGATCGCTAATGAGGTCACTGCTGCGTCACAAAAAGCGTGACTCAGCAGCGATCTCGGCAGCGAGCTCGCTGTGTGTGAAGCACCCCTAAGCAGCCCAGTAAGTGAAGAACCGCTGGAATCAGGATCTCTGTCTCTACATTATGCTGCTCTCAGATTAGGTGGCAAAAACCTGGTTTCCCCTTATAAATATACTATATTCCCCACTGTATAATAAAAATAACATACTTGCACCCTGCACCAACATTTTTCTAGTTATGACATTGGCTGCAGTGCTCATGTGGCATAACATGCAGGGGCAGCGACCACTATTAGGCTATGTGCGCACGTGTGCGCTCTGCACCGCATACAAAAGGTCCGCTTCAGAGCGCAGCTGAAAAGCTCCGTTCTGAAGCACCTGGTGCCTGCAGAATTCATGCGCTCTGCATGCTACCTCTCCCTATACAGTCATGGCCAAAAGTTTTGAGAATGGCACCAAGATTATATTTTCACATGATCTGTTGCCCTCTGATTTTTAATTGTGTTTGTCTGATGTTTACATCACATACAGAAATATAATTACAATCATATTATGAGTACCAAAATGTTATATTGACAGTTAGAATGAGTTAATGCAGCAAGTCAATATTTGCAGTGTTGACCCTTCTTCTTCAGGACCTCTGCAATTCTCCCTGGCATGCTCTCAATCAACTTCTGGACCCAATCCTGACTGATAGCTGTCCATTCTTGCATAAGCAATGCTTGCATTTTGCCAGAATTTCTTGATTTTTGTTTGTCCACCCGTCTCTTGATGATTGCCCACAAGTTCTCAATGGGATTAAGATCTGGGGAGTTTCCAGGCCATGGACCCAAAATCTCTATGTTTTGTTCCATGAGCCATTTAGTGATCACCTTTGCTTTATGGCAAGGTGCTCCATCATGCTGGAAAAGGCATTGTTGGGCGCCAAACTGCTCTTGGACAGTTGGGAGAAGTTGCTCTTGGAGGACATTCTGGTACCATTCTTTATTCATGGCTGTGTTTTTAGGCAAGACTGTGAGTGAGCCGATTCCCTTGGCTGAGAAGAAACCCCACACATGAATCGTTTCAGGATGCTTAAGAGTTGGCATGAGACAAGACTGGTGGTAGCGCTCACCTCTTCTTCTCCTAATAAGCTGTTTTCCAGATGTCCCAAACAATCGAAAAGGGGATTCATCTGAGAAAATGACTTTACCCCAGTCCTCAGCAGTCCACTCCCTGTACCTTTTGCAGAATATCAGTCGGTCCCTGATGTTTTTTCTGGATAGAAGTGGCTTCTTTGCTGCCCTCCTTGAAACCAGGCCTTGTTCAAAGAGTCTCCGCCTCACAGTGCGTGCAGAAGCACTCACACCAGCCTGCTGCCATTGCTGAGCTAGCTCGGTACTGCTGGTAGTCCGATCCCGGAGCTGAAACAGTTTTAAGATACGGTTCTGGCGTTTGCTGGTCCTTCTTGGGCGCCCTGGAGCCTTTTTGGCAACAATGGAAGCTCTCTCCTTGAAGTTCTTGATGATGCGATAGATTGTTGACTGAGGTGCAATCTTTGTAGCTGCGATACTCTTCCCTGTTAGGCCATTTTTGTGCAGAGCAATGATGGCTGAACGTGTTTCTTTAGAGATAACCATGGTTAACTGAAGAGAAACAATGATACCAAGCACCAGCCTCCTTTTAAAGTGTCCAGTGGTGTCATTCTTACTTAATCATGACTGATTCATCGCCAGCCCTGTCCTCATCAACACCCACACCTGTGTTAATGGAACAATCACTAAAACAATGTTAGCTGCTCCTTTTAAGGCAGGAATGCAATGATGTTGAAATGTGTTTTGGGGGTTAAAGTTCATTTTCTTAGCCAATATTGACTTTGCAAGTAATTGCTGTTAAGCTGATCACTCTTTATGACATTTTGGAGTATATGCAAATTGCCATTAGAAAAACTTAAGCAGTAGACTTTGTAAAAATTAATATTTGTAGCATTCTCAAAACTTTTGGCCATGACTGTAGACAGCATTGCAAAGCGCACGAAAGAAGTGACATGTCACTTCTTAGAACGCACGCTTTGGGCAGCAGCCGATTCGCTTCGTTCTAATAAGCCACGTGCGCACGTCTCATGCACAATCTTCATAGATTGTGCACAGGACGCATGCAGTTATGCTGCGGTGCAGATCGCAGCGTAACTGCATGCAATACGCACACGTGCGCACATAGCCTTAGGCTGCAGTGCTGATAGGGTGTAACAAGCAGCTACCACTAATGGGTTGCAGTGGTGTTGTGGCATACCAAGCAGCGGCAGTGACCATTAATGGGCTGCAGTGCTGATGTGCATACCAAGCAGTGTCAGCAAACACTAATAGGCTGCAGTGGTCATGTGGCATAAGCAGCGGCAGAGACTACTAATGGATTGCAGTGCTTATGTGCAATAACCAGCAGCGGCTGCGACCACTAATAGGCTGTAGTGCTCATGGGGCATAACAAGCAACAGCAGTGACGAATAATGGGTTGCAGTGCTCATAAGGCATAACAAGCAGTGGGGGCGACCACTAATAGGCTGTAGTGTTCATGTCGCAAAACAAGCAGCAGCGGTGACCACTAATAGCCTGCAGTGCTCATGTGGCATAAGCAACAGCAATAACCACTAATAGGCTGCAGTGCTGATGTGGTATAGCAAGCAGTGGGTCAACCACTAATGGGTTGCAGTGCTCATGCGGTATAGCAAAGAGCAGCAGATGGTCATGCACAAAATAGTTAATATGTCTATTTACTTTATAAGCATCATTTTTCAAACATCCTTTTATTTTGTTAGGATGTTACAATTTAGCATACATTTTTATTTTTTTTCAAGGAAAGTTTTAAATCCCTTTATTTACAGACCTATTTAGTTTTGAAGTTATTTTGAGGGGCCTATATATTGGAAACACCTTCAAAGAAATCTATTAACCCTTCAGGTACTACACTGGAATCATGACAAAGTGGAATGAAAAATTACATTTTTTTTTCCCACTAAAATATTGCTTTAGACCAGGGGTTCAAAATCAGCTGGGTATAAGGGTCGCACATAGATTTTTTTTTTTTTATTGGGGGCTGTATTCTTTGCAGGACAAAGTGACATTTTTATTAATACCATATCTTTTTTTTCTAGACACCTTTGGATCACTGTTTTTGAACTTACCACTTGTTTTTTTTTCTCATTTTAAATGGCATTCATTGTATGGGTTATGGTACGATCTTATAGCTTGAATCATTATGGATTTTGCGATAACATGCAGCTTTTTGCTTGTTTTAGTTGATAAATAATAAAGCATTTTTTAATGGTTAAAAAAAAATCCATGCTTTATTTAGATTTTTTTCTTTTACGTTTCTTTTTTGCATTTTATACCCTTCTTGTAAGTAACATAATTTTAGAATTAGCACCATATAGTAATTTTGGTCAACATCTTGTAGTAATGTTCCCATGGGGTCCTTATCGTGCCCATCCTGGTCTCCTTGTAGTAATGTGCCCATCCTTGTTACTATCCTGTAGTAATGTGCCAATCCTGGTCCCCATCCTGTAGTAATCTGCCCATTTTTGTCCCCATCATGTAGTAATGTTACCATCCTTGTCCTCATCTTGTAGTAATGTGCCCATTCTGATCCCCTTATTGTATTAATGAGCCCCATCCCGGTCCCCTTCTTGTAGTAATGTGCCTATCTTGGTACCTATAACATAGTAATGTGCCCCATCTGTGTCCCCATCCTGTAGTATTTTGTCCATCCTGGTTCCCTTATAGTAATCTTCCCATTCTATATATATATATATTATTGCGTAGTGTTATATATAACACTATATAATACACTATGTAAGTGGCAAAAAACAGTTTTCAACAAAAACATACTAAATAACATTTGTGCAGTCTATGAATTTGTTCTAAGAAATAGAATTGCTTCCATCAGATCCTCCTTCATAGATAACCTCAAATCTGACCTAATAATATTAAGGCTAGAGAACAATCTCTCGACAGTAACTTGGGTTGGAGGCAAAGCTGTAACCACATGGGCAATATCTCTAACAATTTCCTGGTATAAAGGAATTGCCTCATGCACAGTCAGTTTTGATGAATGGTTGAATTTTTCTATTTCTTTGAGAGCAAGTGAAAAATGTTGCTGAAATATAGTCAATCTGCTGCTATAGGAGATGGAGTGAAATCTTTTTCCTTGCCTGCTCCATGTCATCCAAATACTTGTCAAAGTTAAACTCCTGATCTGTTGAGGATGAAGATATGGCAGCAGTTGCACTGTCAGGCCCCAAGTCCTCTTGCGCCTGGCAGTCCTGTAGCCGCTCATCCTAACTGCTACCTGACTCAAAGCTTCTTTTCCTTTAGTAAGCTGTTGCTCATCAAGCAGTATACGATGACTTGGGTCCACATAAACAGCTTCCATAAGAATGTTATTCTCCAATAGCTGTGTGTCTCTCTCCATTTCATTGAAGCAGAAATGCCATCTACGATTAAACCTCCTCTTTGGGACAGGCAAAATAGCAAGTTCTTCCACTCCCTTATGAAAATGCCAGGAGTTAAATCCTCAGCTTGTAATTTTTTAGCCATGGTAAATGGGTGATTAAGCAATTCCTTCAATTCAGCCACCTGTGTCCATTGACCTTCATTTAAGGTTACTTGAGGGTTCACCATATCTATAAGAAACGATTTTAGTTCAAGCAATCACTCAGTCATTAAATAAGTGCTGCCTCACCGAGTGGCTTGATCAACAATTGCCCCTTTCCCAGCACGTCTCTTCAAGATGGAATCAATTTTAGGGGTTCTGGCAGCAATAATAAATTTCCTCACTTTTCCAATTAGATTTCCAGCATGTCCGCCCAGTTTCACACATCCTGCTTTTCGATGGTTTGGCGGATGCGGCGCACGCCAGTACAGTACGATACAGTACAGTGCCAGCACCGCAACTTCTGGGTCACATGCTCTGGTCACATGACAGCATGTGACTGGCGTTTGTCGCGCTGCCACTGTACTGTATACACTGTACTGGAGTGCGCCGCATCTGCCAAACTGGCGAAAAGCCGGATGTGTGAAACCGGGGTTCCTCTTGCAGACTCTTTCAGACTCTTTCTTATTGCTAGCTGCAGCGTGTGCACAACACACCGCATGTGATGAATATGAAAGCATTTTGAAGCACCTTCAACAAGATAATCTAATCCTAAATTATCATTTTGCTGTTCTGTTGTAATATCTGTTTGTTCCTTAGTTACATGAGCAGCGCTGTGGCTCCATCTCACACATACTGAATCCTAAATTTTCTTCTAGCTGTTGTTCATTATTCTCTTTTTTTTAGTTTCTAATTTTGCAGAACTTTTTCCCCTAAGGCCTGGAGAAACTGGCTGGTGTGATGAGCTTTTACTGCCAGTGACTTGGTAACAATTTCTTTCTTGTTACAAACATATCGAACATTGATGGCAAAATAATTCAGTGAAATGCAGTGACTCTGGCATCCCAACAAAAAGGCAATGGGTTTCAAGATATGACATTCAGACAGTGTTTTGTGACAATTCTCACAAAGAATGAGCATGTCAGTTTGTGGCGTTTTTCTAATCTGCTTTTTCTACTGAAAGCATTATTTATGAGCTCAAAAAGCTTTCAGGTGATGCGGTTTTTAAAAAGCTGAAATTATTTTGCAGCTGACAAACGTATCCTCAAAAAACGCAGCAAAAACGCTGTGCGTGAATGCAGCCTTAGATCAGGAATAGAACAGACATTTATAGGAGATTTCATAACTTTCCCAAATTCCTATGAAAAAATATTCAGCACATTCTGCATTTTATACCGACTCCGACTCCACCAAAATGAGCTCCGACTCAGACTCCACGACTCCGACTCCACAGCCCTGCATTCTGGTCCCCATCTTATAGTAATGTCCCACCCTGAAGTAATTTCCCCTTATATGCCATTCTTCACTCACACACACACACACACACACAAAGATTCTTCTCACCTGTCCTCTGTTTTCTCAGTGTTCTCTTTACTGCTTCTTGTGGCCCTTAGGTCCGTGGACCCCATGATGATCGTGACCAGTGCCGGGGGGCACCGTAGTCAGTGCTTTATTTTGATTGAACTGCTGGCACTGCACAGATGAACTCTCTGCAGCCCTAAACCAGTGGCAGCTGCCGGCCAATCACAGGCCAGCAGCTGACGTCATATGCTATGTCAGCTGCTGGCCTGTGATTAGCCGGTGGCTGCCTTAGGTGCTTCTTTGCGTGACGCTAGCAGTTTATTCATTCATTCATTCAAATGAAATAAAGCACTGACTACGGCCTCCCCTGGCACCGGCCACAACTGTCACGGGGTACGGCCTGCAAGAAGAAGCCTGAGGGGCTGCATGAGGCCTGTGGGGGATGTGTTTGAGACCCTTACTTTAGACTAAAAGGGGACATCTAAAGGAAGCAAAACAGGGATTAAAGCAGGACACTTATATTTACCGAGTTTCTGCGTGGCTGTTGCTTCTGGGTCCGCTCATTGAATCTTATAAGTATTCACTGCTTCTCCACCCATCACTTGTGACATTGTCTGTGATTAGTTGCAATAAGACTGTGACTTGCCACTCTGTGACAGTCTGTGATTGGTTGCCTTCACACTAGTTGTCTGGGTCCCCAAAGTGGAGTATAAATATAAAAAAAAAAATTGAAAAAAATGGAGTATGGTCCCCCGTATTTTTTTTTTTATTATTCAAATTTGTTTATTAAACACCAAAAAATAGCAGGTACATAACAATACATATGGACGCAAGATGAAATTATAAGGATTACAGCACTGTAATGGACAATGCAGTAAAACAGAAATATGACGATACAAGGACATCAGTTACCATATGATATGAGCAAGCCACATAGTAAAATGACTGAAATAACAAAAATAACAGAACAGAGATAAACTTGTGAGTCGCCCGCAGCGCTGCAGCGGTCGCATCCAGGACACTGCTCCGCCTCCAGGGACGCTGCAGGGACTTCTCTTCAGGGACCCTTCTGGCAACAGGTATGTCAGGTTGTTTACTTCTGAGTCGTGACGCCACTCTCGGTTTGCTGTCAGGGTGATGGGTGACCGCCACTGCAGTTTAACGAGCGTCTGGGGCTGATGGAATCTGCAGTCGGGTGGTGTGGCCTCCCGAGAGTGAGGCTGGCCCCAGGGGCTTGGGTGTATGTGCGTGGAACTACAGGTCGCAGAATAACTCAATCTCAGTCCCGAAGTGTCTTGCAGCTGGTTTTTACTCACTTTCAAGTGCTTCAAGTGGTACCCGGGCGATGCTGAGATACATTAAGAGAGAACCAGGTATCCTGCAGGCTGGCATAAGGGTAACTGCTGGCTTGCCTTCCTAGCATTTCTTGTTTCGGACAACCCCTGACTTAAAGTACCGTGGATTCATCCAGGGAAGTTGCAACTGCCATTTCTCCCCTTTCTGGCCCGTTTGCTGGCAGCGTGGACCAAGGAAGATGGCTCCAGGCTCGATCCTCCTTATGGGCCCCCTCATTGCTGCTGATGCTCGGACTCAGTGTTGGTTGGTGTGGGACTTGTTGTCCACCCCACCGGCAGGTTTAGCAGACCACTAATTGAATGTATGGCTCTAGGGACCTGTTTCCCGTGCGTGCCTAGCCCCCAGAAGTCTCCGTACATGACCAGATGACTTCCTCAGCATCTTTCTGTCCAACTTCTGGTGACCATTCTCCCCCACCAACAGCCACTACACATGCAGGGTCTGACTAGCGTGTCCGCTCTCCTGCGTCTCCACTTCAGACTGGCTTGCTCCTCTCCTACTCCTTTTCTGACTGCCACTGCAACCTTAGCTTTCAGCCCCTCCCCAGCACCCCTAACTGAGATGTGGAGGTACGCCCCCTCTTGGGTCTCCCCAAGGGTCCCCTCTAGTGTGTGGGAGACCTGGTCACTATGTGTCTGTGCGTACACACCCTATTCCAGCCTTTTGGATTACCTGTTGGCACTCACCCAGCATGGGTACAGTACTCAGTGGTGCCTGACCAGGTCAGGGGCGCCACACTTGCATTGCAAAATATCTGTTTTGCTGCCATTCAACGACCATATAAATGAAGGCGACTGAGTCCAGGGCCAACACCATGCATCCTCAGGACAATAGAGTTAAGAGACAGAAGCTCCCCACTGCACCATACTCAAATGGTCACCGTCAAAGGGGAGGAATTCCATATCTCCCATACTTTAGAAGATTTCTCAGGACATCCTCTGTTTTGATACACTGTCCGTTCATATGGGATAATTGTATTGACTAATTCTATCCATGCCCTTGCTATTGGGCGTGAATTGCCCATCAAATGTAGGGCTATAAGTTTCCGTGCCATAAAGAGTCTCCTGCAGAAGGATTTTAATGTGATGTGGTCTGGCTCCTTCATCCAGAACCCCAAAAAGGCATAGCAAAGGATCCAGGGGGATCGGGAAGGAGACCAGGGAGGAAAGAGTTGAGACTACCTCACGCCAAAACGAGGCAATTACTGGGCAACTCCAAATCATATTGATAAAGTCCACCTCCCCTACATGGCATCTCGAGCACTGTGAAGTGACAAGGACCGCATTCGGAATAATCTCAATGGAGTTAGATATGCTTGCTGCACTATATGCTGTATAATTGAATTATTTTGTTTTAATCTAAACGTAGCATAATTGCAAGGGCTTCAATGGCCAAGGCAAAGAGAGCCGGGGATAAAGGACACCCCAGTCACGTCTCCCTTTCGAACAGAAAGGGTGCAGGTGAAATTCTATTAATCACCATTTTGGCTCTAGGTGCTCAGTATAGTATCTGAACCCACTTGCAAAATCTGGGTCCAAACCCAAAGCTCTGAAGACAGGCCATTAAAAAAATTCCATTCTACCGAATTGAATGCCTTGGCCGCATCCAGCGAGGCCAAGGACCAGTTGTTATCTTTTACAATGGAACTAAATTGAACGACCAAATGTACTTTTTGAATATTGATAGATGTACTCTTTCCTGGAATAAAACTGGCTTGGTCAGAGTGAATGATGTCTAAGCTAACCGAGTTCAGCCTGGTTGCCAATATTTTTGTGAAGATTTTATGGTCTACATTTACCAGTGATATAGGATGATACGACCCACAATCCAAGGGGTCTTTTCCCTCCTTTTTAAGGATAATATTAGCATCATAAAAGGAATCCGAAGGGGAATCCCCCTGGACGGCCTTCAAAAAGACCTTTTAATAAGGGCGGTAACATTGTTTCCTGATATCTAGCATATAATTCCACAGGAAAACCATCTGGTCCCGGAGCCTTGCCCAAGGCCAAATTAGCTATTGCAATTGCAAGGCCTACTTCATCCAAGGGAAATCGGCCTCTAAAAATGATTGTGGAGCAGCAGTCAGGCTCGGGAAATCTACATCCGCCAGATACATCAAGCATTCCTCTACAGTCGCTCCACTCCTGGAATGGTATAGTGAGCTATCATAATCAGAAAAACATTTAAAGAATATCGGTTGAGGAAGTGACTACACAACCGTTGGGTTTATGAATTTTAAGTATAGTATTGGAGGAATTATGTTTTCTGACCATGAAAGCTAATAGCTTGCTGGACTGGCGATTTATGATTGGCACGTAAAATATAGCTTATGTTTAGATTTAGTTTCAATATATTGCATATAGCATCTATGAGAGCATAGCCACATCAACCTATTATCATTAGAAGGTCTAGAGTTATACTTCCTTCCTTTCCGCCTCCCGCAATTGTTGCTCCATTAGATAATCTTCCTGTTAAGTGGTTCTGTTAATTTATGATTTTGTTATAACCAGATGAGTATGTGTGCCGCCCCGTGCTCGGCAGCTGAGCCGCTCGGGTCCGGACCTTCAGTGGGTGGCTCGAGGGTCTCCGGACCCGGGGGTCCTGCGGTCACTCCGATCAAAAAAGGGGTTGGCGGTGTGGGGACGTAGGTGTATGGCCGGAGCCGTGTTGTAAGTTCGTGACGCCACCCACGGAATGGGGAGGTGTTGCGCAGCAAGCTGTTAACCCCTTCGTGGGTAAGGGATGGTGGCCCCGGGACCCGTTGGGAGAGTTTGGCGGTGCAGGAAGATGGGCGGCCGGAGGGCACTGATGTACTCACTATTAGTAAACACACGAGTCTCTGGTAAACCAAGGTGATGGTGGTCGGTGCACGCAGCCGGCTTCAGTCTGATCCCCCACCCGGTTGGGGGTCTCTGCCTTTCTCCTGCACCTGTTTTGTGATGGTGGGCTACCTACGTTTGCAACTTCAGGAGTCCGTTCCCCGGCGGCTTGTGGTTGCCTGAGGAGCCCTTTTTTGCCTGTAGACGCTGGCCCGTGGGATCTCTCTGCCGTGGCGATGGCTTTCTATCCCCCTCGTTGGGCTGTTGCATTCAGTCGGGACTGTGGGTGGGACAGGACCTCTAGTCCTGGCCGTAATCAGTTAATTAGCTAGCCCCCAGTAGCTTCTGGACCTAGCTTCAGGATCTGAGTACCCCCCATTTGTTCTCTGGTTTCCGGGTCGGTTCCCCGGGTCGGTACCGGCGGGCCACTACCCTATCCCGGTCCACCACAGTTCCACCGAGCCATCTTCCCAACTCACGCAGACAGAGGCCTCCGTCTGCCTCTTAGCCAAAGGTACCCGGTCTCCTACCCTGGCACCTGTCAGCCTGCTACAGGCCTGTCCTCCTCCACTGAACTCTCAAACTGATCTACAGTCTTTTCCCGCCTCAGGCCATCTGGACTCCTCGGTGGGCGTGTCCAACCTCCTGGCTCCGCCCGCTGGTGTGTCCATCAAGCCCTGAGGGGGGTGACTAGGGTTTAAATGTTTGGCTGCTGTCACCTTGTTAGGGCCCCGCACTACACCAGTCCCCTATCTGTGACTACCTGGCCCGGCCAGGGCGTCACACTCCCTCTTGGTTAACCACAGACTGTCCGCGGGCTGTCCGACCACCACCGTTAATTTTTCTTTACCTGGAAAAAGAAAAAATAACATATTTACAAGTATAATAACATTTGCACAATTTTTAAGCATGTTTGGTTTTCTTCCCTTGCGGGAGGCAGATTACTTAAACGTTGCATAAACTTTTTATTAACCGGAAACGGTACGGGACCGGGTCCTTTTTCATTTTTGCCCACCCAAGCAAACCTAGCCCTGATGCTGCCTCTAAGAACCAGGTCAGCACCCCTTTTCCCTAGTCCAGGAAACAGGTTCGAGCCTGGGTGTTGCCCACATGGGCCAGGTTCCTTACCCGGCAATCTCTCTGAGGCCCCACGTCCAGGGGACCCCTGACCCGGAGGGTAGTCACGGGTCTGCATGGTGACGGGACCTCGGCCTACAATTTCCCGCAGGCCCTTCCTCCAACCAGCCTCTCCGGAGACTGCAGGACATGAAAAGGGTGGTCAGGGACTATTTACAAGGCCCAAAAGTTTTTGGGTGGCCTGCTAGTTCTCAGTCATGTCTTTATGTATTAAATAGGGGGTAAAAGCAAACGGGAAGTCAACAAAGTCCCAACGGGGACGGGGCAGGATGGTAGCCGGGAACCACTATCTTATTCAACATTCTTGTTAATCAGGTGAGAATCTTGAGTAATTGGCATTCATTCACACATCTATTTACACAATCAACATGCAGCACCCCTAGATGGCAGTCTCCCTGTATCTAAGCGTGGGCTGACCTAGATTAGCGTGTGCGGACCTCCTGGGCCCAATACTCTCAGGTGGAGGCAATGGTCCCTCTTCCTGAGTGTCAGGTATTGGGGGTAGAGACCTGCGGGGGCGTGGTGTAGGTGCATCCCTGGGCGCTTGCTTGGGTGGCTCGATGGCGGGCATCTCCGGCTCCATTTCTTCCACAGGTTGTGGGAACATTATCACGGGAACGATCACCACGCCATTCTGCATAGGCCAGTCAGCTGGAAAGTCACCCATCACTGTATGGATGACCTCTTTCTTCTTTTCCATGCTCGGCATGGGAACGGGGACCTCGTTTACCCGCTTCAGGAGATCCGGGCATCTCTTCAGGTGGTCCCTGGAAACAGTGGCCGTGGTCTTCCCCTGGTCGCGACTAATCAGGTATGTCTTCTCGTTCTCCCATCCGGTAGGCTGTATGACGTAGGGGTCCTTTCCCATTGATCATCGAGCTTGTGCGTCCTCCTTTTACGTTTCAGCTCACATCTCCAGGTCCAAAAGGGGCACCCTGAGCCCACTTGTTGAAGCTCTGTTCTTGCCTCTCCTGGCTTTGACGCAGATTCCTTTCCACATACTCTTGGATCTGTCGGTACTGCGCCTGTCGCTTGACATCCCAATTGGCAGTGGGAGAAGAGTCTCAGGTACCTCTACGTCCATTTCTAGGTCCACTGGCAGCCGCCCCGGCCAAACTCTCATCAGGTACGCAGGTGTGCACTTGGTGGAGCTGCAGGGGATGTTATTGTACATGTCCACCAAGTCAGGCAGCTTCTCAGGCCACAGATTTCGCTCTTCCAGGGGTAGCGTCTTGAGGAGATTAAGGACCAGATGGTTCATTTTCTCGCACATCCCATTAGTTTGGAAGGCTCTGGCTGCAGTGCGGCCTGTTAAATCTTTGACGGGGACAACCACCATGAATCTTGAGTAGTGGTCTACAATGGTCAGGGCGTAGGTGTACCCGCTCCGACTGGGCGTGAGCTTGACATAGTCCAAAGCGACCAACTCCAACGGCTGGTGGGTGACAATCGGCTGTAGCGGGGCCTTCTGACTGGTTTCGTCCCATCTCCTCAGTGTACAGGGACCACACTTTCGGCACCAGGCTTCCACGGACTCCCGCATCCCCCTCCAGTAGAAGCGTTCCCTCAACAGCATCTCCAGCTTCTTCCAGCCGAAGTGTCCTGCGCCGTCATGGTAGGCCTGCAGGACCTTGTTCACACATGCCTGGGGCACCACCAGCTGGCGGACTTTTTCGTGTGTCTTCGGGTTGATCAACACCCTATACAGCTTCCCTTGATGCAGGTAGAGGCAGTCTCTCTCCTTCCACAACCGCTGAGCTTCAGAGGGGGCTGTAGGGTCCATCCTGGAAGAGCCTTGGGCAATCATCGTTTTGACCAGCTGAACTGCAGGCTCCTGGTCCTGGGCTTCTTGCCACCCCTGGCTGGGCACGAGTTAAGGTTCACCTGCTGTTGGCCAACACAGGGTTTCTCGTCCTTTGGCCGATGGAATGCGGGTAGCTCGACCTCCTCCAGACTGTCGTCCTCCTATTCCTTCATCAGGCAAGTGTGGCATTCGAGACAGTGCATTCACGTTGGTGTTCTTGCGGCCCGCTTTGTACTTGATGGAGAAGTTGTAGTTGGATAGCCGAGCCACCCACCACTGCTCCAGGGCACCCAGCTTGGCCGTGTCCAAATGTGTCAATGAGTTGTTGTCCATGTAAGCAGTGAACTTCGCCGCCGCTAGGTAATGTTTAAACCTTTCGGTTATTGCCCAAATGAGAGCCAAGAACTCCAGCTTGAAGGAGCTGTAATTTTCGGGACTCCTCTCCGTTGGCCGGAGCTTCCTGCTGGCGTAGGCGATCACCTTCTCCCTTTCATCGTGTACCTGGGACAGGACCGCACCTAGGCCCACATTGCTGGCATCAGTATAAAGGATGAATGGGAGGCCGTAGTCAGAAAAAGCCAAGATATCCTCTCCTGTTAGGGCCGACTTAAGCTGCTGGAAGGACTCCTCATGCTTCTCACCCCAGACAAACGGGGGTCCAGGGGCCCTACCATTCTTGGTCTGTCCCACGAGGAGGTCCTGCATGGGCGCGGCCATCTTCGTGTATCCCTTGATAAAACGGCGGTAATAGCCCACCAGGCCCAGGAACTGTTTCACCTCCTTCACTGTGGTCAGCTGCGGCCAGCTCTGGATAGCGGTAATTTTCTCAGGATCCGGGGCCACGCCTTCCGCGCTCACCACATGCCCGAGGTACTGCACTTTAGGTTTCAACAGGTGACACTTAGAGGGTTTTAATTTCATTCCGTACCTGGAGAGGGCCGCGAACACTTCTGCCAGGTGCTCCAGGTGGGCTTCATACGTCTTGGAATACACAATCACGTCGTCCAGATACAACAGAACAGTCTCGAAGTTGAGTTGCCCCAGACAGCATTCCATGAGCCTCTGGAAGGTCCCCGGGGCATTGCACAGCCCAAACTGCATACTGTTGAACTCAAAGTCCCATGGTAGCAGCAAATGCCATCTTCTTGTGGTCTTCTTTTGCAACCGCCACCTGCCAGTAGCCACTAGTAAGGTCAAGGGTAGAGAAATAATTAGCAGTCTTCAGCGCAGCCAGTGACTCTTCAATGCGGGGGAGAGGGTATGCATCTTTATGCGTTATTTGATTGATCTTCCGGTAATCCACACACATTCTCATGGTACCATCCTTCTTCTTCACCAGCACCAACTGAGATGCCCAGGGACTACAACTATCCCGGATGACCTCTGCCTCCTTCTTGTTCCTCAACATGACTTTGGCGCACTGGTAGTGTGCAGGTGGGATTGGCCTGTACCTCTCTTTAATGCGTGGGTGGGTACCCATGGGGATATGGTGCTTAACCCCTTTAACTCTCCCAAAATCTAACGGGTGGTTGCTGAAAACCTGCCCGTACTCCTGCACTACCCGGTATACCCCTGCATTGTGGTGCATGGGTGTGGACTCTGTGCCGACATGCAACTCCCTACACCACTCCTCTAACTGTTTTGGTGGAGGGTCGCTGCCCGAAGGTGATGTGGTGGTCGTGGGGGTTGTTCCGTGGATAGCGTGTGCGTCTACAGTGAACAATTTGGCTATGGTGGCGTAGCTGGGGAGCCTGACCTCTTCCTCTCCGCAATTCATCACTCTCACGAGCACTCTCCCCTTCTTGACATCAATCACCCCTCTGGCTGCCATTACTGTGGGCCAGTGCTCCGAGAGCAAGGGCTCTACCATTGCCGGGTAATCCTGTCCCTGGGGACCTACTGCTGCCCTACACCAAATCATCATCTCGCTTCGCGGCGGTACCACCAAAGGCGCTGCGTCCATCACCTGCACACCATCAATCTCTGCACCTGTCATGTTCACCTGCTGCCGCTGCAGGAGGGCCCGGATTTCACGTTGCAGGGCCCCCTGCCGACCCCCTCCCGCAGTGGCAGACAACTGCTACAATAGGCTCAACACTTCCCCCATGCAGTGTTCAATCCCGTTGGTCCCGAGGACCACCTTTTGGGTTACGGTCACTGGAATCATTCAGCACTATAATCATCCCCTGACGTCTCAGCTCCGTTCGTCCCACGGTCAAAGTCACTTCCTTGAACCCCACCTGGGTCATAGGGAGGCCATTGGCCGCAATAATGGTTACACTATCGTCCGGAGGGGCAAGTTCACTATCAGACCAATACTGCTGGTACAACGTGTAAGGCATAGTCGTTACCTGCGATCCGGTGTCGAGAAGGGCCATGGTCGGGATACCATCCACCGCTGGGGAGATGATGGGGCGACCTCCAACGTACCGATCCCGCCAATCAGCTTGGCCTTGAGGATCTACTCCTGAGGATTGGCCCTTGGCCTCAGGGGTTGCTGGTTTAAGAGACACCATCTGGAGTAGTAGCTGGTCTTATTACATCTGTAGCAGACAGGCGGTCCATACCGGGGGTCGTTGTTCCTCCTCGCTGCATCCAGGGGACATCCTCCGGGCTGTCGGCGAGCTGTATCTTCTCCGCGGGCTTGACTTTTGTTGGTAGCTGTAGAGCGGTGAGGATCCTGGTGACGTCATCATTCAGGCGCCGGACTTGCGACGACAGGTCTTCCGGAGCTCCGGTGGCTGCAGCAGGGGCGGGCCGGCAGGGCCAACAAGGGGGGTACTACCGAGACGGGAGCGGTGTCAGCTGGCCAAGATGGCGGATCGGGGGCACCAACATCCGGTGCCTGTAGGGCTTTGATGGCCCACTCATTTAGTACTGCAAAGTCCAGGTCGGCGTGCTCTAGAGACCACAGCCGCAGTTGTTTGCGATCTTCGGCGGACCCCAGTCCCTGCAGGAACTGTTCTACTAGCATTTTGTTACTGTCAGTCTCATTGATGGGGTCCACCTGCCTCAGTGTATGCAAGGCCGTCTGCAGCCGCAAGGCATAGTCTCGGATACTGTCCTTCGGTCGCTGCCGGCAATGATAAAACTGCATCCGTAACTCTGCTTCGGTGCGGGTTTCAAAGGCGACCTGGAGTTTATCGAAAATGCCGGTTACTGAGGCCCGGTCCGCGTCAGGCCAAGTCTCCACCTCCTGTTCGGCGGCGCCGGTCAGCTGCCCTAGCACTACCACTGCACGCTGCTTGCCAGTCATGGCATACAAATCAAGGATTGTGCATATTTTCTTCCGGAACACCTGCAAGGCATCAGGCTTCCCATCATACTGGGGTAGCCAGGCAGCACCGGGCACATAGGGTAAGGAGATTGGCATTACCTGGTTGACCGTCGGAGCCGCGGCCGGACCGGACCGGAGCGAGCGCCGCTGCGTTCCCGTCGTCGGGCGCACCTACGGGCGCCGCCACTCCAGCGGCCGGCGCCACTCCACCGTCCGGGTTAGGTGCGGACATCTTCCCGCTCTTCCCCCTTGGTCTTTTCGTGGCACTCCTCTCGCCGGCCGGTAAGTTTAATTTTTCGACTTCCGGCTTTGCTTTTCGGCCGTGTTCCCAGGGAACGGGGCTTCAGTTTTCGCGGGGAAGAAGACTCTGGTGGGAATCTTCGCGCCAAAAGATGGCGGCAAGATGGCGGATTTTGAAAACTTCACAACGGATCACCGCTGACTTCATTTCAAGGTGCACTTCCACAAGGTAAGTGTTACGTCACCACTGGAGTTTGCTCCAGCGACTTCTGCTCCGATCGCCAGGCGACGCCGTTTTCCTGCCGTGGATGGTGCTGGTGATGGGAGAGGAGTCGATGCCAGCAGCACCGGTGGGCGCAGGCTCAGATCATCCACTGGGCTGGGTTATCTTGGGATCTGCAGTACCACTGGCTGACTGTGGGTGGTGTGTTTCTTCCACTTGAAGTTGCCAGCGTTCAGCTACAGCCAATGGGAAGACACCACACCCTTCTTAGCTCCCCTCCTGTCTGCTCACCTCTGCCAGAGATAGTTCTGATTTCCTGGCTCCTGATCTGCCCTATTCTGTTTTGTGATTCCTGTGTGCTGACTTCTGCGTGTTTTCTGACTATAAAGCAAACTTGCCTAGAGGCAATAAGGTGCAGCCCAAATCCTGATATAAGCAACAATATATAGCAAGGATTAAAATGTAACTAATAATGTTATATGTCTAAAAACAATAGACTTTAATAGAATAGTAAATAAAGTGCAGTGCATAAACAAAAATGAAAAAAAGGATGGATCTCACCCGGTTTTTCTCTCCCGAGCAGATGACACACCACCGGAACAGACCACAGGCGGAAGAGGGCAAAATGGCAACTAGCACACACACGCAAATTGAGCTGTGTGTGAACACATATGCCACCAATGTGCTTTGTGTTGTATTTTCCTGCCATTGCAGGTTGTACATATTAATCTCCCCTGATGAACTCTCTGGAAACGCGTTGGGAGGGGTATATCTTCATTGGGGTAGCTTTACCTGACTTCGGTGCTGCCCTTGTAAGGGCGGAAGCACTTTGCATGGGCATGACAGGGATAGGAATTATTGAAATTATCGTTCCCTCCCTTTTGTCTGATTTTGCCCTCTTCCGCCTGTGGTCTGTTCCGGTGGTGTGTCATCTGCTCGGGAGAGAAAAACCGGGTGAGATCCATCCTTTTTTTCATTTTTGTTTATGCACTGCACTTTATTTACTATTCTATTAAGGTCTATTGTTTTTAGACAGATAACATTAAAAGTTACATTTTAATCCTTGCTATATATTATTAGTGTTTGCTGACTACCCTTCTGCCTGCTGTTTTTGTACCTCGCTGCCCGATCCGGATTTGACCTCTGCTACGTTTTCTGATTACGTCCTTGTCTGCCGATTCTGTCCCTGTTCTGCTATTCCTGGTTTGACCCTGCCTGACGATTACTCTCATCAGACTGCAGCCTTCCACAGGTAGTGATCTCCAGGGCCCTGTGTAATTCCAAATCCCTGTATAGGGGTTAATGGGTTTCAGGGTTCTGGGGGTCCTGTTTGGTGAGTGGCTTCCCTCTAGTCTGTCCATTACATCCCACCTGAGTCTGTTGATTCAGGCAGGCGTTACATTATCTCTGGCCCATCTACAAGGAGAAAAAAAAAAATAGATTCTCTCCATGCTGTGCTAAACCAGGCGCACACCATTTCTGGCCTTGTTCATGGACTTACACAGCAAGTGCAGGATCTCAGGTCTGCTCAGGTTCTAGCCCCTGCAGCACCTATCTCATCGTGTCCAGAGTCCCGTCGACTGCAAGGGAGCAGATCACGTTGTGGAGCTAAACATGAAGAGCCTGGATCTCAGAGGCAATCGCTTCCAAGGCAGCAGCATCACCTCAGTGAGCCCCAGGATACCCACTCAGGGGCCCAGGTACTCCCTGCAGACCCTATGAGGTTAATGGTACCTGTTTTATTGTTTCACCAGGGAAAATCTGTATAGCTGCAGGTCTTCTGTTGATTGTGGCTCTGCAGCTAATTTCATAGACACTATTGTAGCAAAAGAGCTGGGTTTGACTTTGCTAAGGTTGAATGCCCTATTAGAATATCTATCTGCCATTGATAGTACCCCTCTCACTCAGGGTGTGGTTACTTTTGTAACTCCAGAGAACTCCATGCTTGTTGGGGCTCTGCATGTAGAATCTGTGTCATTTTTTGTTCTTGAGAATCTGATGTCTGCAGTTGTATTGGGCATGCCATGGCTGCGCAACATAACCCAGTCATAGACTGGCACCAGGGTGAGATTGTGCGCTGGAGCCCTGAGTGTCAGGAGATGTGTATGTCTTTATCTGTTAACCTGATTAGAGCTGAACCTATCTTATCTTATGCATTCAGGGAACTTGCTGATGTGTTTTCTGTATCTGAATCTGAAAAATTACCTCCGCACAGAGATTATGACTGCCCCATAGATTTGGTCCCCAATTCCCGACTCCGCAAGGGTAGGATTTATAATCTTTCTGGTCCAGAACGACAGGCCATGAAAGATTATATAGCAGACAGTCTGCAGAGAGGGTTTATCAGACCATCCAGGTCACCAGTCGGCGCTGGATTCTTTTTCGTTGGTAAAAAAGACGGTGGCCTCAGAGCTTGTATTGACTACCGTGAACTTAATGCTATTACTGTAAAGGATCAGTACCCTCTGCCACTCATCCCTGGTCTATTTAACCAGCTCAAAGGAGCCCGGTGGTTTACCAAGCTGGATCTCAGGGGAGCATATAACCTAATTCGCATCAGAGAAGGAGATGAGTGGAACACTCCAGAGGGACACTATGAGTACTTGGTAATTCCTTTTGGGTTAAGTAATGCGCCGACTGTCTTTCAGAACTTTGTTAATGACATTTTCAGAGATATCTGTGGTCAGTATGTGGTGGGCTATCTGGATCACATCCTGATTTATTCTCCTGATGCTACGTCACATGTCCAACATGTATGCACTGTACTCCAGAGACTCAGGGAGAACTCCCTATTTGCTAAATATGAGAAATGTGGGGTTTTTTTGAGGCAGAGGTTAATTTCCTGGGTTATATTTTGTCTGCAGAAGGCTTCCACATGGATCCCTCTAAGCTTCAACCGATTAAGGAGTGGGTGCAACCCAAGTCTCTGAAAGCCTTGCAGCGTTTCCTTGGGTTTGCTAATTATTATTGCAAATTTATTAGAGATTTTTCCAAAATTGCCAAACCCCTCACCGATTTGACTAAAAAGGGGGCTGATGTGGTTAATTGGAAGCCAGAGGCGATCCATGCCTTCTCTACATTAAAAGAATTGTTTTTCGTCTTCCGGGTTCTGCACTCCCATGGAAGGCAGCATGTGAGAAGAGCTCCTGCTTCTTTATCAAGACCCCTGCAGTCCCAAGCACACAAACCAGCTGATAAGAGGTGGGAAAGAGGAGATAAGACAGTGTGCATGCCCCTCAGACATAATGGAGAGGTATGTACACAAGAACTGGACTGTAGGACAGGGATCTTCCCCAGCCCAAAGGAGCAGTTGGAGGTGACCAAGCCCAGGAAAAGCAATAAACCTGGTAATCAGCTTACCCAGCAGGAGGGAGGGGGTGAGCAGGAGATAAGCACTGCAGGTCTCCGCATTTCTTACAAGTCCCTAGCTGATGAGGTGGTAAAGATGTTAACCCCCAAGCTTCAGGCAATGCTGGAGCAGACAGTGTCTGATGCCCTGAAGCAAATGCAGGAAGCCATCTCACAGCAATCAGAAAGACTGGCTACAGTGGAGAATAGACTCAGCACTGCAGAGGATGAGCTGGGAGAGGTGCAGGCCGAGCTGCAAAAAGTCACCAGGCTGAACCAGCAACTTGCAGATAAAATTGATGATTTCGAGAATCGCTCCAGACGAAACAACTTAAGAATCATCGGGCTCCCAGAAACTATCACCCATGACCAGCTAATGGGGATATGCATGGAGGACATACCTCACGCTCTGGGGATTGCTGATACACTCAAGGCTGAAAGGGCACACAGAGTGGGACCCCCAGCCCAGCACACAAGTGCAAACACACCTCCAAGACCCAGACCAGTGATTGTCAGATATTTGAACTTTGTGGATAAAACTAACATCTTACAAGCATTTCGGAAGAAGACATCCCCCACGGTGGTAAGAGGACATAAGATTCTGATATTCAGTGACTATTCGGCGGAGGTCACAAAGAAAAGAAGAGCCTTCAGTGATGTCTGCACCGAGCTTTTCAAAAAGAAGATAAAATTTGCTTTGCAATTCCCGGCCATCCTTAAAATCTTTACCCCAGGAGGAGGTACAGAGACATTCACGGCCCCTGATCAGGCAAGAAGCTATGTGGACAAGACTTTTGCAAAAGCGTCGCCTCTGGCGAAGAGTGGGGATGCTACTCCCCAGAGGGGGTGAGGACATAAAATAGCCCTTACAGGGGCAAAATTGCTGATGATTAATGTGGAGTATTGATGCTGTTTGTAAAGGAGCAATGGGGGAGGGGGATTTGTATGGGGGTCTGGAGTTCATGATGTGGGCCTGAAAGCGTTAACTCTACCATAAGCCAGACACCCACAGTCCCTCTCCATACCCCTGCTTTTCCCTTTCTTTTTTTTTTTTTTTCTCTTCTTTTTCTTTCTTCCTCTGTCCTTCTTCTTTCCCTGTCTTGCCCAACCCCGTTATTATCCAAACACTCAAATACACCCCCCTCCAACACATAACTGCCTCCCTCTACCCCCATACCCACACTCCCCTCCCACTCCCTCCAACTACACTCCCCCACCCACAAACTACTTTCCACCCCCTACCGCCCACACCCCCTTTGCCACCCACAAACAAACCCTCTCCTGCCCCCCCCCCGACTACACACTTTCTCCCACCCACAAACTACCTCCCACCCCACCCGTCCAAATCAACTCCCCCATCCCATTCACACCTCTCCCCATTTACGACCCTTCTCCTTCCCATAACCATCCTCTGGACCCCTCCTCCATTCTTCCCTCCTTTCTTCCTCTTGTTTCCTTTTTCTTTCTTTTCTTTTTCTTCATCTCTCCTGGGAATGAGCCTCTATATACTGGGTCGAGGTTCAACCTACTTTCAGTCCTCAGGGCTTGGGGATACTTGTATATATTTCTGAAGCTATGTTTAGCATGCCTTTAAGTGAAGTGTGGAAGCTCAAGAAAGCGAACATATTTTGAGGAGCGAAAGAGGGATCAGTAGGAGTCCCTACATACATGCGGGAAAAAAGTGAAGTCCACAACTGTGTTTTCCTACAAAGGATATAGGATAGCGGTGTTATTTTCTTGGTTTAATTGACTTTTTTTTTTTTTGCACCACCAGAGAGAGACGCGGTGGACAGGTTTTAAGAAGGTTTTAGTTAAGATAGGATAAGAAGTAAGATTTCAAGTAATATATAAGGATGCGAATTGTGTCATGGAACGTTAAAGGCCTGCAGTCGCCACACAAAAGACGAATGATATTGAGGCACTTAAAGAAGCTTAAAGTAGACATTGCCCAACTTCAGGAGACCCATTTGAAAAATCAGGATTTCACCAGAATGTGCAAAATGTGGGTGGGAGAAGTGATGGGATCCTCAGCCCAAAATAATAAAGCAGGTGTGTTAATACTACTCCATAAGCAGGCAAATTGTAAGGTAATAACACAGGAAAATGATGGAGATGGGAGAATACAAAAAGCTTTGCTTGATACCCCATGTGGACGACTCAAAATCTATAATGTATATGCACCAAATGAGAGTAATAAGATTTTCTTCCAGGAGTTGGAGTGGCAGGTTTTCGAGGACCCTGAGAGGAACATAATAATAGGAGGGGATCTTAATACGGTAATGAACGTCAGAGAAGATAGGTCGGGCACAGGACACAAACGCATGGTAGCCAGGACACATGACAGGGTGCTGAATGTATTCACAGAACATACTAGCGTAATAGATGCTTGGCGAAACTCACACCCGGCAGACCGAGAGTACACTCATTTCTCCCACGTCCATAACACATGGTCTAGAATAGACTATTTTCTACTAACACAGGGTCTACTCAACAAAATGAGGAGGATCGACATACAAGATCTGGTGATATCAGATCACGCCCCATTACTCCTAGACTTAGAAGAAAACTACCCCAAGGGAGCAGACATACTGTGGAGATTCCCTTCACACTTAGCCCAAGACGAGAACTTCCAAAAACTGGTGAAAATGTGGTGGCAGGAATATACATGGGATAATAAGGCGCATGAGGAGAACTCCCATTTATACTGGGACGCAGCTAAGGCAGTACTAAGGGGAAGAATAATGGGATATGTAAAAGCATTGCGAAACAAAACAACTAAACCATACACTGAAGCCAGCAGAAGGACCAGAGAAGCATACACAAACTACATTAATAATCCATCTATTGGTAATAGGAACAAGTGGATAAAAGAGAAAGCAGAATTTGACTTGTGGGTGGACAGGGCAGAGAGGATGAGGGGCCAGAGAATTGCATCACATTATTTTAGATTCGGGAACAAGGCAGGTTCGCTTCTGGCACGAATGGCAAAGGGAATAACTCCTTTAACATCCATAACTCATTTGAGGGACCCATCTGGGGCTAGTCACAATGACCCAAAGAAAGTCAATGACATATTTGGAGAATTCTACAAAAAACTATATGAACAAGGGCCAGTAAATGACACAGAAGGAGGCATCTTCCTAAACAATCTGTCATTACCCACAATTACGGAATCGGACAGGGAAATGTTAAATGCCCCAATAAACGAGGAGGAAGTGAGAACAGTTGTGAAAAACCTTAAAAATAACAAGGCCCCAGGCCCCGATGGAATGACGGGGGAATTTTATAAAATACTACAGGAAGATGTTATGCCCACTTTAGTAAAAGTTTTCAACTACACTCTCCAAAATAAAATTCTACTACAGTCTGGCCATATGGCGTATATAAAGGTAATACACAAACAAGGAAAAGACCCCTCGGACCCTTCATCATACAGGCCCATATCGCTGATAAATCAAGACATTAAAATAATCTCTAAAATCCTGGCAGACCGGCTAGCATTGATCCTCCCATCGATAGTAGGACCACATCAAGTGGGGTTCGTTAAAAATAGGTCAGCAGTATTCAACATTCGCACAGTGTTGGCGGTACTAGATGGAACAAAAAGACCGGGCCTGATAAAGGGGAACCCTGCGTTATTGACCTTAGACGCGAAAAGGCCTTTGACAATGTAAATTGGCATTGGTTAGGGCTAGTATTAGATAAATTTGGCATAATGGGTACTTTTCGGAACTATATGGAGGCACTTTACGCTACGCCTGAAGCTAGAATTTCCACAATGGGCTTTCTGTCAAAATCTTTTCAGCTACAGAAGGGGACTAGGCAGGGGTGCCCCCTGTCCCCTCTTCTGTTTAACTTGGCCCTTGAACCACTAGCCCAATACTTAATAAAATCAGAAGATTTCTCAGGAATCAAGGTGGGGAATAGTGAGATAAAACTAACCTGCTTTGCAAACGATATGCTTTTATTTATGTCAGACCCAGACAGCCATCTGAAGAAGGTAATAGACAAACTGACGTACTTTGGCTCCTTTTCAGGCTACAGGATAAATATCAGTAAAAGTCAAATTCTATATTTGACACCCCTGGGAAATAGGCAAGGTGAGGGAATAGAAGTAGCCATAGCGCCGCACTACATCACTTATTTAGGAATTAAAATAGGCAGAGACTCAATGTCATTATATAGACTTAACTATTCACACCTAATTGAAAAAATAACTAAAGAGCTAGACAGGTGGAAAAATCTTTCCCTGTCCCTGTTTGGCAGAACACGTCTGATAAAGATGATCAGCTTCTCCCGTTTGCTCTATCCTCTACAAACTATTCCCTTACTGCTGAAACACACCGATATTGTAAGACCTGTTAACATTTATATATATATAGGTTAAAAGACTGTTTGGTGGACTTCCTTGTGTTATGCTGCCACCTGCTGTCAAAACAGAGAACAGCGGGCAAAAGTCCTGCTGCTCGAGTGACTAGTTCAGTCTGGAACAGGAGGAGGAGGAGTCTACATGTGGCTGTGTTTTGCAGAGAGGAGTGTGCTCGAGTGGGCTGTAAGATAGAAGGCCTCAGTCTGCCCTGTTTTCCGAGGTCCAAGTACCTTAGAGTGCTGCGTGGTGTCCCCCCCAAGACACAGATCCAAAGAGGCTGGATGTGGAGCGAGGGGCCAGACAGCACGTGCAAATTACAGATCCAAAGAGGCTGGATGTGGAGAGCGAGGAGCCAGGCAGCACGTGCAAGTTACAGATCCGGGACAAAGACTGAACTTTAGAGGTGTCTGCCGGCGGAATACGGGCCCCAACGGTGACGAGGTACCCCACACTGAAATCTGCAGTTAAGTGTGCACACTACTTTTAGTTAGGGACAGATAGGAAAAGACACTGCACTGTGTTATACGAGTAAGATAACAAGGACTCTGCGGTTTTTTTTTTGTTTAATAAGGATTTCTGTGTTTTGCTTTTGGGAGTACAATCTGAGGCTTCCTATCTTTGACAAGTTATTCAAAGTAGTTGTATGTATATTGCATTATCTCTACTGCTGTGCTCCCTTCCCTCACTTTTCCTCCACCTGTGTTGTGCAATACATTATTAAATTTGCATTGATTAAACCCCGTGGTTCCGTGCAGTCCTTGCGTATCCCGTTACCTGCAGGTTATTACATTTGGCGTAGTCGGCAGGATACGCAGGCTGGTACGGAACAATGGACGGACAGGGGGGTGTCGCTGATGGAGGTGTTCTAATACAACCTGATGGGGGAATACCAGCAAGGCAACTGTCCCTGGGGGCTATGCTGACCCATATACCAAAATTTACTGGCAGCAATGTACCTCTCCATGACTGGGCGCAGAGAGTGAGGGGCATGTTGAGAGTAGCAGGAGTGACTGCAGAAAATCAAGGGGAGATACTGTTGATTGCCCTTGAAGGCCATGCTCAAGAGACCATTTTAATTTTATTGCGCCCTGAGAGTGAACGAAAGACGTTAGAGCAGGTGGTGAAGATTCTTGAGAGAGTGTATGGCGGGAAACCAGAAGCAGGAGATTTACAGGCGCAACTGTTCTACAGGCTGCAGGGTGAAGAAGAAGGTCTGCCACAGTATGCAAATGCACTCCAGAGAATAATGAGACAAATGCTTACAGCAGAGCCAGAGCTAGCACAAACCCCCGGTTATGCTGACCGTAGCCTACGAGATCAATTCCTCCGTGGGTTACATAACCCCAAGATCAAAGGTGCCCTCCGTGAACGGCTCAGGGTAGAAAAAAAACTAACTTTCCAGGAGATATTGGAAGAAGCAGTCTCCCGCACACAAACTGAAAATTGCGACCCGCAGAACGCCTGGGGTGAAGTTTGTATTTATAAGGTAGTCCCGGGTGAGAAAAACCGAGAACCGAGCCAGCTTGAGGCTAAAGTGGATCAGTTACAAGAGACTGTTACTGCTCTACAAGAGTTGCTGAAGAATATGCAAGCTCCGGCGTCAGAAGTAGGAACTACAGCACCGCAGCCTAATACCCGCACGCATACCTATCAAGAAGAGAGGGGACAGATCGAGCAGAGACGATCGAGACCCGCTGGAGACTACCAGTGTTGGAACTGTGGAAATCGGAACCATTTATTCCGACACTGTCCGGAGAGGAAGACGTCTCAAGAAAGACCACCGTTAAACTAGTGCCTCCCTCCATGGATGGGCACATGGCGGGGAGACCAACTGATCTTAGAGAAAACCAACGCCCTGAAGATATAGCAGCCAACACGCCGATGATCATGGCCGAATTTGAAGGGAAAGAAGTAAGATGCCTGATGGATACTGGGTCCCAAGTGACCACCATGCCAGAACAGTTCTTCTACCAACATTTTGGACAAACTGTATCCATTGACAAAGGGGCACATATCAAACTGAGGGCTGCAAACAATCTTCCCATTCCGGTTGTAGGGGTCGTGTGGATGAACATACGTGCCTGTGGCCAGAACTTAGGCAAAAAAGGGATTGTGTTAACGGAGGGCCGGTACGACAGAGAGGTGCCAGCTAGGCATGAACATCCTGAAAGAATTAGACCAGTTGCTCTTCAACAAGGGGGGCTGTGATTACTGGAAGACGACAGTTGCTAACCGGCCTGCCCAAAAGGTCTTCCAACACCTTATCCGTGCCCGAGGACTGTGGAAGAATGGTGGGAGCCGCTACCCGGTGGGGAGGGTTCGAGTCCCAAGACAGACAACAATTACTCTACCTCCAAATCGTGAGACAGTCCTCACCTTGCCAGTCGGGGCCCACCGTACACTCGAGGGGATGGAGGTGTTGGTGGAGCCTTACCGTGGTGAAGAGAACGGAGACGAACCGTTGGTGGCTCGCACTTTAGCAACAGTAAGAAATGGAAGGGTCCCTTTCCGTTGCGTGAACACCGGTGAACAGGCCTACACCTTGACCTCGGGAGTTGTTCTGGCCCATGTCTACCTGGCACCTGAAGAGGTGGCGGCCGCAGAATCGATTGAATTGCAGCCCATGGCAGGGGAAGCCTGGACTTGGGCTCTTTCTATGGAAAGAAAAGAGAAACCCACTGATCAATGGAACAGTCGCGTCATCTTAGGGCAGATGGGAGTGGACCTGAGCCCCTTTGCTTTGGAGCAAGCCCAAGCCATAGAGGACTTTATTTGGGAGAATCAAGCCACGTTCTCCCGTCACGCAGAAGATTTCGGCTGTACTGCAAGATTCAGCACGAAATACCCACGGGAGATGCCCCACCGATCAGGGAAAGGTACAGGCAAATACCCCCAAAGTACTACCAAGAGGTAAAAGAGCTTTTGGCGCAGATGCTGAAGAGCGGGGTGGTAAGAGAAAGTCAGAGTCCATGGGCTGCCCCAATCGTGCTGGTCAAGAAAAAGGATGGGTCTACCCACTTCTGTGTTGACTACCGCAAGCTTAATGGATGCACGGTTCGTGATTCCTACCCTCTGCCCCGGATAGAGGAGTCCCTGTCAGCGTTGGGAAAGGCACGTTACTTCTCTCTCGATCTGGCCAGCGGATATTGGCAGGTCCCTGTGGCAGAGAAAGACAAGGCCAAGACCGCATTTATTGTACCCATGGGACTCTTCGTGTTCAATCGCATGCCGTTTGGACTAAATAATGCCCCAGGAACTTTTCAGCGCCTCATGGAAAGTTGCCTTGGAGATATGAACTTCGAGGCCACATTGATTTACCTGGACGACATAGTAGTGTATTCTGCAACCTTTGAGAAACATCTAGAAAACCTGGGCCAAGTGTTTCAGCGGTTACGGGCCCATGGGCTTAAACTAAAACCAAAAAAATGCCGGATCTTTCAGGAAGAGATTGAATATCTCGGACACAAGGTGTCAGAAGCCGGCGTACAGCCCTCCGATGGGAAAGTGAGAGCAGTGCTACAATGGCCCACACCCAGCACAGTGCGGGAGGTTCGAGTTTTCCTGGGGCTAGCCGGATATTACCGTCGCTTTATCAAAGATTTCGCGAAGGAGGCAGAACCTTTGCACGAATTGCTCCAAGGGACTGCGAAAGGACTAAAAGCACAGAAAATTTGCTGGGGACCAAGACAATCAGAAGCCTTAAACCAATTGAAAGAGGCCTTGGTTAGCGCCCCTGTGCTTGCCTATGCAGAGTATAACCTCCCCTTTCGGTTGTATACAGACGCGAGCCTCTACGGCCTGGGTGCAGTACTGGCCCAGGTACAGAATGGTACTGAACGGGTGATTGCATATGGAAGTCGGACGTTGCGAGAAGCCGAGCGCAATCCCGAGAATTACAGTTCCTTTCGGCTGGAGTTACTGGCACTAGTATGGGCGATAACCAAAAGGTTCTCGGAATATCTCACGGGAGCTCAAATTGAAGTCTATACGGATAATAACCCCCTGGCTCACATCTCCACCGCCAAACTGGGAGCAATGGAACAGAGGTGGCTGGCACGACTCTCCAGATACAATTATCATGTGCAGTACCGCTCTAAGCATGAAAATCAGAATGCGGATGCCCTTTCTCGTGTTACCACTGAAGCCCCAGTGGGGGAGAGAGATGAACAGTTGGAGGAAGACGAAATTCCAGACTTCAGTATATTCACCGCTCAAGTGGTAGAGGCTCGTATGCTGGAAATTACGTCGGGCACGACATCACGCCTGCTTGGCCAAACCAGAGAGGAATGGGTGAAAATTCAGTCATCTGACCCAGAACTGCTTTAAGTGAAAGAGTGGGTGATCCAGCAGCGCAAGCCTAGAAAGGAAATACGGGCCACGCTGTCGCACGTGGCTCTCCAGATTCTCAGCCAGTGGGATAAGCTGTCGGTGCAAGAAGGGATGCTGTATCGGAAGGTGCACCTAGCTACAGAGTTGGAAGTACGGTGGCAAGTAGTGATACCCCAAAAGATGGCAGTACCACTAGCCCGAGAGGCGCATGAGAAGGGAGCCCATTTCGGACCGGACAAGACTTACCAGTGGTTGCAAAGAATAGTATACTGTCCTCAGATGCTTCGGGCAGTAGAGAAGGCCTGTAAACTGTGCCGTTCCTGCGAGTTAAGTAAGGCTCCCCTACAGCAAGCACCAGTACAGATTATTGTAACCAAAGAGCCGTTGGAAGTACTCATGATCGATTATCTGAAGATTGGTCACTCCCACTGGGGCTATCAGTTCTGCCTTGTGATGACAGATCACTTCTCCAAATTTGTGGTGGTGACGCCCACCAGAGATCAGACAGCTAAATCAGCTGCTCGAGCCATCAGTGATGACTTTATCCGGGTGTACGGCTGCCCCAAAAGAATACATTCCGACCAAGGGGCTTGCTTTCAGGGCGGTGTCATGAGAGAGCTGCAAAGGATTTACGGAATGCAGAAGTCAAGGACTACGCCTTATCATCCACAGGGCAACGGAGCCTGCGAGAGATTTAACCGGACCCTCCTACAAATGCTACGCATGTTGGAGGATGATCGTAAGAATCACTGGCCCGGCTATCTCGCAGAACTCGTGTGGGCGTACAATAATCGTGTCCACTCCACCACTGGGTACACCCCATACGTACTACTGTTTGGAAGAGCCGGAAGAGGCATAGAAGAGCTCAAGCTGGCTCCCCCCGAGATTAGTGAAGGTCAGAGCGTAGGTTCCTGGGTTGACTGTCACCGTCGGGGGCTGGAGACTATCCATCGAATTGTCACCAAGCGGTTGCAAGAAAAGACACACCCGCAGCGGAAACCTGTGTGTGAAGTCCCATTCTTGCCAGGAGACCGAGTACTAGTTGCAGAGAAACACCCGAGACACAAGTTGAGTGAGCACTGGAAAACAGAGCCGTACATTGTGATTAGAAGAATCTCTCCCCACGGATCAGTATACGAAGTAAGAGGTGAGCGAAGAGGCGACACCCTCATCCTGCATCGTAATATGCTGAGGCCCTGCTATTCAGAAGACAGGACCAGACAAAGTACCTCGGAGACGGTGCCCGTGCCTGTTCCTGTTACCTTCGAAGAGGGCTCTGACGATGAAGAATGGTGGCGGGCCCCGACCAACCTAGAAGACTGGGAGAGATCCACACCCCCATCCTTTCAAGACACAGGTGCCACCCCTGCAGAGCAGGAGTCACTAATCTCCAGAGATGGGGACGGGAATACTGTACTCCCTGATACGGCGCCGATGTCTGGTGAGTTAGCTGTGGTGCCACGCCGGACTGAGCGGGCTAATGCTGGTATTCCCCCTGATCGGTACTTGGCAGATGAATTTGTGTGTTCTGTCACTGAATCCTGTTTTACGACATTGGCTCCCAAGCAACAGGTTGTGAAGCAAGGCAGGAGTTGCCACCGTGTGCCCCTTTGCAGAGTGCCTCAGGAGTGTATCAGCCGGGACGGCCGAGGTTAAAGAGGGGGGAAATGTAAGACCTGTTAACATTTATATATATATATATATATATATAAAGTTAAAAGACTGTTTGGTGGACTTCCTTGTGTTATGCTGCCACCTGCTGTCAAAACAGAGAACAGCGGGCAAAAATCCTGCTGCTCGAGTGACTAGTTCAGTCTGGAACAGGAGGAGGAGGAGTCTACATGTGGCTGTGTTTTGCAGAGAGGAGTGTGCTCGAGTGGGCTGTAAGATAGAAGGCCTCAGTCTGCCCTGTTTTCCGAGGTCCAAGTACCTTAGAGTGCTGCGTGGTGTCCCCCCCAAGACACAGATCCAAAGAGGCTGGATGTGGAGTGAGGGGCCAGACAGCACGTGCAAATTACAGATCCAAAGAGGCTGGATGTGGAGAGCAAGGAGCCAGGCAGCACGTGTAAGTTACAGATCCGAGACAAAGACTGAACTTTAGAGGTGTCTGCCGGCGGAATACGGGCCCCAACGGTGACGAGGTACCCCACGCTGAAATCTGCAGTTAAGTGTGCACACTACTTTTAGTTAGGGACAGATAGGAAAAGACTCTGCACTGTGTTATACGAGTAAGATAACAAGGACTCTGCGTTTTTTTTTTGTTTAATAAGGATTTCTGTGTTTTGCTTTTGGGAGTACAATCTGAGGCTTCCTATCTTTGACAAGTTATTCAAAGTAGTTGTATGTATATTGCATTATCTCTACTGCTGTGCTCCCTTCTCTCACTTTTCCTCCACCTGTGTTGTGCAATACATTATTAAATTTGCATTGATTAACCCCCGTGGTTCCGTGCAGTCCTTGCGTATCCCGTTACCTGCAGGTTATTACAATATCAACAAGTTGCAAAAAGCGTTTGTAAAATTTTTATGGCAGGGAAAGAGACAAAGAGTATCCTACTCAAAGCTGTGTCTACAGAAAAAAGACGGAGGGGTACAAATGCCCATGATTAGATTGTACAAATTAGCGGCACTTGCCAGACATATAAAAGACTGGATCAATGGGACAACCTTCTTTTCTAACGTTCAGCTGGAGAGGGAGCTAACAAGCCCTTTTAACTTGGTAGCGGTATTACATATGAAGCTAGATAAAATACCAACGTACGTGAAACAGAGCTGTTTAATAAAGGACACGGTGGGGGCCTGGAGAGCACTGAGAAAACTGTATAGACTCCCTTATTGTCTTTCAAAATTTACCCCGTTGTGGGAGGATCCAAATTTTACTCAAGGGTCTCAAAACAAATTATTTCAAGGATGGAAGAAGAGGGGGATACGGAGGTTGGGTGATTTACTGAAAACAGAGGAGGGGAGAGTTCTGAGCTGGACGGAGGTATCGGAAAAATTTAACATGGAAAATCACCATTACCTACAATATTAACAAATAACAACACATTACACATCAGTGGTAAAAGAGGTCGGGAAGGCTGGAAACAAGGGGAGTTTTGATGTATTGATTGGTCAGGGAGCGGGACATGAATCCCTTTCGATCATATACCAACGATTGAGAGATCAAGTACAGGGCCCCTGGAAAGAGCAAATATTTAAAACCTGGGAGATGGCTCTGGGCGATCCGGACATCTATGATAAAATTCTAAGGGGGTTGGAATCTGCTAAGAAAGTAATGATAAATGAACAATGGAGGGAGATGCAATTTAAGCTAGTACACAACGCAACATACGCCTTTAATATACCACATAGCAGCTCACCAGTGCATTTCTTGGACCATTGCCCTAAATGTGGACTCCATAAAGCAAAACTGTTTCACTGCATATGGGAATGCCCACAGGTGAGGGGGGTATGGGAGGAAGCGGCAACGTACATATTGAGGATTTGGAAAGTAGTTATACCCGTCACCCCTCAGGCCTGTTTGTTTCACTGTATAGAAGCCCCTACGGAAACTGACAGAGCAAGTGCTCACATTCCAGGTGTAATACACATAGTATTGCTTGTAATCAAGAAATGCCCACTTAGGAATTGGCTGATAAGACAGACTCCGAGAAATACAGAAATAGTTGATACCCTAAAAACAATAATGATGTACGACAAACTGGATTCGGAGAAACATAAGGAGAAGTCCACTAAAAGATTCTTCAAAAAGTGGAGAACATTTATTGAGCAAAGCTTCACACAGACGGAAATCACCCAGTTAATTAAAGCATTTGAACACACGTCTTGGTATTGTGTGGAAGACATTGCAGGGACACTACGGACACTGAAGACGGGGAGCATCCAAAGGACCAACTGAAGGGAACAAATAGGTTAGGTTGTTAAGTTAGAGTAAATTATTGTTAAGATAATTCTATGGAGATGAAACTGTTGTGACAATTAAAAAGAAAATGATGTAACAAGCATTGTACGATCCGGAGACATTTTATGGAATGTAACAACATGTTCTCTTTGTTGATGATATGTGCTTGCTGACATCAAATAAAATATGTTTAAAAAAAAAAAAAGAATTGTTTTTCCTCAGACCCGATTCTGGTTCAGCCTGACCTTATGCGTCCGTTTATTGTAGAAGTTGATGCATCTGAAGTCGGAGTGGGAGCGGTGCTATCACAAGGTACTCCGTCTCTCACTCAGCTTCGTCTTTGTGCCTTCTTTTCCCGCAAGTTTTCTCCCACACAGAGAATCTGACATTGGTAATCGTGAGCTGTTGGCAATTAAATGGGCCTTTGAGGAATGGCGCCACTTCCTCGAAGGCGCCAAACATAAGGTCACAGTCATCACAGACCATAAGAACCTCACTTATCTGGAATCTGCTAAGAGACTCAATCCTAGGCAAGCTAGGTGGGCATTGTTCTTCTCCAGATTTGATTTTGTGGTAACATTCTGGCCCGATACCAAGAACACAAAAGCGGATGCACTTTCCCGTAGCTTCTGTCCCTCTCAGTCTGAAAACTCTGAACCAGTGCATATTTTAGCTAAAGGCATTATTGTGTCTTCTGTTTCCTTAGATTTGATAGAAGAGGTCCATAATACCCAAGACCAAGCTCCTGAAACCACTCCTGTCCATAAACTGTTTGTCGCCCCCTCACTTCGCCTATGGGTACTCCAGGAATTCCACAATTCTGTGCTTGCAGGCCACCCTGGTATAGGCAATACCCTCCGACTAGTAACCAGGAATTTTTGGTGGCGAACCATAGCGAAAGATTGTAAGGAATATGTACTGGCTTGTGAAACTTGTGCTCGAGCCAAGGCACCCCGTACCCGCCCTGATGGATTTCTCCAGTCCCTACCTACTCCAGTAAGCCCTTGGACACCTCTCTCCATGGACTTCATCACTGACCTTCCACCCTCAGAAGACTTGTATCTGGGTAGTAGTGGATAGATTCAGCAAACAGTGTCATTTTGTTCCTCTGTCCGGATTACCCAATTCTGAAACGCTTAGCAAATTGTTTATGAGGCATATTGTGCGGTTACACAGGGTTCCGGAAAATATTGTTTCTGACCGAGGAACACAGTTGGACTCGAAATTCTGGAGGGCGTTTTGTAAAAAGATCAATATAGAGCTATCTTTTTCATCTGCCTACCACCCAGAGACCAATGGTCAGACTGAACGTTCCAATCAAACCCTTGAACAATATCTCCGGTGTTATGTGTCTGACCGTCAGTCTGACTGGGTGGAATATCTCCAGCTAGCTGAGTTCGCCATCAATAATCCATCAAGACTACCCCCTTTTTCTGCAATTGAGGGTTGCATCCACGTTTTGGTTCTTTTTTCTTCCGCTGTGGTGGATACTCCTGAGTAGAGATGAGCGATGTTCGAGGTTTGAGGTTCGCCAATTTCATGTTCGAGTGATTTTTGGGGGTGCTCGAGATCGAACTCGAACGCAAGCTTTTTGCTAAAAGCTCGACAGCTCGAGTTACGTTCGATAACGGTTCGATCAGCAAAAAGCCTAGCTAGTTACTAGCTGGCTTTTCACTGTAATAGTGTGAGTCACTCTGTGATTCACACTATTATCAAATTTCAGTGTATAGTGTGCGGGGGGGGACGCGTTTAGATCTGTGCTGCTGGGAGAATGGCGGTCTTTTTTTTCTTTTTTTTTTTTTAATTCCCCCCCCTTCCCTAAGCGCGCGTGCAGTGGGGTGGGCCAGCGTGTCAGCCGATCCCAGACACACACACAGCTAAGTGTACTTTTTGCCAGACAAGCAAGGGCATGTGTCATAGGCTGTGAATGTCACATGTCCTTGCCTTATAAAATACGGCCATTTCCCCTGTCGCCGCCATTATCTCTTTTGTGCGTGTGGGTGATAGTCACCACTCACGCAGCTCCTATCGCCGCTCCTGCTGTGTACGCTACACACACAGCGCTCTACAGATTAGGGACAGAAGTTTATTTCAGCCCTTTTCAGGGCTGATTTCCTGGGGCTCAGAGCCATAGCTGACAGGCAGGTCCGTGGAAACGCTGTATACAGCTTTAGATAGCGTCTGTGTACCTAAGCTCAGGGAATTCCTTGCTGCATTTCATCATTAGGAGGGATAGAAAGTGAGGCTTCCTTTCTTGTCCGCTGACCCACAGAATCCGGCCACTGTACTCACCTGCTCACTTTTGCCACTCTATTTTTATAGCAAACAGTGCTGAAACTTAGTGGAATCCAAAAAGTGGCTGCTATACTCCATTGTTGTCCCACTGGTGCCAAGCAATTTCCAGCACCTCTGCATTCTACCCTCCTGCCCATGTTTGCTACGCTATTTTAATAGCAAACACTGCTAAAAGTTAGTGGCATCCAAAAAGTGGCTGCTATACTCCATTAGTGTACCACTGGTGCCAAGCAAGTTCCAGCACCTCTGTATTCTACCCTCCTGCCCATGTTTGCTACACTATTTTAATAGCAAACAGTGCTGAAACTTAGTGGCATCCACAAAGTGTCTGCTATACTAATTTAGTGTCCCACTTGTGCCAAGCAAGTCCCACCACCTCTGCATTCTACGCTATTTTAATAGCAAACAGTGCTGCCAGTTTTAGGGCCATAGTTGCATTGTCAGGGATAGTCAGTGTTGCTTCTTCAGCTGTCAATAAAGCTAGACCACCTCTGCAATCTACACCATCTCTCAATTTTTTCAACCACATTTTAAGTGGCTAATCTTGTCGCTAACAAAATGAGTGGCAAAAGGACAGATGCTGGTGGAAAGGGGAACAGGCGTGTTGGAAAAGGAAAAAAAAGTTTGTGTCTGTGGGGAAGGTGGCAAAGCTACATTAACATCTGCTGAAGATAGGCCATCTTCCAGCAAAAGTAAGATGTCTACTACTTTCCGTGGACAATCCGATGTGCTACCTTTTTTACGGAACAAAACAACTGTAACAAAGGTAGATAATGCACAAAAAAAAGAACATGCTTGAATGGATCTCAAGTGCTCAAACAAGTGCTCTCTCCTCCACCTCAACTACCACATAAAAAAAAACAGTCCTCTGAGTTGTCATCCCAGTCACACTTGCTTTCTCCCAGCTCTCAAGTCTCCTCCCGCCCTGCACAGTATGGTGTAACAGAGATGGCTGAGTCTGCAGAGCTGTTCAGTCACACTATAGCCTGGGAATCAGAGGTCTGCTCCCAAGCTACAGTGAGTACAGACCTGGAAATTGACTGCAGTGATGCCCAGAAGCTTTGTGACTCAGATTCAGGCCCTGATGACCAAGTTTCTGAGCATAATGTAGGCCCTCATTCCCAAACTGTAACACCTGTTGGAACATACTGATGACGATGAGACGCAGATACCAGATTGGGATGACAACTTAAATATTCGGTCAGGGCAGGAAGAGGCTAGGTCTGAGGGCGAGGGGAGTGCAAACACAATGCTTGATGATGAAGTTCTAGATCCCACTTACTGTCAACCCACAGTCAGGCACTTGAGGAGGTCAACAGAGGCGGTGGAGGAGGATGCAACTGACGACGAAGTTACCTTGCGCCTTCCTGGACAGAGTTGGAGTACTGGAAGCATGTCAACAAGTGCATCCTCAGCCACCACTCTGCCTCTGAGCACAAGTCAGGGTGGCTCTGCAGGTCGCATGTCCTCTAAGCCTTGCCTAGCCTGGTCCTTTTTTTGACCTTGAAAAAGATCTCCCAAATCATGTGATCTGTAAAATTTGTCGGGAATCTATAAGTAGAGGCAAAAAGCTCACCAGTTTGACAACTTCTTCCATGAATCGTCACATGAATACCAAGCATAATTCCCAGTGGGAAGCTCACTGTGCTGCAATGCGGCCTAGCGTAGCGGGCCAACCACCGCCTGCCCCTTCCAGTGCATCCACCCGCTCTTAATCCTCTAGGACTGTGGGGACAGCTGTCACACCTGGTTTTCCACGCACACCTTCCACGACTGTAACCGCAAAAGGCAGTTTGCTTGATAGGTCGTCAGTTGGTTTGGAAGGGGAAACAAGTGCGGGTGTACAGCTCTCTCAGACATTGATAGCACCAACTTTCGATGAAGGCAACATCATGTCTCCGCCTGCACTTTCCTCATAAACCTGCATTTTTCCAGGGACACACTACTCACCACCGTCTCCACACAGCAGCCAGATCTTTGTCTCTCAGATGGGGACAAATAAAAGGCAAATTTCCTGCGACCCATGACAAAGCTAAGAGGTTTACTTTATCCCTCTGGAAGCTCTTGGCTACCAAAATGCTGCTTTTCCGCCTGGTGGACACACAGGATTTTCGAGACCTTATGTCCGTCGCTGTGCCCCAGTGCCAGATGCCCAGTCGCAACTACTTCTCTAAGAAAGGTGTGCTGCGCTACACCAGCATGTCGCACACAACATCACCGTTTCCTTGAGAAACTCTGTGTGTGAACGGGTGCATTTCACCACCGATACTTGGACCAATAAGCATGGACCGGGGCGTTACATGTCGCTGACTGGGCACTGGGTAACTATGGTGATAGATGGAGAAGGGTCTGCTGAACAAGTCTTGCCGTCACCACAACTTGTGCATCAATCCTCTGTATGTAGAAGTTGCTCCAACGCTTCTGCCTCCTCAACCTCACCTGGGTCCTCCACCTCCGCCCCAAGCCTGCCTGGTCAGGCCACCAGCGTTGTAACTGCGCACAAGGAATCACGCACCCCTCATTACTATGCTGGCAGCAGAGCTCAACGGCATCAGGCGGTCTTTAGGTTGAAATGTCTTGGAAATAAGAGTCACACAGCGGCTGAGTTGTGGGCAGCTCTGCGGTCTGAGTTTTAAATGGTTGTTGTGACGACATGGACTCTCATGGGTTAAAGTTTCTTAAAATTCAGCCAGACAGGATGATAGATTGTTTATAGACGGGGGATAAGTCCCTCATTGTTTTTACAAGACTCTTGTTGACTCATGTAATTGTGTTGGCCACTGAAAGCCAGACGTATTGTTTCTCCAGACTCTTCCAGTAATCATTGTATTGTAGTCGTGTATTGCTAATGTGATTACCTTAGTAGCCATTATCTAGTCTATGCATTCCAGACTACATGTATATCCTCAGTCTTTCTGTAGACATCATTTGGATGAACATTGTCCATGCAGCTTGAGATTCATCCAATGGAAGAGGTGATCTTGTCCAACCAATCGATGAGGACGCAGTGTATCCAAGTGGAAGGCTGTGGCTATAAAAGGGATTTCTTTAAGCCACCAGGTTGATGAAGGTTGATGGATGCTGATGGATCCAGTCTAAGCTCTTAGGAGCTGACTAGAGGATCAGGATACCTTATGGCTTCAATCTAGGGACTCCGGTTCCAGTTGGAGACCATATCCACAGTCTAGGGATTTTGACCCCGGCTGCCAGGATTGTATCATCATACCAGGACTACATAAGGAGGACACTCAGGTTGGGACAATCCGGTCACCTGGCTACAGACTTTGCAGACCTCACACAGCTTCCTAAATCTGGCGCTATTTCTATCTCGGTGGGTGCCCGCCGAAAGCGGGGTGCTGCTGGATTGGAGTAAGCGGCCCTTGGAAGCTCTGAGGCAAGTTCTAAATCCCTGGTGAGCCAGCGGAAGGGTGAGACTCTGTTGCCTGTTACATTTGTGTATTTTGCTGGTTATATGTTATGTGCCGTTAATATTTTGGGGATCCAATAAAGTCTAATTATTGTGGTTCCCTCACCCTGTGTTGTCTGAGTAGTGTTATGCCCACGGTTAAGGAGGCCGGCGTTCAGTTGGGATGAGCCCTGAGCCACGCTGTCTTTCTAAAGGCGGCGGGTTTTAGCGGACGAGAGCACCCACTGAGCCCCGTGTCTCCACAGTTGTCTCCACTCAACCTGCAGCCAGGTAAGGCCGTGTGCGACAATGCTGCAAACCTGGGTGCGGCCCTTCGCCTCGGCAAGGTGACACACGTGCCTTGTATGGCTCACGTGTTGAACCTTCTTGTCCAGCAATTTTTAACACACTATCCCAACCTAGATGGCCTTCTGCACAAGGCACGAAAACTGTCTGCTCACTTCCGCCGTTCAACCGCCGCAGCTGACCGACTTGCATCGCTCCAGAAGTCTTTCGGCCTGCCGGTTCATTGCCTGAAATGCGATGTGCCGACACCCTGGAATTCGACTTTCCACATGTTACAGCAGGGGCACCGTTCGATGAACCGAACTGAACTCGAACTCTAGGGGGGTGGCTCATCTCTACTCCTGAGGCTGAATCAACTGTGGACAAACTGAAGGCTATCTGGTCTGAAATGAAAGAGAACTTGAAAAGGGCAAAGGTTGGTCAAGCCTCCTCTGCTAATAATAGACGTTCCAAGGGCCCTAGCCTTCGAGTTGGGGACAAGGTATGGTTATCTACACGGAATATTAAACTCAAAGTCCCTTCTGCTAAGCTGGCTCCAAGATTTATTAGACCTTACGAGATAATCGAAGTAATTAATCCCACAGCTTTCCACCTGCAACTCCCCCCATCCTTTAAGATATCGAATATGTTCCATAAGTCCCTCAAGTTATATCGTGTCCCCATTCACCCAGTCAGTGCCCCCCCCCTCCTCCTGTTCTCCTGTTTTGTTTGAAGGTAACTTGGAATATGAGGTACAGAGAATACTTGATTCCCGTATTGTCAGAGGGGCGGTACAGTATTTTATTATTATTGTTTATTTATAGAGCACCATTGATTCCATGGTGCTGTACATGAGGGGGTTACATACAGAACACATACAAGTTACAATAGACAGACTAGCACAGAGGGAAGAGGGCCCTGCCCTTGCGGGCTTACATCCTAAAGGATTTTGGGGAGGAGACAGTAGGTGGGGTGTAGGTTGGGCGGCAGCTCCGCACGGTGGTGGGGCGGCAGCTCCGCACGGTGGTGGGGCGGCAGCTCCGCACGGTGGTGGGGCGGCAGCTCCGCACGGTGGTGGGGCGGCAGCTCCGCACGGTGGTGGGGCGGCAGCTCCGCACGGTGGTGGGGCAGTGAGGTCATTGTAGATTATAGGCATTTCTGAACAGATGAGTTTTCAGGGTCCGTTTGAAGTTTGCAAGTGTAGTAGATAGTCTGACGTGTTGAGGCAGTGAGTTCCAGGAGACTGGGGATGCTCGGGAGAAGTCTTGGAGTCGGTTGCATGAGGAGCGAATGAGAGAGGAGGAGAGAAGGAGATCTTGGGAGGACCGGAGGTTACGTTTTGGAGTGTAGCGAGAGATTAGTTCAGAGATATATGGAGGAGACAGATTATGGATAGCTTTGTAGGTCAGTGTTAGTAGTTTGAATTGGATACGATAGAAGATTGGGAGCCAGTGGAGGGACTTGCAGAGAGGAGAAGCGGGGTGGTATTGAGGAGAGAGGTGGATCAGTCGGGCAGCAGAGTTAAGGATGGACTGGAGAGGGGCGAGCGTGTTAGCAGGGAGACCACAGAGGAGGATGTTGCAGTAGTCGATGCGGGAGATTATGAGGGCATGCACTAGCATTTTTGTAGATTGGGGATTGAGGAAAGGGCGGATTCTGGAGATATTTTTGAGTTGAAAACGGCAGGAGGTGGTGAGGGATTGAATGTGCGGTATGAAGGACAGGGCAGAGTCAAAGGTCACTCCGAGGCACCGAACTTTGGGTGCTGGGGAGAGCGTGATGTTATTAATTGTAATGGATAGATCAGGTGGAGAGTGCAGGGGAGATGGAGGAAAGATGATCAGTTCAGTTTTGGCCACATTGAGCTTTAGGAAGCGAGAGGAAATTTGGACAGTATTTGGTGCATTGGAGGGGTTACGGCCCTGAGGAGAGGTCATGGGTCCCTGCGAGCGATATTCATGCTAAGGGTCTGGTCCGGCGGTTTCACCTCCAGTTTCCTGGCAAGCCAGGTTTTGAGGGTCTGGAGGCCCCTCATGGAGGGGGGATGCGGTTACGTCACCACCGGAGTTTGCTCCAGCGACTTCTGCTCCGATCGCCAGGCGACGCCGTGTTCCTGCCGTGGATGGTGCTGGTGATGGGAGAGGAGTCGATGCCAGCGGCACCGGTGGGCGCAGGCTCCGATCATCCACTGGGCTGGGTTATCTTGGGATCTGCAGTACAACTGGCTGACTGTGGGTGGCGTGTGTCTTCCAGCTGAAGTTGCCAGCGTTCAGCTACAGCCAATGGGAAGACACCACACCCTTCTTAGCTCCCCTCCTGTCTGCTCACCTCTGCCAGAGATAGTTCTGATTTCCTGGCTCCTGATCTGCCCTATTCGGTTTTGTGATTCCTGTGTGCTGACTTCTGCGTGTTTTCTGACTACCCTTCTGCCTG
Source organism: Anomaloglossus baeobatrachus (assembly GCF_048569485.1). Lineage (NCBI taxonomy): Eukaryota > Metazoa > Chordata > Amphibia > Anura > Aromobatidae > Anomaloglossus > Anomaloglossus baeobatrachus. The sequence continues at coordinate 305,644,843 of NC_134354.1, forward strand.
CTGTTTTTGTACCTCGCTGCCCAATCCAGATTTGACCTCTGCTACGTTTTTGATTACGTCCTTGTCTGCCGATTCTGTCCCTGTTCTGCTATTCCTGGTTTGACCCTGCCTGACAACTACTCTCATCAGACTGCAGCCTTCCACAGGTAGTGATCTCCAGGGCCCTGTGTAATTCCAAATCCCTGTATAGGGGTTAAAGGGTTTCAGGGATCTGGGGGTCCTGTTTGGTGAGTGGCTTCCCCCTAGTCTGTCCATTACATCCCACCTGAGTCTGTTGATCCAGGCAGGCGTTACAGTAAGTGGATGGGTAAGTATCCTGTTCGTCACGCCAGAAAAATCGGGGTGTGCTGCCCCGTGCTCGGCCGCCAAACCGCTCGGGTTCGGACCTTCAGTGGGTGGCTCGAGGGTCTACTCCGATCAAAAAAGGGGTTGGCGATGTGGGGACATAGGTATACGGCCGGAGCCGTGTTTTAAGTTCTTGACGCCACCCAGGGGATGTGGTGAAGGTGGACACCACCACTGCAGTTACGGGGCACCCAGGGGAGATGTTGCGCAGCAAGTTGTTAACCCCTCCGTGGGTAGGGATGGTGGCCCCGGGACCCGTTGGGAGAGTTTGGCGGTGCAGGGAGATGGATGGCCGGAGGGCACTGATGTACTCATTATTAGTAAACACAGAAGTCTCTGGAAAACCAAGGTGATAGTGGTCGATTCCCATAGCCGGCTGCAGTCTGGTCCCCCACCCGGTTGGTGGTCTCTGCCTTTCTCCACCTGTTTTGTGATGGTGGACTACCTGCGCTTGCAACTTTAGGAGTCCGCTCCCCGGCTTGTGGTTGCCTGAGGAGCCCTTTTGCCTGCAGACCCTGGCCCGTGGGATCTCTCTGCTGTGGCGGTGGCTTTCTATCCCCCTCGTTGGGCTGTTGCTTCAGTCGGGACTTTGGGTGGGACAGGACCTATAGTCCTGGCCGCAATCAGTTAATTAGCTAGCCCCCAGTAGCTTCTGGACCTAGCTTCAGGGTCTGAGTAACCCCCTTTTTGTTCCGGTTTCCAGGTCGGTTCTCCGGGTCGGTACCGGCAGGCCACTACCCTGTCCTGGTTCCACCGAGCCGCTTTCCCGGCTCCTTGAGACAGAGGCCTCCGTCTGCCTCCTAGCCAAAGGTACCCGGGCTCCTACCCTGGCACCTGTCAGCCTGCTACAGGCCTGTCACACAGGCCTGACCTCCTCCACTGAACTCTCAAACTGATCTACTGTCTTTCCCGCCTCAGGCCATCCGGAGTCCTCAGTGGGCATGTCCAACCACCTGGCTCCGCCTCCTGGTGTGTCCATTAAGCCCTGAGGGGGGTGACTAGGGTTTAAATGTTTGGCTGCTGTCACCTTGTTAGGGGACTGGTGTAGTGCGGGGCCCTATCTGTGTTACGCCCGGGTGGTGGATCCTCTGGGCCGTGCACCGGACTCACCCAGTGAAGCAACACAGAGCTAACCCCTATTGTAATACTATTGTATGTTTTGAGGATTTCGATAGCGTTAGGGCAATGACAGCCAGAGACGAGTTTGTGGTACAAGATGTTTATGATATGTAACCACGGTAGATACACAACGGAAATACACAGTATAACAAACACATGAAAATACCTTTCCGAAACGGAGCGAAGGGGATTCCCGGGGCCACGCACCGGACTCCCCCAGGGAGACCACCAGAGCGAACCCCTATACAGGGACTGTCCGGCAATCAACCCCGGAAGGCCTAAATGCGCCGCAGCCGGGACACAAGGGGCAAGCGGTAAAGTCCAGAAGTGTCCGTACGGGATGAAAGTCCAGAATGGTTATGAACCGGAAGAAACCGGGCAGACGTGCTGACCAAAGACGGCAGACGGAGTCCGGGCACAGTTTGAAGAAACCGGGTATGGTCCAGAGTCGGTCGGTAGATTTTCAGGAGGATCCAAAGGTAATCAAGTAGCAGCAGCAGCAAAGCAGGAGCACACAGCAAGCAGTATACTCAGGCACTGGACTAGGCTTAGAGGCGGCCTTTTAAGCAGCTGGACAGGAAGTAGGGCAACAGAACATAAAACTCCATGTTAACCGAGGGCAAGCTCTTTCAAAAGAGCACTGGAAAACCCGGAAACCTGACATTACTCCCCCCCCCAGAAACGGCCTCAGGACGGGTCAGGGCCCGGCTTGTCCGGGTACCGTCGATGAAACTGAGCGATCTTCCGGGGTGCTCGAATGTTACCCACCGGTTCCCAGGAATCGTCCTCGGGGGCGTACCCCTGCCAACGTACCAGATACTGAAGCCGACGACGATGGAGCCGGGAGTCAATAATGTCCTCAACCACGAACTGCTCCTCGCCGTCGACCATCACAGGCGGAGGAGGAGGCACGACATGACCATGAAACGTATTGGGAGAGACGGATTTGAGGTGAGAAACATGAAAGACCGGGTGTACCTTTAGATGGTGCGGTAACCGCAGCCGACAGGCCACAGGGCTCACGATCCCGGTGATCTTGAACGGACCGATGAATTTTTGTCCCAGCTTCTGCGAAGGGACACCCAATCTCAGGTTCTTGGTGGACAACCATACAGAGTCCCCTACCTTATACATGGGTGCCGGTTTCCGGTGAGCGTCTGCCGACCTCTTGTAACGCTCCTGAGCTGTAGCCACAGTGTCCTTCAGAACCTCCAGATTTTGTCGTAGCTCTGTCAATCTGTCCTCCACCGCAGGCACTGAGACCGCAACCGGTGACCTAGGCAAAATAGTCGGATGGTAACCCAAGTTAGCAAAGAAGGGCGTTACCTTAGTGGAGCTGCTCTGAGTGTTGTTATACGAGAACTCCGCCAACGGAAGCATCTTCAACCAATTGTCCTGCAGATGGCTGACATAACAGCGAAGGTATTGTTCCAGGGTTTGATTGGTCCGTTCGGTTTGCCCATTTGTCTGAGGATGGTATGCAGAAGACAAACAGACATCAATCTGGAGTGCCGTACAAAACCCCTTCCAGAACCTAGACGTGAACTGCACGCCCCGGTCAGAGATGATCTCGTCTGGTACCCCATGCAATCGGAATACGTTCTGGATAACCAGATCCACTGTCTCTGCGGCTGAGGGAAGACCGGCACACGGAATAAAGTGAGCAGCTTTAGTCAACCGATCCACCACCACTAAAATGGTATTGTGACCGTCTGAGACGGGCAACTCCACAATAAAATCCATTGAGATAGACCCCCAAGGGCGAGATGGCACGGGTAACGGTTGGAGGAGTCCTGTAGGAGCCACACGAGGGACCTTGCACCGGGCACAAACCACACATGAGTGGACATAGTCCTTTACATCCTTTAAACAGGTAGGCCACCAGAAAAAACGGTTCAGAAATTCCTGCGTCTTCTGTACCCCCCTATGACCAGCCAACACGGAGTCATGGACCAACTTGAGAACCCGAAGTCTTACGGCCTCCGGGACATAAATGCGTCGCTCTCTCAACCACACACCAATCTGAAGAACAAGAGTTACATCATTCGGGGGGGCAGCAAGAAATACGTCACCATCATAGGCCAGCTTGATGTCCTTCCACAAGTCCTGGTCCTGGATTACTCCAACGAAATTGGCATCCGATAACACGGTCTGAGACGGGGTTCCAGGCACGGAGTCCACGGCGTGGATTCGGGACAAGGCATCGGCTTTCCCATTACGTGAACCTGGACGGTATGTAACGACAAAATTGAACTGGTTAAGGAATAGGCTCCAACGGGCTTGCCGTGGAGACAGGCACCTGGCAGACTTAAGAAATTCCAGATTACGATGATCTGTGAGTACTATCACTTGCTGCGCGGCTCCCTGTAAGTGGTGTCTCCATTCCTTGAAAGCGGAAATAATCGCTAACAATTCCTTGTCCGCAATGTCATAGTTCCTTTCTGCAGGGGACAACCGGCGGGAAAAGAAAGCACACGGATGTAAGAGACTCTTGTCCCCAGTCCTTTGAGAAAGGATGGCCCCTAATGCGTAGTCGGAAGCGTCGACTTCCACGATAAAAGGAAGTGCGGGATTCGGATGTACCAATATAGGCGCTGAGGTAAAACAAACCTTGAGACGATGGAAAGCTTCCTGGGCCTGGGCGGACCACACAAACTTCTGTCCTTTCTTGGTTAACAGAGTGATGGGACGAACGATCTCTGAAAAATTACGGATAAAACGTCGGTAAAAGTTGGCAAAACCGACAAAGCGTTGTACCTCTTTGATGTTCCCCGGTTCCGGCCAGTATAGAATTGCTTGTATCTTGCCAGACTCCATGTTCAGTCCCTGAGGAGAGATGACATAACCTAAGAATTGTATTTGTGAGCAATGGAATTCGCATTTCTCCAGTTTGATGTACAGGTGGTTTTCCCTCAGCCGGGTAAGTACGGTCTTGACGTGTTCCTGGTGTTCCTGCAGGGAATCAGAAAAGATTAGGATATCGTCCAGATAAATCACCATGAATTGGTCCATGATATCCCTAAAAATATCGTTAACTAGATGTTGGAAAGTCGCGGGAGCATTACAAAGTCCAAAAGGCATCACTAGGTACTCAAAATGTCCATACCGACATCGGAACGCGGTCTTCCACTCGTCTCCGGGACGTATACGGAGTAGATTGTATGCCCCACGGAGATCCAATTTGGTGAATATTTTTGCCTGTTGGACCCTCTCCAATAGCTCAGGAATCAGCGGTAACGGATACCGGTTCCGGATAGTTATTTTATTCAGTTCCCGGTAGTCAATACAGGGTCTCAGAGTCCCCTCTTTCTTTTTCACGAAAAAGATGGGTGCCCCTGCTGGTGAGGTAGACGGACGAATAAATCCCTTAGCTAGACTTTCATCAATGTATTCTTTTAGTGCTTCTAGCTCAGGTGCCGCCAACGGGTAGACATGACCAAACGGGATCTCCGCCCCTGGGAGTAAGTCTATGGGGCAATCATACGGTCTATGCGGGGGAAGCCGATCGGCTTTTCTTTTGTCGCATATATCCGCAAAGTCATTATACACCGGGGGTAGAACAGGTACCTGTACAGTGCCCTCCGCATTTGGTGTTACTGGAACCGGAACAGTTGGACTAATGGTCGGAATACTCTGCGGTGGGAAGGATATTTCCTTAGTTTCCCAATCGATGACCGGATTTGTAGACCGTAGCCACGGAATACCTAGAATAATCGGAAAATGAGGAGAAGAAATTAACATGAAAACAAGGGTCTCCTGCTGACCTGGCTTCATGACGCATTCTAGCGGTACGGTTTCCCGATCGACTGGTCCAGAGATTAACGGAGATCCGTCAACCGTCTCCATGGTAACCGGTGAGGATCTTTGCTGAGTCCGGATACCGTGTTTCCTGGCAAAAGAGGAGTCCATGAAATTTCCCCCTGCCCCAGAATCTATCATTGCAGAGGTAGGTATTAGCTGTCCCTCCCACCGGATCTGAATGGGGAGCGAGCAATGGGTATATTTCCCTTCCGAGTCCTTCGGTGAGGTTGACATTACAGTCAAGGGAAATACCGCATCCAAGTGGCCGCTTGCCTCAGAGATATCGGACTCTGCGTCCGTGTTGTCACACTCTGCCATGGCTGCCAATACCTTATTTGGGTGATTCGGACGTTTCGGGCAGTCGATCAAGAAATGGTCCGATTGACCGCAATAGAAACACAAACGCTCACGGAGCCGGTGTTCGCGACGTTCATTGGTCTCTCGCTTTTGCAGAGAGTCCACTTGCATAGGAACGTCCTCGGCCTCCCGTGGCGTCCTGAGAGCGGGTTCTCTGGAAGGAAATGCAAAGTTGTTCACACGGTTTACAGCTGCCCATTTTTCCTGTCTACGTTCCGTCAAGCGGGTATCAATACGCACACAGTGCTGGAGAAACAGTTCAAAATCCCCTGGAGATTCGGAACGGGCTAACTCGTCTTTGATGGGACCGGACAAACCCTTTCTGAAAACAGACAATAATGCATTGTTTCCCCAGTCGGTGTCTACCACTAACCTCTTAAATTCAGTGGCGTATTCAACGACAGAACGCTTTCCCTGACGTAAGGAAAGGAGAGCCGATTCAGCGGTAGCACGGCGATTCGGATCATCAAACATCTGTGCCATTGCGGTCAGAAAGTCCTCCAGGTGATTTAAACGGATGTCCCGGTTCTCTATCATAGGATTAGCCCAAGCCAGTGCTCGTGAGGTTAATAACATAATTATACATAATACTTTGGACCGGTCAGAACGGTAATAATCAGCATGTACATCAAAAAACAGTATACATTGGTTCACAAATCCACGAAACTGACTACGGTCACCATTGAAACGGAATGGGGGTAACCTAGGCATACCGGCAGCTGATACGGACGTAGTGGGGCCGGCTTCCTGAGCCTCCACTCTGACTTGCAAATCCTGTATAGCCGGACCCAGTACCTGGTGATCATGGCCCAGCTGTGTCTCCACATCTCTAAGTTTAGTCTGCACCACCTCCATCTCCTGCTGCAAGGAGTTAATCATAGAAAAGAGCTGATCTACTCGTGTCTCAGTCATTGCCCCAGCTAAATCCTCTTAGAGGCCTGAGTATAATGTAATACTATTGTATGTTTTGAGGATTTCGATAGCGTTAGGGCAATGACAGCCAGAGACGAGTTTGTGGTACAAGATGTTTATGATATGTAACCATGGTAGATACACAACGGAAATACACAGTATAACAAACACATGAAAATACCTTTCCGAAACGGAGCGAAGGGGATTCCCGGGGCCACGCACCGGACTCCCCCAGGGAGACCACCAGAGCGAACCCCTATACAGGGACTGTCCGGCAATCAACCCCGGAAGGCCTAAATGCGCCGCAGCCGGGACACAAGGGGCAAGCGGTAAAGTCCAGAAGTGTCCGTACGGGATGAAAGTCCAGAATGGTTATGAACCGGAAGAAACCGGGCAGACGTGCTGACCAAAGACGGCAGACGGAGTCCGGGCACAGTTTGAAGAAACCGGGTATGGTCCAGAGTCGGTCGGTAGATTTTCAGGAGGATCCAAAGGTAATCAAGTAGCAGCAGCAGCAAAGCAGGAGCACACAGCAAGCAGTATACTCAGGCACTGGACTAGGCTTAGAGGCGGCCTTTTAAGCAGCTGGACAGGAAGTAGGGCAACAGAACATAAAACTCCATGTTAACCGAGGGCAAGCTCTTTCAAAAGAGGACTGGAAAACCCGGAAACCTGACACCTATACAGGGACTGTCCGGTCACCCCACCAGAGGGCCTAGGTGCACGGTTGCCGGAGCACTAAGCGGGATAAGGTCAGAGTCCTTTCCGGAAGCTGGAATGAGGAAGTCCCTGGGGACAAAGAGTTCCTGGTGCCAGGTGTGATGACGGTGCCCGGGTACCGGTGGCAGGTAGAGACGTCAGACGTGAGCAGAGTCCAACCGGTAGAGGAGGCTGAGGTCACCAGGTGAAGCCGAGGGTAGAAGGCAGGTTCAGACTGCAGAAGATGGTGGCGTCTCAGCTGACAGTCCCCGTAGGACCACTCGGACAGGTTATGGTCAGGACCAGGTTTGCTTGGTAGAACTGGTTCTGTGGAAGACATAAAGTGAGAACGAGGCACAGCAAAGGGGACCTGAACTCCTAGCTACAGAACTTGTAGAACAAGCGACGCCCTAGAGGCAGGAAGCTCCTAATATACCTGACCCTGACTGATGCAATATCCTGTTTAGGAGTACTGGGTCTTTAAGAGGAGGTCAGTGACCGCGCGCGCGCCCTAATGCGCGATGCCCGGGTGCCGGAGGCCAGAGCAGGGAGCGGTGCCGAGGATGCAGGGGAGACAGACAGGGTGTCCTGGGTCGCAGAGGAGCGCCGGGAACGAGAGCCCAAGGACCCTGGAGGGTGCCGAGGAGGACGTGTGGCTGGAGGCAGGGGACCCGGGGGCCGGAGCGGTGAGTGGGGAACGGCGTCGGGGCCCGGGGAGCGTGACAATCTGTGACTACCTGGACCGGCCAGGGTGTCACATATGTTTTCAGAGTATCCCAAAAGTTTAACATTACAAGGCTGCACATGCGCCTTTATGAAACAGTCCAACTGCTCAGGTATTCTATCATTAGACCCAATCAACTTCAGCCAAAATATATTATACTTCCAGTCCGGCCTCCGTATCAATGGACTAAATCTGAGTGTGAGTGTTCCGGGACTATGATCCAAAATACATCTATTCCTATGCTCTATTTCCTCCACCCACATGGCCAGACCACTGGACCTAAATTTATAATCCAGATGAAAAAGTGTGCACCTGGTAGAGGAATGTCACGTATATTGCCTCACACCCGGATGGTGCAGTCTCCACAGGTCGAGCCAGCCGGTACCCCACCCCATATACTCTGAGAACCCATGCAGTCGTGTTATAATGTACAGTCATATGAAAAAGTTTGGGCACCCCTATTAATGTTAACCTTTTTTCTTTATAACAATTTGGGTTTTTGCAACAGCTATTTCAGTTTCATATATCTAATAAATGATGGACTAATATTTCTGAATTGAAATGAGGTTTATTGTACTAACAGAAAATGTGCAATCTACATTTAAACTAAATTTGACAGGTGCATAAGTATGGGCACCTCAACATAAAACTGACATTAATATTTTGTAGATCCTCCTTTTGCAAAAATAACAGCCTCTAGTCGCTTTCTGTAGCTTTTAATGAGTTCCTGGATCCTGGATGAAGGTATTTTTGACCATTCCTGTTTACAAAACAATTCCAGTTCAGTTAAGTTTGATGGTCGCCGAGCATGGACAGCATGCTTCAAATCATCCCACAGATTTTCAATGATATTCAGGTCTGGGGACTGGGATGGCCATTCCAGAACATTGTAATTGTTCCTCTGCATGAATGCCTGAGTAGATTTGGAGCGGTGTTTTGGATCATTATCTTACTGAAATATCAATCCCCTGCGTAACTTCAACTTCGTCACTGATTCTTGCACATTATTGTCAAGAATCTGCTGATACTGAGTTGAATCCATGCGACCCTCAACTTTAACAAGATTCCTGGTGCCGGCATTGGCCACACAGCCCCAAAGCAGGATGGAACCTCCACCAAATTTTACTGTGGCTAGCAAGTGCTTTTCTTGGAATGCCGTGCTTTTTTGCCTCCATGCATAACGCCTTTTTCTATGACCAAACAACTCCAATCTTTGTTTCATCAGTCCACAGGATCTTCTTCCAAAATGTAACTGGCTTGTCCAAATGTGCTTTTGCATACCTCAGGCGACTCTGTGGCGTGCTTGCAGAAACTGCTTCTTTCGCATCACTCTCCCATACAGCTTCTCCTTGTGCAAAGTGCGCTGTATTGTTGACCGATGCACAGTGACACCATCTGCAGCAAGATGATGTTACAGGTCTTTGGAGGTGATCTGTGGATTGTCCTTGACTGTTCTCACCATTCTTCTTCTCTGCCTTTCTGATATTTTTCTTGGCCTGCCACTTCTGGGCTTAACAAGAACTGTACCTGTGTTCTTCCATTTCCTTACTATGTTCCTCACAGTGGAAACTGACTGTTTAAATCTGAGACAACTTTTTGTATCCTTCCCCTGAACAACTATGTTGAATAATCTTTGTTTTCAGATCATTTGAGAGTTGTTTTGAGGAGCCCATGATGCCACTCTTCATAGGAGATTCAAATAGGAGAACAACTTGCAAGTGGCCACCTTAAATACCTTTTCTCATGATTGAATACAGCTGCCTGTGAAGTTCAAAGCTCAATGAGGTTACAAAAGCAATTTAGTGCTTCAGTAATCATTAAAAAGTAGTTAGGAGTGTTCAAATCAAGAAATTGATAAGGGTGCCCATACTTATGCACCTGTCAAATTTAGTTTAAATGTGCAGATTGCACATTTTCTGTTAGTACAATAAACCTCATTTCAATTCAGAAATATTACTGAGTCCCTCAGTTATTAGATATATGAAACTGAAAAAGCTGTTGCAAAAACCCAAATTGTTATAAAGAAAAAAGGTTAATATTAATAGTGGTGCCCAAACTTTTTCATATGACTGTAATAATAATAATAATAATAATAATCTTTTTTTCTATAGCGTCAACATATTCCGCAGAGCTTTACAATTCAGGAGGATCATATACAAACAAGTAACAGTTATAGAAAATACAATAATTAGAGGGGAAAACAAAAAAGGAAAACCCTGCTCGTGAGAGCTTACAATCTACAATGAGATGGGGGGGGGGCGCAAGGTAAAAGTGCTTATTTACAATGACAATCCAGCCATCTCAAGGAAATGGGGCATAGATAATGGCTGCCTGGACCAGTTGAACAGAACCTTGAGATGCATTTGGGTGCCATGGAGTTTGACGTGGGGTTATGTTCTGAGAAGGCGTGGAGGGACTATGTAAATTTAGTTCGGCTAGGGAGTGTGATAGGCCACCCTAAAAAGATGCATTTTTAGGGTGCGTCTGAAGCTGAGTAATTTGTGATTGGAAGAGATATTGTCAAGACGAAGCCTGTCCAGGTCATTTTCCATAATTAGGTTGAAATCCCCCATAAGGGTCCCCTGTATTTTTTTTAATTCTTTATTTATACAACAGACCCATACATAACAGAACTGTCAACTAAAAGATATTTGTTCAGATTTTGAGAGTAGACATCTTAGAATATAATAACCTTCAAGCTCACCCTCTCAATGCATAGTGTGGGTCCGTTCATTTTAAAAGTTTAACGTAAACAGGGGAAAAAGTGCCTTAGAGAAAGGCGAAAGTACAATAGGATCACAGATTCTCTACAGCTGGGGGAGGACCCTACAACATGGAGAGAAAGGGGAATAGGAAAGAGATAGAAGAGGGGAGAGAAGAGAAGAGAGGGAGAGAGAGAGAATGAGAAAAAAAAGGGAGGGGGGAGACTGTCAAGGGGGGAATAGACCCAGTGCCTTCAGGATACCCACTCGTCCTATGCATCGCACAGCAGGCGGTCGTAATCATTAGACAACTTCATTTCAAGCCAGGGGAACCAGGTCCCAAAGAAGTGCTGGTACCTGTCATACAGGGAGGAGGTCAATTCCTCCATTTGTAGAAGATCATTGGCCCTGGAAGCCCAGAGAGCCAAGGTGGGAGGGACGCTCGACTTCTACCTCAAGGGGACGCACGACTTAGCCGCCATCACCAAGAAATTCAGAAGCGAATATTTATATGAGGAGACCGAAGTCTCAGTCAGTTGTAGCAAGAAGAGCTCTAGGCCCAAAGCTCGGGCTGTTCCTGTCACAAGCCTGATCCCCTCTCCCACCCAGTCCCAGAACCCCCCAAGAGCCAGACACGACCAGAAGATGTGCACAAAGTCCCCCTCCACCATCCCACACCTCGAGCCTTGAGGGTCCACTCCAGGGAACATCTTGTGCAATCTGGATGGGACCCTATACCACCTCGCCAAAAGTTTAAAGTTGGACTCCTGAAGTCTGGAGCTTTCATGCGCCAACAGCAGGATTTTATTCCTTTGTACATCTGTCAGAGTTTAAGGTGTTAAATACTGTTTGTATAGAGTCTAGTGCAAGGGTACAAGGGAAACACAGACCCAGGTTTGCTAAACAGTTCTTGTATTACTTCATACAAGTAAGTGCACAAAACATGAAGGGTTAAACAGTTGCAGGGTGCAGAGGCTGGGAACAAATTAATCAGGAATGGATCCTCAAAGTTCAGCAGAAGTGTCAAAGTAGAATTCAGTCTCTCTTACTGTACTTGTAAACGTCCATGGCAGAGCAGAAGGGTTCCTGTGTGGACACGAGTTCCAGGGATACAAAACAGAGGATGGTAGAAAAGTAGTTCTTCCAAAGACTTCAGGAGATCAGGTTACAGGCAGGCTGCTAACAGGATTCAGAAGCACTGATCCATCAGCTGAGATGGCTTAAGCAGGTAATTGGCAGGGAACAGGGCGGGAACATAGAAGCTGAGGAATCCATATTGACTGAGGGCAAAAGTGAGGGCAACAGAACAGGAAGCAAGATGGCCTATGAAGAAAAAACAGATTAAAGCAAAATGACAAAACAAGGTAAAAAGTCAGAGAACCTCACACAGAGAGTTCCAGATCACGCTCCCATTGCAGTAAATATCCGGGAACCTCACATCAGTCAGAGAACCTCACATTACTCCCCCCTTAGGGACGGTCACTGGACGACCCCAGACCAGGCTTGTCTGGGTATCTCTGATTGAACTGGCGGAGTAAGCGGGGAGCATTGATATTGTCGACTGGTTCCCAAGAGTTGTCTTCCGATGAGTAGCCCTGCCACTTAATCAGGTACTGTAGTTGATTTCTGTGCAACCTTGAGTCCAGGATTTTCTCCACTACAAATTCTTCCTGACCATCAATTAACACTGGATCAGGAGGGGAAGGAGAACGTCCAGGAAATGTATTAGGCACTGCTGCCTTTAGGAGAGAAACGTGAAACATAGGATGGATTCTCATAGTTCTGGGCAGTTGAAGACGACAAGCCACAGCACTTACAATCTTAGTGATCTTGTAGGGTCCAACATACTTTTCTCCCAACTTAGATGATGGAATTCTCAACTTAAGGTTTCTGGTTGATAGCCAGATCAAATCTCCTACTTTGAAGGCTGGTGCAGGCTTACAAAACTTATCAGCTGCTTTCTTATACCTCTCTTGAGCTGATCCCAGGTTCTCCTTTAGAAGATCAAGATTCTGCTGTAGCGAAGAGATTCTGTCAGCCACAGCTGGTTAGGGCGAATCTATGGGAAGGCGAGGAAGAATATTAGGGTGATAGCCCAGATTAGCATAAAAAGGAGACGGTTTAGTGGAGGCGCTCTGAGAGTTGTTATATGAAAACTCAGCCAGTGGGAGTAGATCCACCCAGTCATCTTGTAGATGGCAGATGAAACAGCGGAGATACTGTTCCAAGGTCTGGTTGGTCCGCTCAGTTTGTCCATTTGTCTGGGGGTGAAAGGCAGAAGAAAGATTAACTTTGATGTCTAATGCCTTACAAAAATTCTGCCAGAACTTTGAAGTGAATTGCACCCCTCGATCAGAAATAACCTCATCTGGTACTCCATGCAGACGGAACACATTTTGAATAATTAGGTCAGATGTCTGTTTTGCAGTGGGTAAGCCGACACAGGGGATAAAATGAGCTGCTTTCGTTAAACGGTCCACCACCACCAAAATAGTGTTCTTCCCTTGGGAGGTTAGCAATTCTACAATAAAGTCCATTGCAATGGAACCCCATGGACGAGATGGAATAGGTAGGGGCTGTAATAGACCTGTAGGTGAAGAACGTGGAGTCTTGAATCTCGCATAGACTTCACATGAAGTAACGTAACTTTGAACGTCTCTTCTATAAGTGGGCCACCAAAAGAAACGAGAAAGGAACTCTTGAGTCTTTAGAATTCCTCTGTGTCCAGCCATTTTTGAATCATGAACGAGTTGCATTACTCTCAATCTGACTGCCTCAGGTATGTACATACGTTGCCCTTGAAACCACACACCATTTTTGAAGACCAGACTTACTTCATCAGATGGATTTGCTAGCAAGGAATCTGAATGATATGTCTCCTTGATGTCATTGAGTAAGTCTTGATTATGAATCACTCCCAGGAATCTGGAATCGGGAACAATTGTCTTAGGAGGCATGAATGGAATGGTGTCAGTCGAGAAGATCCTAGACAGTGCATCAGCCTTCCCATTGCATGATCCATAAATGAAATAGAGATAAAGAGACAGGCGCAATATGAGAAGCATCCATGGATAGATTTAGGATAGATATTTAGAACTGCTCACCTTTGCAGGTTGTGCGCCCCCGCACAACTCCAGTGAAAGCGTGTCAGTCCGGGGTATTCCTCCGTTCTGATTGCAGTGTCCAAGCTTATTGAATCCAGACTTATGGTATCGTTGTCGGCTCCTGAACTCCAATGGCACCTTGGGATTCAGGTTTTCCTCCACGATCCTCCAGTTCCCAGCTGGATTCTATAATGGGTTGGCAGGTCCTTTGCAGGTACTACCGAAATCCCAGGTAGGGAGTGGGTATATGGAAAAGAGTTCTTTCGATCTAATGTAGCGCATAAGGAACCACTTGCTGATATTAAATGTTGTACTTTATTAATTATAAGCTCCTATTAATACAACGCGTTTCAGCAGACAATTGCTTTCATCAGGTACCTGATGAAAGCATATTGTCTGCTGAAACGCGTTGTATTAATAGGAGCTTATAATTAATAAAGTACAACATTTAATATTAGCAAGTGGTTCCTTATGCACTACATTAGACCGAAAGAACTCTTTTCCATTGCATGACCCAGGCCTATAGGAAACTACAAAACTAAATTGATTTAAGAAAAGGCTCCAACGAACCTGGCGAGGAGTCAAGCATTTGGCCGATCTGATAAATTCCAGATTGCGGTGATCAGTCAGGACGATTATCTGCTGTGCCGCTCCGTGAAGAAGGTGTCTCCATTCCTTGAAGGCAGCAATAATGGCCAGCAATTCTCTATTTCCCACATCATAGTTTCTTTCCGCTGAAGACAACCGCTGGGAAAAGAAAGCACAGGGATGTAAAACATTATTCTCACCTGTCCTCTGTGAGAGTATGGCACTGAGGCCGAGTCCGAGGCATCCACCTCTACTATGAAGGCAAGTTCAGGGTTAGGATGCACTAAGATAGGCGCTGAGGTGAATTTATTCTTCAAAAGGGAAAACGCTTCTTGGGCTTGAGGTGTCCAGGTGAAAGTAGACTTCTTACGGGTAAGTTCTGTGGTAGGTGACACTACCTCAGAAAAGTTCCTGATGAAACGCCGAAAGAAATTGGCAAACCCGATGAAGCGCTGAACCTCCTTTACATTCTTGGGAGCTGGCCAGTCTTTGATGGCTTGAGTCTTGCTTTCATCCATGCTTATTCCCTGTGAAGACATTACGTACCCCAAAAATTGAATCTCGGTCCGATGGAATTCACACTTTTCCAGTTTGATATAAAGATGGTTCTGTCGAAGGCGCTCCAATATCATCCTCACATGTCTATGATGTTCATCTGTGAAGTTAGAAAAGATTAAAATATCGTCTAGATAAATCACCACAAATTTATCCAAGAGATCCCTGAAGATATCATTAACTAGATGTTGAAAGGTAGCTGGGGCGTTACACAGGCCGAACGGCATAACTAGATATTCAAAATGTCCATAGCGTGACCTGAATGCAGTCTTCCATTCATCCCCAGGTCCAATGTGGACCAAATTATAGGCCCCACGGAGATCCAATTTAGAAAAAATCTTTGCATGCCGAACTCTTTCTAATAATTCAGGGATCAAAGGCAGTGGGTAGTGGTTTCTGATTGTGACCTTATTGAGCTCCCGATAGTCTATGCAGGGCCTAAGAGAGCCTTCTTTCTTTTTCACAAAAAAGATGGGTGCGCCTGCAGGAGATGAAGAGTGGCGAATGAAGCGCTTGGCTAAATTTTCATCTATATAGTCCTTCAATGCTTTTAACTCTGGTCCAGCCAGGGGGTAAATTTTGCCAAAGGGTATCTCAGCACCAGGTAAAAGTTCAATTGGACAGTCATAGGGACGGTGGGGGGGAAGCTGGTCAGCGTTCCGCTTATCACACACATCCGCATACTCACAGTATATTACTGGTAGCTCGGAGACTGGTGTGGGTATCTTAGGGGCTGAACGGACTGAAACCCCAGGACTTATCTGCTTCTGCTTCTCTGGAAAATGCAGCTCCTTGGTTTCCCAGTTTATTGTAGGGTTCTGAGCCTGCAGCCATGGCAATCCTAGGATGATGGTAAAATGGGGAGAAAAGATTAGCATAAAAGACAGTCTCTCTTGATGATTGTTACCCAGGAGAACCTTCAGGGGCTCTGTCTCCTGATCCACTGGTCCAGAGGTTAACAGTGAACCATCCACAGTCTCCATCTGTACAGGAGTAGTCTTCTTCACAGAACGTATCCCATGTTTCTGGGCAAAGGATATGTCCATAAAAGTGCCGCTTGCTTCGGAATCAATCATAGCAGAGCTAGACACCCTGACTGTGTTAACCCAGAGCTTGATGGAGAGAAATATATGAGAATTGTTCTTCTTACAACTCGGCTGAGACACTGCTGAGGAAACCTGAAAAACTGCAGCATTGATGTGGGAATCAGAGTCAGAAATAACGGAGTTTAAGTCCAAATAATCAATGTCTATAGCTGCTGATCTCTCTGGAGCCTGTGATTCAGATATTACAGATCTCCTTTAACAGCATTCAGTGTACAACAGCTGCGGTAGTCTTACGGGATCAGCTGGGGCAGTAAGTAAGGAAATGCCCTGACTTACCGCAATAGAAACATAAATTTTCCTTCAGTCGATGTTCCTTGCGTGCATCACTGACCCGTCTCTGTAGAGAGTCCACCTGTATGGGTTCAGGTTCAGGGTCTCGAGTTCTCCTACCAAGAAACTCCTTAACTGGAGAAGAAGGAAGGAAATTGTTAATACGGTAATTTTCAGATACTCTCTCCTGTCTGCGCTCAGTAAGACGGACATCGATCCGAATGCAGAAATTGATGAACTCTCCCAAGGCAGAGGGAGGATCTGCACGAGCAAGTTCGTCCTTAATCACAGAAGACAATCCTTTCCGGAAGACAGACTTCTTGGCGGAGCTATCCCAAGTGGTGTCTAGGGCCCATCTTCTGAACTCCAAGGCATACTCTGCTACAGAACGTTTACCTTGACGCAAAGTCAACATGGCTGCTTCTGCTGTAGCAAATCGGTTCGGGTCATCAAACACCTGACCCATGGCTGAAATGAAATCATTCAGATTCAAACAATCATCATCAGTCTCAATCAGGGGATTAGCCCATGCAAGAGCCTTGTTGGTGAGCAGCATGATTATTGTTAGCACTCTCGATCGCTCACTGAGGAACTGTGATGCATGAGCAGCAAAAAACAGTTTGCATTGGTTAATAAATCCCCTGAATTTGTCCCGTTCACCGCCAAAGTGGAATGGTGGCAATTTGGGGATTCCAGAAACCGGGGGTGAAGATGGTGCTTGGAGTCGCCCCTCTAGGGCCTCAATCCGGGCCCGTAAATCACGAATGGTTTGTCCAAAAACCTGCAGATTGTGTTCATTACGATCCTGCACACTTGCACAGCTGGTCTTTAAAGCCTGTATCTCGGTAAGAATTGTGTCTGTCACTTCACACAGATTGCTAATACGGGCTTCCATATTCCCAGACCCTGCAGACTCTATTCTTGGCTTCTGAATCTTGTAATGTATTAAATACTGTTTGTATAGAGTCTAGGGCAAGGGTACAAGGAAAACACAAACCCAGGTTTGCTAAACAGTTCTTGTATTACTTCATACAAGTAAGTGCACAAAACATGAAGGGTTAAACAGTTGCAGGGTGCAGAGGCTGGGAACAAATTAATCAGGAATGGATCCTCAAAGTTCAGCAGAAGTGTCAAAGTAGAATTCAGTCTCTCTTACTGTACTTGTAAACGTCCATGGCAGAGCAGAAGGGTTCCTGTGTGGACACGAGTTCCAGGGATCCAAAACAGAGGATGGTAGAAAAGTAGTTCTTCCAAAGACTTCAGGAAATCAGGTTACAGGCAGGCTGCTAACAGGATTCAGAAGCACTGGTCCATCAGCTGAGATGGCTTAAGCAGGAAATTGGCAGGGAACAGGGCGGGAACATAGAAGCTGAGGAATCCATATTGACTGAGGGCAAAAGTGAGGGCAACAGAACAGGAAGCAAGATGGCCTATGAAGAAAAAACATATTAAAGCAAAATGACAAAACAAGGTAAAAAGTCAGAGAACCTCACACAGAGAGAGTTCCAGATCACGCTCCCATTGCAGTAAATATCCGGGCGGAGGAAGATTGCCCGGGTCTACTAACATCGTATATACCAGGGAAAGAGTGGCGTAGCACTCCTTCCCCCATACACAGATTTTCGAACTCCGTAGGACAACCCGTGTAGTCAGAATAGTTAGGGAGGAAGCTAAGGTAGTGTCTGAGTTGCATGGACCTCCAAGTTCCCAACTGTACTGGTGTCCCGCATCCTACAATAGCCCTGAGGGAAGGCCAGTCCTCTCCCATCCCCAAGTGACATGCACAAAATCGTCCTCCCTCCATCCAGCGATGGAAGACTGCATCCAACAGGCTCAGGCAGACGTCTGGGGAGCCAATTATGGGTGAAAGCCGGGAGGGCACCGGGAGCAGCAACCCACGGACCAAACGTGAAGAGCAACACTCTAGGATAGCGCCAATAGTGGGATGATGTCTCAGACTCAGATTAGTGAGGGGGGGGCTCAATATTCAAGGAGCTGCGGGGAGGTGAACCTCAAAGAAGCTCTGCTCTAGAGCCACCCAAGGCTTCACCTTGACATGGCGGCACCAATCAATAACCCTGACCATGTAACAGCCCCAATGGTAAACCTTCGGGTCAGGGATTCCCAACCCCCCCTCCTCTTGGACCTTCTCAGCAAGGAGCGAGAGATCCGGGCCGGCTTGTTGTCCCAAATAAACTTAGTTTGTAGGGATGCTAACTCCTTAAAAAAGGAGCTGGGAATCCGTATTGGGAGAGCCTGGAGGAGGTAAAAAATGCGAGGGAGGACATTCATCCTAAATATGTTGCATCTTCCAAACCAGGTAAACCAGCCTTTAGCACATCTCGTACAGTCCTCACGGGGTGCCCTGTATTTTGATATCCAACCTTGATAAAGCAGAGAGCTGGAGGCTGCAGTGCCCAGCTGTATGCTTTATCTCGGTTGTGTATTAAAATAACTTTTTAAAAAAATTTGGCAAGCAAATGTCTTACTCCAAGAAATAATGAGCTATTATCCCATGCTGTAATGTCTTTATACTTTTTTGCATCTTCCCCTGCTCAGGAGCAGTGGTATGATCAGACCATATCCCTGTATGGTCAAAAAGCCATTACACAGTGTGGAGACACTGGGTCAGTGGGTGCTCTCGTCTGCTGGCCCGGCCGCGTTTAGAAAGACAGCGTGGCCCAGGGCTCATCCCAACTGAACGCCGACCTCCTTAACCGTGGGCGGAACACTTCTCAGACAACACAGGGTGAGGGAATCACAATATTAAGACTTTATTGGATCCCCAAACAATTAACGGCACATAGCACATATCCAGCAAAACACACAAATGTAACAGGCAACAGTCTCACCCTTCCGCTGGCTCACCAGGGATTTAGAATGTCCATACTTCAGAGCTTCCAGGGCTACTTAGTCCAATCCAGCAGTACCCCGCTTTTAGCTGGCACCCACTGAGAATAGAATAACGCCAGATTTAGGAAGCTTGGTTAGGTCCGCAAAGTCTGTATCCAGGTGACCAAATTGTCCCAACCTGGGTTTCTTCCTTATGTAGTCCTTGATATCAAAGCCGAATCCTTGCATTCGATGCTGAAGTCCATATAAAAAGAAGAAGAATTCAGCTCCCGGAATAGTAAAAACTTATGCAAAATTTTATTAAGGACGTAAAATTGATATAATGAGAGTGACAAAAATAGGGAGCCCATATGCGGCTATGCGCCTGCGTTCTTTGTCAAGCCTGAAGTCCATATAGTATTATAATCCAGGCAGCCGGAGTCGAAATCCCTAGACTGTGGTATGGTCTCCAGTCGGAATCGGAGTCCCTAGATTGAAGCCATGTAGCCAAGTGAACCTCTAGTCGAAACCAAAGTCCCTAGACTGAGTCCACAAGGCATCCTGGTTCTGATCCCCTAGCCAGCTCCTAAGAGCTTAGACTGGATCATGCAACATCCATCAACAACCTGGTGACTCCAAGAAGTCCCCTTTTATAGCCATAACCTTCCCTTAGGATATCCTGGGCCCTTATCGGATTGGTTGTACAAGGTAGCTTCTCTTATTGGATAAATTTCAAGCTATATTCAAATATCCAGAGACAAGGGTGAGACAGGTAAATTACATCACATCTAGCAATTCAGTTAGTAATACAATGGGAAGTTCGCATAATTGAGTTATCTGGATGTCTGGCCTTCAGTGGCCAAAACAATTACATGAGTCATCAAAAACTTCAATACTAAACTCCCAAGAGTCTTGTAGAACAATGAGGGATTATCCCCCATCAATAAACAAACTGTCTTCGTGTTTGGCTGAATGTTAAGAAACTAACCCATGCGATAAAAAATTGTTTAAAAGAACTGAAGTCCTCAGTGGTTGATACCTTTTAATGGCTAACTGAAAAGATGGTAATAATAGCAAGCTTTCGAGACTACTCAGGTCTCTTCATCAGGCATGGTATAACACAAAATCTGAAGAGTCACATATTTATACACAACAGGACATAGAATAGTGCAGTACAATAAAAAAAGCGAATTTCAAGTCCCAGAGAGATAGGAGACTATGGGAGTACAAACTTATGATGACCTTTGACACATTCAGAGCAGGAATTAATGTGTCTTATGGATTCATGTCTTTTTACATCAGTTAAGAGATGTGCTCCTCTGACCATCCGAGCGCATCACAGCCCTGAACCAGATCCTAATCAGAGGACAATAAAACTTTCACACTGAACTGCAGCAATACTTATGGCCACAACAGTTTGCCGCCCTGCCATAGTGAGAGTTCTGTTTCATATAACTTGTTTTTTTTTTTGTTTTTTTTTTACTGCACTATTCTATGGAATTTCTAAGGAAATGATACACAACTCATTATTTTAAAAATATAAATCTGAAAATTTTGATGTGGATGTGTATTCAGCCCCCTGTAGTCTGATATTTTGTAGGACCATCTTTTCCTGCAATTTACTGCTCCAAGTCTTATGGGGTATGTCTCAATCAGCTTTGAACATCTAAAAGGCTGAAATCGTTGCCCATTCTTCTTTGTAAAATAGCACCAGTTCATTGAAATTGGATTGAGAGCATCTGAGAATCTGTGGTAAAACTGGAAAATTGCTGTTCCTAATGTTTTTTTGCTCTGGTCTTTGACTTGGCCATTTAAATACATGAATATGCTTTGATCTTAACCATTCCATTGTCATTCCATT
Organism: Anomaloglossus baeobatrachus; assembly: GCF_048569485.1. Taxonomy (NCBI): domain Eukaryota; kingdom Metazoa; phylum Chordata; class Amphibia; order Anura; family Aromobatidae; genus Anomaloglossus; species Anomaloglossus baeobatrachus. The sequence goes on from NC_134354.1 coordinate 305,665,818, forward strand.
GTCACTCAGGAAGTATGTTTATTGTTCTTGTCCTGATGTCCAGTCTTAAGTCTTTTGAAGCCTCTAACAGGTTTTTCACCAGTATTACCGTCTATTTAGCTTTATTCATCTTCCCATAAGCTCTGGCCAGCTTTATCTCTGTGGAAGAAAAAGCATCCCCATAGCATGATGTTGCCGCCACCATGTTTACAGTGTGGATGTAGTTTTCAGAGTGATGTGTAGTTTCTTTTCCGCTACATACGTATGCGGCCCGCGACGACTTTTTCTTCGGCCCCCGGGCTGATTCCCGCGGACTGCAGTGCTGGGGCGGCAGCCGCATCTTACTGGCTGCTGGCCCTTTAAAACCCCACACAGCGCGTTCAATGCTGAATGCTGCATTTCCTATACCTGAAAGACTACGTCCCCATGTTGGCACTGCCTACGTGAGGACGTACTTTAACAATACAATTCTCATGATAGAAGCCCTTAATATGAGCACCAGGTCAGCCCAAATAAGGCAAAAAAGGTGCCAGCACTACTCATAGTAACAATGATACACAGGAGGACAAGAGTAAAGTGCAAAATTACAAAAACTTTATTAGAAACATACACAACACAGCATGATTAAAAATGGTGGTACACTACCATAAAAATAGAGGAGGGACAAAAAGTCAGTGTCTAAGTATGGTAGAATGAAAGACAGCCAACCAGTATATATCAAAATATAGAGTAAATGGCTATAAGAAATAAGGGCTGTCACCAATTTAGCTCAAGACAGAGGCAAGTAGTGATAGTACAGAGCAAGGACAGTGAAAGGGGTTACAGCACAAAATTTCACCATAGGATCTCCAGGCTATAAGGAGAAAACTATGGTGAGATTATGACCTGAGTCACCATGGTTTCATAATAAAGGGGATTACACCACAAAATATTTCTCCAGGTAATAAAAGGGAAACCATGGTAAGACTAGGTCACAGAGTGTATATTCAATGAAGGTACAAGGACCAAGCAGTATAGGGGCACATAAGTACTGACTGCGGTTTCTTACCTAAAGTGCTAGTGCAGTGAAAAATACAAGGAATGTACTCCAAGTCCTGCAAGCCAGAACGCTGTCCAAAAAGCTCAATGGAATCCCTGAATAACGCCCAGGATCTCCATCTGACGCGCGTTTCGCGGGGTCAAGCTTTCTCAAGGTGGGGAGCCAGAGTGATGAGCACAACGCTGGCAGTCTCTTTAAATAACCCTCCTAAATTAAGGAAATGTGATACCGGTGTGTGGACGGGCCGCCGAAACTGGAAGTAACACAGATCAGGTGAACAGTGGCAAAGCATTGCTGGTAACGTAATCGGGTAGTCAAGGACGCATCCCCCTGACAACCGTCACGTCATAAATCATCACATGATCTCCAGTGTCGAGACCGGAAGTGTCCCGGCACGGATATGCATCCATCCATGGCGACATGAAGCTACAGAACAGAGGCACAACCCCTGGATAATCGCGACACCGGAAGTTGTCGCGTTCAAGAGGGTAAAGCCTCCTGTTACCATTGGTGGGACGCGATGAGTGATACGCGCCACCACCAATAAGCGGCTAAGTGGAGCAGAGCAAGATGCAGAGCATGTTACCATGCGTAAGAGGGCCCCACGTGGTTCTGAGGATGCGTCAACCTCGCAACCACGCCCCGCCACTCTCAATCAAGCCGGGCAAACACTGAGTACATCGCGTCCCACGTGACCTGTGATGTGTGCGCACCCACACCGCCCCAAGAGGACGCGTTCCCCCGGTAACGATGCGGACGCACCACGTGACGCAGCCACGGGTGCTAAGGTTAATATACTACAGAGACATCAGATCAAGCATCGGGGGAGGTAACAAGTTCTGCCTCAAAAAAGTCACAACCAGTGACATATAAAGGAAGTAAAAAGAGGAAAAGAGGAGCAGAAGAGGAACTCCAAGGACAACGTAGAAAGTTTAGATATATGGGGGCCTTAAATCCAATAGCATTATCTCGCTCTTGGGTCACAACACCAACATATGCAATATTTAAAATTAGATAGGGACCACATATACACTATAGATGAAATTAAATAGGCGTTCCTAAACGAGATTTCATCCGAATCTTCTAAGTGGGTAGAAGTTCTGTATCAGGAATTTCCATCTATATGATGACACACTTCCAGAAAATCACAGGGAGAGCGGCACCGATAACAACACTAGTATGAAGACAAAAGGAAGGAATTATGTCATGATCAGAAAAAATGTTCCAGCAAGCAAGTCCACGGAAAAAATCTTCATTTAAAATTCATTATTTTATTTTTAAATCCTTATTAAAAACAGTCCATGTTAAATCAAACTGCCCCACTAGAGGACGCGTTTCGAACGACTATGTTCTTAATCCGTCTCTTATTCTTTTGAGAAAAAAATGGACTCATTAAAAAGGGGCTGAAACCCCAACATGAACATCATTAACCAGTGAAGATTTAGAAAGGTGCGCAAAAAAGTTCTCCCATTAACCCTACATATCCAATGCCCTAGAAAAGACTGACAACAGTCTTCTATAGCGCTATCTCATATATATCCAAAACATTTAATTTATTTTATTTTATTTTATTTTATCATCCTATCATTCTATCATTCTATCATTTTATATCCTTTTACAAAAATATCAGAGGAAAAATCCCCTTCTGATGAAAATTACTTTTCTAAGAATTTTTCTTCCCTTAATTAATTTTTAATTTTTAATTTTCAATGAAGTCCCCCTTTTTTTCTCAATAAGAAAAAAGACCCAAGAACCAATTCACACAATATTTCTATCCACTCTGTGAGACTGTGACCGGGGTTATCTATGACGGCCGGTATGTCTCGCCCAGGTTGTGCTCACTCCATGATAGAAAGTAAATCCACTATAGGGTTAATGCTGTTTCCCTACAGGCTTAAGGAAGGGTTAAAAGGAAACAGGAACGAGGGCAGGTGTGCCGGGTGTGGGGGAAGTGACCAGAACTTCCTGAGCCCTCTGCTGGAGAGGCACATGTATTTTGTTATGGACTTTTTGTTTGGACATTAAACACCGTGTGCTGTGAACCTTGATGCCTGGATCCCGTGTCTTCTGCTGCGCAGCCGACCGCGCTACCTCACATATGGTGGAGAATGCGGGCATGACAGCCGGTGAGGTGTAGCATCCATCCCTGGTGACCCAGCTGCGCATGTCCTGGATTCGAGCGGCTATACTACAGCCCAAACCCGGCGACGCCATGGAGGACATACTAAAGCATTTGGCTCAGGCTAATGCACAGCAGCAACAGACCAATGCACACCTGCTCCAATCCTTGCAAGTGCAGGAAAAAAAACTCCAAGAACAGTTGGATCAGGCCAATGCACGTCAGCAGCAATCCTTGCAAGTGCAGGTCAAAATGCACCAAGAACAGATGGAGCAGGCCAATGCACGTCAGCAGCAAGCCTTACAATTGCAGGAAAAAAGGCACCAAGAACAGATGGTTCTCCTGGCCAAGTCGATCCGTGCCGGACCGGCAGCAACAACCCCGGGACCGGGTGACGACGGCAGCGTCCGGAAAGCGGTGAGACAAGCGTTGCAAAAGATGACCCCGGGTGATGATGTGGAAGCGTTCCTGGCGGTGTTTGAGCGGGTGGCCGAGCGGGAAAAGCTGCCGACCCCGCAGTGGGCTGAGGTATTGTCGCCCTATCTGACGGGGGAACCCCAAAAAGCGTACCTGGACCTCGGTACCGAGGACGCCATTGACTATGTGACCCTGAAAGCCGAAATACTGGCTCGGTTGGGGGTGAATACCTATGTACGGGCTCAGCGGGTAAATCAGTGGTTCTATGAGGAAGCCAAACCCGTACGCTCCCAGGCCTATGACTTATTACATCTTGTAAAAAAGTGGTTGCAGCCTGACACTCTGAGCCCGGCGCAAATGGTGGAAAGGGTAGTAGTGGATCGTTTTGTGCGCACTTTACCCGTCACCGTTCAACGGTGGGTAGGACAGGGTGACCCGAGTACCCTGGACCAATTAGTGTCCCTGGTAGAGCGGCATGTGGCTACGCAGGACTTGATACGGGACACTGAGACTTTGCGTACCGCCCGTCGGTCCGGCCCCTCCAAGCCTAGGGCCAAGGACCCACCACCGACACCGGTACAGGAGTCCGCTACCATCCTGGCTGAGGCCGCGCCCGCCGTTCCTGAGGTCCGGAAGGCCATGTACCCTAAACGACAACTTGTCAAGGGGGTTTCCTTCCCTATTAGATGTTGGCGGTGCCAGCGGGTGGGACATATGGAAGCCCAGTGTCCACTCACCACGGAGCCCATGGATTGTGGGGTTACCCGGCGGGGTTCAATGTATGCTCAGGTGGTGTGTACCGCTGACCTGGTCTCCCCAGAGACAGAGCCCCACTTGTGCCAAATACAGGTGAATGGATGTCCGGTTACAGGATTGTTGGATTCCGGAAGCTTAGTGACCCTTGTGCGATCCACCTTGAGAGCTAAAGTAAAGGCCACAGGACGCACTGTGGGGGTGGTTTGCATACATGGGGACCGCCACGACTATCCCACGGGGATTGTCACCATCACAGCACCTTGCGGTCAGGTGCAACATGAGGTGGGACTTCTTAACACTCTTCCTTATGACGTGATCCTAGGAAGGGATCTGCCCTATTTTTGGACTTTATGGAGGGGACCCCCTAAGTCCCCTCAGATATTGGTCGGTCCGGGACCTGAGCCCTACAATCCTGAATCCGGGACACCTGCCGTAGGGGTCACGATGATAGGGACAGAGTGTGAACCCGATAGGTCACCCCTAGAGGTATTGGCAGGAGAGGCTGAGACGGTCGAGCCCATCCCGGAGTTGGAGGCGTCCCCGGATACGTTTGGGACAGCCCAACTCCAGGACCCTACGTTAATACATGCCCGGAGTCGGGTGACAGTAGTTGACGGGGTGGCACAGCTGCCCAGTGCCCAGGTAAGGTACCCCCATTTCGCTCTTAAGCAGGATTTACTCTACCGGGTAGATGAAATACGGGGCGTAGGGGTAGAACAGTTGGTGGTGCCCCAGCCGCATCGCCGGCGGGTCCTCGACTTGGCTCATAAACACCTGATGAGTGGCCACCTAGGGGTCAAGAAAACGCAGGAGCGAATATTGCAAAGGTTCTATTGGCCCGGGGTCTTTGGGGAGGTAAAACGGTTCTGCGAAACCTGCCCGGAGTGTCAGCTTACTGCACCCCTGACCCATTTTCGCAGTCCGTTGGTACCGTTACCCATTATAGAAGTCCCTTTTGAACGGATAGGGATGGATCTGGTGGGGCCCCTCGTAAAGTCCGCTCGAGGGCACCAACACATCCTAGTGATCGTTGACTATGCCACCCGGTATCCCGAGGCGATACCTCTCAGACATACTGCAGCAAAGCTTATAGCTCGGGAGTTGTTTGCTGTGTTCTGCCGGGTGGGATTGCCCAAGGAGATCCTTACGGATCAGGGGACCCCATTCATGTCTAAAGTGACCAAAGAGCTATGCCGGCTACTCCAGATCAAGCAGTTGCGTACGTCTGTGTATCATCCGCAAACGGACGGTTTAGTCGAGCGTTTCAATAAAACCCTGAAAACCATGCTAAGAAGGGTGATTTCAAAAGACGGGAAAGACTGGGATATGATGCTTCCCTATTTGATGTTTGCCATACGAGAGGTGCCACAGGCATCCACGGGGTTTTCGCCTTTTGAATTGTTATACGGGCGACATCCCCGGGGATTGTTGGACCTGGCAAAGGAAACATGGGAACAAGAGCCCACCCCCCATAAAAGTGTGATTGAACACATTTTGGGTATGCAGAACCGCATAAGCGCGGTCATGCCAATTGTGAAGGAGCACTTACAGGAGGCTCAGGCCGCGCAAAGCGGCCGCTACAATAGACAAGCCACCGTGCGGACCTTTAAACCCGGGGATCGGGTGTTGGTATTGATCCCCACGGCGGAGAGCAAATTCCTGGCTCAGTGGCAAGGCCCCTACGAGATAAAGGAAAGAGTAGGGGTGGTTAACTATAAAGTATTGCAGCCCGGTAGGCGGAAACCTGAACAAATATACCATGTCAACCTATTAAAACCTTGGCAGGAACGGGAAAGCCTGATGGCTGTTTTTTCCCCACCTCCCTCCTCTTCGGGTCGTTCACATCCGGCTCCAGCGACCTCCGGAGAGGACGAACCGGAAGTAAGGATTGGAGAAGCCCTCACCAAGCAACAGAGGCGAGAGGCCAGACGGTTGGTTCAGCAGAACCCCGATGTCTTCTCCGAGCTGCCCGGTAGGACCAGTCTGATACGACATGATATTGTCACCGAGCCACACCTGAAGGTACGCCTGAAGTCATACCGGGTGCCGGAGGCTCGACGACAAGCCATATCGGAGGAAGTAAAGACAATGTTACGCCTGGGGGTCATCGAAAAATCCCGGAGTGAATGGGCTAGTCCGATTGTCCTAATACCAAAACCCGATGGCTCCTTAAGGTTCTGCAATGACTTTAGGAGATTGAACGAAATATCCAAGTTCGATCTCTACCCCATGCCCCGGGTGGATGAGCTGATTGATAGGCTGGGACAGGCGCGATATTTTACCACGCTCGACCTGACCAAAGGGTACTGGCAGGTGCCACTAACGGAGTCCGCCAAGGAGAAAACAGCTTTTGTTACGCCGGAGGGTCTCTTCCACTATGTTGTCTTGCCTTTTGGGTTACATGGCGCTCCGGCCACGTTCCAGAGGTTGATGGACTTAGTGCTGGAACCCCACCAGGCGTATGCATCAGCGTACCTGGATGACATCATTATTTACAGCTCCGATTGGCAGACCCACTTGGAACAGGTACAAGCGGTGGTGGACGCGCTTCGAACAGCCGGATTGACAGCCAATCCCAAGAAATGTGCATTGGGACTCACGGAAGCCCGCTACTTGGGCTACGTGATAGGCCAAGGAGTGATTAAGCCCCAAATTAACAAGGTTGAGGCGATCCAGAAGTGGCCTAGACCCCTGACCACGAAGCAGGTTAGGGCCTTCCTGGGTATCGTGGGGTACTACAGGAGGTTTGTAAAGGATTTTGCGGGACTATCAGCCCCCTTGACGGACCTTCTCAAAGGCAAGAAGTCCGTCATGGTGCGCTGGACTCCGCAGGCCGAGGACTCCTTCCGGGCCCTGAAGGGGGTCCTGTGCGGACAGCCCGTTCTGGTCAACCCTGATTTCCGGAAGGAGTTCATAGTACAGACTGACGCCTCGGAGGTCGGCCTGGGGGCAGTGCTGTCTCAGGTGGTTCAGGGGGAGGAACACCCCGTCACCTTCTTGAGTAGGAAGCTCACCCCTCCCGAGCGGAATTATAGCGTAGTGGAGAAGGAGTGCCTGGCGATCAAGTGGGCCTTGGAGTCCCTACGCTATTACCTGCTGGGACGGCAGTTTCGCTTGGTGACGGATCACTCTCCACTGGTCTGGATGAGGTCCGCCAAGGAACGGAATGCCCGGGTTACCCGGTGGTTCCTTTCTCTGCAGAACTTCCGGTTTACGGTTGAACACCGGGCCGGTAGGTTGCAGGGCAACGCCGATGCCTTGTCCCGCGGCCCGTGCTTGATGGCTGGAGTTCAACCCCGCACGCTTGAACTGAGGGGGGGGGTATGTGAGACTGTGACCGGGGTTATCTATGACGGCCGGTATGTCTCGCCCAGGTTGTGCTCACTCCATGATAGAAAGTAAATCCACTATAGGGTTAATGCTGTTTCCCTACAGGCTTAAGGAAGGGTTAAAAGGAAACAGGAACGAGGGCAGGTGTGCCGGGTGTGGGGGAAGTGACCAGAACTTCCTGAGCCCTCTGCTGGAGAGGCACATGTATTTTGTTATGGACTTTTTGTTTGGACATTAAACACCGTGTGCTGTGAACCTTGATGCCTGGATCCCGTGTCTTCTGCTGCGCAGCCGACCGCGCTACCTCACAACTCCTATATCAACTCTGATGTGAAAAAACTACAGAAACATCACCCACTTAGAATATAATACCCCAATCTAGTATGCATATAACACATCATTCCTCCTATTCAAACCCATTGGGGATCTAGTTCCCATCAAAAAAATCCACTTGATCTCTCTGTGTAACAATAGCCTCTTCAAATCACCTCCCCTTTTAGGCAACTTTACTTTTTCTATCGCGTTTACCTTCATATCTCTCAAATCTCCTGCATGAACATCCCGAAAATGCTGGGACACTCCAGACAGACTCCTGGTTGTCACATTATTTGTATCATACACATGTTCTGAAATTCTTCTCCTTAAAGTACGCGAAGTGCTCCCAATATATTGCAACCGGCAAGCTACACAGGAGATCAAGTAGACTACGTGATCCGTACCACAATTTATCATAGAATTTATTTCGTAATTTTTTCCTTGGCTAAAGGAAGAAAAACTTTTTGTACTCTGCATAAAAGCACATGAGCCACATGATTTGTGTCCGCACTTATAAGATCCCTTTGTTGGAAGCCAGTTCCCCATGGTTTTCTCCACCCCATCCACACTAGATCTATTCGTGTGATCACTGGGTGACAATAATGCATTCAAAGCCGTGTTTCGTTTAGACACAAACTTAACTCCTTCCTTCAAGATTTTAAACAGTGTCTCATCTGTTGATAATATCGGCAAATACTTTTTGACTACATGTACCACTTCATGATAATCTTTACTGAATTTTGTGGAGAAAACCACAGGCAACTTCGACCTCCCAATTACTTCCTTTGCTTCCAAATACTGTGTCCTACTTTTCAAATTAGTTTTTTCTTTAGCTCTTTCCAAATTCTCTCGGCGGTAACCTCTGGCTACAAATCTTTCATCAATAATTTTGCATTCCAGCTTATAGTCCTCCTCACTCGTGCAACATCTTTTTGCCCTTATGTACTCACCTGTTGGGATGTCCTCAATAATATGCCTCGGGTGACAACTCCCTGCATGAAGCAGAGAATTCCCCGCTGCAGGTTTTCGATATAATTTGCATTCTATCTCTCCCATACTAGGATTACCATTCAAATTCATATCCAGAAAGTTTATTTCTTGTTCCTCATGCTGGTGGGTAAAAAATAAATTATGAGCATTATTACTGATATAAAATAAAAAATCCTTTACTCTATCTTTCTCCCCTTTCCATATAATCAGTATATCATCTATATACCTAAGGTATATAGCCACATCTTGCGAGAAAGGATTAGAGTGATTAAAAATATACTGCTCTTCCCACCAGAACATGAATATCCCCGCCAAAGAAGGCGAGAATTTGGAACCTATAGAACATCCCTGCAGCAGAACATAACGATTACCCTAAAATGAAAAATAATTATTCTTTAGCAGGAAATTAGTTACTTCCAATATAAATTCTTGTAAATCAGATGTATAGCCAGAATACCGTTCGAGCTGGTTTTTCAGAGCCAAAATCGCCAGGTAGTGTGGAATCGACGTGTAAAGTGTCTGCACATCACATGTTAACCAACTATAACCTTTTCTCCACTCCACATTCGACAGAATATTCAAGACATGTTTCCCATCTAACACAAAACTCGGAGATGCCTTTGCCAGCAGCCAACCAAAGGGCCACGAGTTCTAAAAGGATTCGAAACTGGAGGAACATAATGACTCCTTACCAAAATGTCCCGAAGGTTTTTTGACCGACGAGCTGTCATGAGAGGACCAGGGGGAAGTATATCAGCTAGGATGGGATCCGACCGTAGAACTGGCCAATGTCGTTTCAGAATATCTCGCATGGTCTGCCAATGGCCATTATACGTGCCTATAAAGCGAACAGGAGGATCAGAGAATTGGTGTTTAGGAGTATATTGCAAAAGTTGTACTCGTGGAGTCCGCTTGGCATGTAAATATCCCCTCCTGATGGAACGATTACTATAGCCACGATCTCTAAAGCGGCATCCAAGATCGGTAGATTGTTGCTCAAATGAATCATTGGAGGAACAAATCCGCCTCGTCCTCAAAAATTGGCCGGTCGGGATGGCGCGAATTGTAGATGGTGTGTGGGATGATGAAGCATGCAGCAGGGCATTGACAGAGGTGGACTTTCGATGGACACTAGTTTGTATAGTTGACATTGAATCCACCTCGATGTTAATATCTAAAAAGTCAATGCACCTGCTGCTATGCTTATAGGTCAATTTGATATTCAAATTGTTGCTGTTCAAATATCCCATAAATTCGTCAAGCTGCTCCACCGTGCCCTGCCAAAAGAAAAGAGCATCATCAATGTATCTGAGCCAGCACTGCACATGGGAGCTAAGCCCACTACCACCCTCGCCAAATACCAACCTCTCCCACATGCCGAGGAAGAGGTTGGCATACGAGGGGGCACAGGCCGCCCCCATGGCAGTGCCGCGTTGCTGCAGATAAAACTGATCTTTAAAAATAAAAAAATTGTGAGTAAGGGCAAAGTGGAGCAGCTCAAGGATAAATTTGTTAAATTTGCCATCCCGACCGCCCATCTCAAGGAAGAGGCGGGTAGCCTCCAACCTATCAGAGTGAGCAATGCAGGTATATAGGCTCTCCACGTCAGCCGTAACAATCAGCATATCGTGATCCATAAAGATGCCGTCAATCCGCTGGAGCACATCGGTCGTGTCACGGACATAGGAGGGCAAGGTCTCTACTAATGGTTTGAGATGGTAATCAATAAGTTTACAAATTGGGTCACACAGGCCTCCTATGCCGGACACGATGGGGCGCCCCGGGGGACTAAGGGCATCTTTATGGATTTTAGGTAGTAAGTAAAAAGTCGGTACCTTTGGATACTTGGTGGAGAGCCCTTCTGCCATTTTGTGAGGACGTACTTTGTAGGTGGGGTCGGCATGAGGAGCGCTAAAATCAAAAGGAGAGGATTGACTGCCAATCATCCCCCAGGTCTTACTGTGCCGGGCAGCGCTCTGTGCCCAGCGGCGTTGGCTCCCTGTGCCCGGCGGTTGCGGCGGCGGCGGCTCCCTGTGCCCGGCGGTTGCGGCGGCGGCTCCTTGTGCCCGGCGGTTGCGGCGGCTCCCTTTGCCCAGCGGTTGCGGCAGCGGCTCCCTGTGCCCGGCGGTTGCGGCGGCGACTCCCTGTGCCCGGCAGTTGCGGCGGCTCCCTGTGCCCGGCGGCTACCTCTGCCCGGCGGTGGCTGCTCCTCTCTGAGCCCGGCGGCTCCCTGTGCCCGGCGGCTCCATGCCCGGCGGCTCTCTGTGCCCAGCGGCGAAGGCGGCTGCTCCTGTCTGTGCCCGGTGGCGGCTGCTCCTCTCTGTGCCCGGCGGCAGAGCCCTCTGTGCCCGCAGCTACCTCCAGCGCTCAGTGATCCCAGCCTCCCCCAGTTCTCTAACTACTTCCAAGCTCATCCGGGTCTGCCTGTGCCCCCAGCGCTCTGTACCTCCAGTGCTCTGTGCCCCTCTTTCTCCCCAGTGTTCTGTGCCCCCCCAGTCTCCCCAGTGATCTGTGCCCCCACAGTCTCCCCAGTGATCTGTGCCCCCCCAGTGTTCTATGCCTCCCCCCAGTCTCCCCAGTGATCTGTGCCCCCAGTCTCCCCAGTGATCTGTGCCCCCCCCAGTGTTCTGTGCCCCCCAGTCTCCCCAGTGATTTGTGCCCCCCCAGTGTTCTGTGCCTCCCCCCGGTCTCCCAGTGATCTGTGCCCCCCAGTCTCCCCAGTGATCTGTGCCCCCCCCAGTGTTCTGTGCCCCCCCAGTCTCCCCAGTGATCTGTGCCCCCCCAGTGTTCTGTGCCTCCCCCCGGTCTCCCCAGTGATCTGTGCCCCCCAGTCTCCCCAGTGATCTGTGCTCCCCAGTGATCTGTGCCCCCCAGTCTCCCCAGTGATCTGTGCCCCCCCAGTATTCTATGCCCCCCCCAGTCTCCCCAGTGATCTGTGCCCCCCCTGTGTTCTGTGCCTCCCCCCAGTCTCCCCAGTGATCTGTGCCCCCCAGTCTCCTCAGTGATCTGTGCTCCCCAGTGATCTGTGCCCCCCAGTCTCCCCAGTGATCTGTGCCCCCCCCCAGTGTTCTGTGCCCCCCCCAGTGTTCTGTGCCCCCCCAGTCTCCCCAGTGATCTGTGCCCCCCCCCTGTGTTCTGTGCCTCCCCCCAGTCTCCCCAGTGATCTGTGCCCCCCAGTCTCCCCAGTGATCTGTGCTCCCCAGTGATTTGTGCCCCCCAGTCTCCCCAGTGATCTGTGCCCCCCCAGTGTTCTGTGCCCCCCCAATCTCCCCAGTGATCTGTGCCCCTCCAGTGTTCTGTGCCTCCCCCCAGTCTCCCCAGTGACCAGTGCCCCCCAGTCTCCCCAGTGATCCCCCCCAGTCTCCCCAGTAACAGCAGTCACTGCCTGCTGCTGATCACATGTGACCGTGTGCGGGCTGTGTGGTCTGGAGTTCAAACGAGTTCAGATCAGCTGACTCCAGTGTCGGACGATTACTTGTTCTGTTTCCTGCTGCATCCATCGCAGCGTTTGCAGGCTGTGAGGTCAGCTGAGTTCGGCCAGCACTGGAGTCCGCTGATCTGAATTCAGCTGAACTCAGCCAGCAGAACAAGTAATCAGATCAGCTGACTCCAGTGTCGGCCGAACTCAGCTGACCTCACACCCCGCACACACTGCAATGGATGCAGGGGGAACACAGAACAAGTATTCGTCTAACACTGGAGTCAGCTGATCTGATTATTTGTTCTGCTGGCTGTGTGGTTAGGAGTAGGGATAAGTGAGCAGTAAAATGCTAGATGGGCGAAGCCAACGACATTTTTTTTTTTAAGTTTTTGGGCAAAAAAAACTTAAAAAAAAAAATGGGCTTCCCTGGATTTTCCATTGTCAGTGAAGGTAACACCAAGCAGTGGGAGTTTGCAGCTAGTAGCTGCTTGGGTTACCCTTAGCAATAGAAAATGCAGCGGGAGCCCACGCATTTTTTTTAACCCCTAAAGCTAGGGTTAGGGTTATTTGTTTTGGGTTTTTGTTTTTTTTTTATTTTTTAATTAATCAAAATAAATTAATTAAAAAATAAAAAAAAACAAAAACCCAAAACACATAACCCTAACCCTAGCTTTAGGGGTTAAAAAAAAATGTATGGGCTCCCGCTGCATTTTCTATTGCTAAGGGTAACCCAAGCAGCTACTAGCTGCAAACTCTCACTGCTTGGTGTTACCTTCACTGGCAATGGAAAATCCAGGGAAGCCCTTTTTTTTTTTTTTTGCCCAAAAACTAAAAAAAAATGACGTGGGCTTCGCCCTACTTTTGTATGCTAGCCAGGTACAGCAGGCAGGTACTAGCTGCCCTAAACTCCCAGCTGCCTATTTGTGCCTGGTTGGGAAGCCCTTTTTTTAATTATTTCATGAATTTCATGAAATAATAAAAAAAAATGAATTTCATGAATTTCATGAAATAATAAAAAAAAAATGACATGGGCTTCGCCCAATTTTTGTGTCCAGCCAGGTACAACTAGGCAGCTGGGTAGTGGAATCCGCAGCGCAGGGTAGACCAAGCTTTCTGGCCCCCCGCTGCGAATTGCAGTCCGCAGCCACCCCAGAAAATGGCGCTTTCATAGAAGCGCCATCTTCTGGCGCTGTATCCAACTCTTCCAGCGCGGCCCTGGTGTCAGGTGGCACGCTGTGTAATAAGGGGTTAATACCAGCTTTTTTTTACCAGCTGATCTAAAGCCCGAGATTCTTAATGTCAGGCCAAGTTTGACTCAGCCATTAAAAATCTCCAATAAAGGGTTAAAAAAGACATCACACAGAGAAAAAATATTTTATTAGAAATAAATACTCAGACACAATTAGAGACTCCATCTTTATTACTCCCTCTAAACCAGCCCCCAACCCCCCTCCCCCCCACGATCCTGGTCTTTTGTCTGCTTTCTTCTGTCTTCTTTCTTCAACTGATGCAGCTCCACTATATCAGAAAACACAGGGGAGGAACTACTATCTGGGCATGCTCAGTACTGGAAACAGGATCCTGCCTACCAGAATGCGGTGACTTCGGGTAGAGCAGGATCCGGCTCATTGAACTGCATTGCAGGTACTGCGGCAATATGAAGGATCCGGTGAGATGCTGTATTTTGTCGGATGTCAAAAACGCTACAAGTAGCGTTTTTGAAAAAAGATAAAATACCACATTTTACCGGAACCAGTGTGTGCCGCACGCAACCGTAAGTGACCACATATTGCCGCGATTCCATTGCAAATGCATTGAAATGACAACGCATTTGTAAAGGATCCGGTTATATGCGGTTTGCGTTTATTTGCCGACCGGCAATAAAATGCTGATGTAAAAGCAGCCTGAAAATGCCAAATCATCCTGTAAAAAACAAGTCCTAATATGGTTCATTCAGCAAAAAAATTTACATCACAGCTTTCAGAATAGATGCAAAATTAAATTAATTGTTGTAAAATATCGTTTATAGAAAAAGTAGCAAAGGATAAAAAAACTATATAAAACTGGTATTGCAATAATCATAGTGAACCAAAGAATAAATCGGTTTTATCACTTGTACTGCTCAGTGAACAGTGCAAAAAACATATAAAAATAACGGAATTGCTGTTTTTTGTTCATTCTGTTTCTGAAAAATCTGAATAAAAAGTATTCAAACATGTTATGTGCCCCAAAATGGTACCAGAAAAATCTTCACATCATCGCACAAAAAATAAGCCCTCATGCAGTGCTCTTCACCAAAAAATAAAGAAGTTACAGCTCTCAGATTATGGCAATGAAGAAGTTATTTTTTTAGCACAAACATTAGCATAATGCCAATATATGTAAAGCACTGTGGAATTAATTGCGCTATATAAGTGAATAAATATTAATATATTATAATGTAAAAAAATGATAGTATAGTATTGCTGTCTTTGCACTGAGTCATTTTATCACTTATACAGCATGGTGAACTTGCAAAAAAAAAGACTATTCTTGTCTGTTCATTCTACATCCCAAAAGTCATAATAAGGCTTGGCAAACATTCATCCTTCTCTGCTGAGCACTTATGTCAGGGCTTTCATGTAAATCCCAAAAGTTCATACAAAACCTCTGAGGGAATCCCACACTACAATGAGGCAGATGGCTTTACTGTGGTCTGCGTCTGGCCTCTGTTCCAATGGTGTCATGTCATTTCAGATGTCTTTTTATCAAACAAGTGTGGACAACCACAGTTCTAAAAAGATGGATATCACTGGAACAGGCATCCAAAGTGTCTTCTTCTGCTTTATTATAGTTAGTGGTTCTGTCGGAGGTTTCATTTGAATCACATTTTTGTGGGATTTACGCGGAAATCCCAATGTAAGTGCTCAGCATAGAAAATAGGAATATGATCACAGCCTTAAACTGAAAGGTAATCAAAAAATGTTATGTACCTGTGAAGCCCCACAGGTGTTGTGTCGGTGCATTACCTTCAGGGACTCCACGTGGGATAGTCTGGTCACAGGTAGGGATCCTTCTCTTTAGGATTTTCATGACGTCACTCTCGGTATTGCAGTCAGGGGACCGCCACTGCAGGTTAAGGGACGTCTGGAGTTGTTGGTAGGTGCAGTTTGATGGTGTGGCCCCCCGAGAGTAGGGCTGGCCCCAGGGCCCGTTTTGAGTGGGTGGAACCACAAGGCGCAGAATGACTCAAACACAGTCCAGGCAGTCTTTCAGGGTTTTTACTCACAGTTGATGGCAGGGTGAGTAACCCGGGTGTAGCTGGGATGAACCAGGCTGGAACCAGGTATCCTTCCGGCTGGCTGATGAGGGTGACTACCAACTCTCCTTCCTAGCCCTGTGTGTTTTGGGGTGACCCCTACTTGAAGCCCTGCTGGGGTCGCCCAGGGAAGTTGCTGATCCTCTCTCCCATTCTTTTGGCCCGTTTGCTTGTAGCCTGGACCAGGTCACTCCGGCTGCTTACCTCCTGTGAACTATAGGCCCCATCTTTGCTACGTGGCTCCGGACTCTGTGTGTGGTGTGAGGGCGTGAAGTACCCCCCACCTGTAGGTTGAGCAGGACAACTGAATGGTCCCCTACTCTGAGAACCTGCACTCGTACGGGCCTGGTACCTCCCTGGCAGTCCCCTTACTCAGCCACCCCTTTGCTCTCTCTAGCCTTGGGTGGTTTTCGGGTAGCACTACCAGGTGAACGGTCTGCCCCGTTGGTAGTCACTGTGCGGACGCTGTCAGTGTTGTCAGCTTCCAGGGTCTGCTCCACATGTCTGCCCTTCCTGAGCTGCACTCTCCAACTCGGCTCACTACTCCCTCCACACTGTGCCTGCTTATGCCACCTAGCAACCAGGCTCTCTACAACACCCCTTGAGTGGACATGGAGGCTACGCCCCCACCTGGATTCCCCAGGGGTCCCTATCAAACGTAGATGTGTGAGACCTGATTACTATGCGCCTGTGTAGTCACACCTCGGTCAGACTTCTGGATTACCTGTATTGTACTGCCCCCAGCATGGGTGCAGTACTCAGTGGTGCCTCACGAGGTCAGGGGCGCCACATACCCCAGAATGTTACCAATAAAAACCCTACCTTATCCCCAGCCCTCACTCAAGTCCATCATCTGTCATCAGAAAAATAGAGGGTTCCCACGTTATTGATTGAACAAAATGCTCTGGGAAAGCGACATGACTCCCACTCCCTCAAATAAAATCTAGTGAAATCTGCACTCCCAAATCCAAATGCCCCCCACCTTCTGAGCCCCACTGTGCCTTAACACAGTAAGCAATCATGTGTTTGACATTACTGAAATGGAGGCAGCTGAATTAACATTTTACTGGGTGCATTTCTCCTGAAGCACAAGGTGAGTAAAATGTATGGGCACCAAACTAGCATATCTTCAATTTTCTAGAAAAGAAATCATGGTGTTGATATTGAAATGCACTAACCACAGCTGTAGATGAATGCAATTTTTACAATGGGGTCACTTTTGGGGCTTTCCTGCTGTTCTGGAAATGACACCCGAAAACTATTCTAGTAAAATGTGTGCTCCACAAGTCAAACAGAGCTCCTTCCTGCTCAGCCTTGCTGTGTGTTCAAGCAATAGTTTTTGACAACATAGAGGACATTACCACGTTCGGGAAAAATTGCACAATAAATTGTGTGGTTCGGGTTTGCCTATTAACCCTTGTGTAACTGACAAATTTGCAGGTAATAAGAAAAATTGCATTTTGCCATTAAAATATATATTTTCACATCCCAATTGTGACGACATGGACTCTCATGGGTTAAAGTTTCTTAACATTCAGCCAGACAGGATGATAGATTGTTTATAGACGGGGGATAAGTCCCTCATTGTTTTTACAAGACTCTTGTTGACTCATGTAATTGTTTTGGCCACTGAAAGCCAGACGTATTGTTTCTCCAGACCCTTCCAGTAATCATTGTATTGTAGTTCTGTATTGCTAATGTAATTACCTTAGTAGTCATTGTCTAGTCTGTGCATTCCAGACTACATGTATACCCTCAGTCTTTCTGTGGACATCATTTGGATGAACATTGTCCATGCAGCTTGAGATTCATCCAATGGGAGAAGCGATCTTGTCCAACCAATCGAATAGGACGCAATGTGCCCAGACGGAGGGCTGTTGTCGCGGACGGAGGAGGGGACGCCGCGCTCTTCCTCTGCTCGGGTCCGGCGGGCACTGCGGCCTGCTGCTGCCGCTGCTCGGTGGCTCGAGCGATGGGCCGGATCCCGGGGAATCGAGCGGCGCTCCCCGCCCGTGAGTGAAAGGGGGATTTTGGGTGTGGGGATTGTTTATTGTCCGTGACGCCACCCACGGTTGTGGTGATTTGTTGGCACCACCGCTGCTCTGTATGGGGATCCCGGGAAGGATGGTATGGAGCAGCCAGTTGTTGTGTTGCCCCTCCGTGGGTAGGGGTTGGTGATCCCAGGGCCCAGTGATGAGTTGGGAGATGCAGGGCTTGGTGGGCGCAGGGACGCGGGGGCAGCGCTGTGCCTTGCGGCACTGTGGTACTCACTCAGCCTGCTACGATGACACAGTTCTCGGTAAAACACACGGCTGGAAAGACGGTTCCCACGGACGGCTGCACTTGCTTTCCCCAGTAGGTGACGGTGACGGTCCCTCTGTCCTGCACCTAAGTTGACAATGGTTGCGATGGGTTCCCACCGGTAACCCGCTCCCCGGCTTGGATATGGGCCGGAGGAGCCCTGCTTTGCCCGCAGGCGCTGGCCCTGAGAAACTGGTGCCCTGGCGGTGGCGGTGTCTCTCTGTAACGGTCGGACTGTTGCCTTCAATCGGGACTTGGTTGTTTGGAGACAGACGGATTTGGCAAATTTACGGCGACTCCTAGCCTTGCCGGGGTCCGAGAGGCCCCTGCCCTGGTGCTGACTGTTCTTCGTATACTGCTCCAGACCGCCGGGTCACTACCCGTCCGCGGTCCTTCCAGCAACCTCCGAGCAGCCCCCCTCCAGACTGTCACCGCCGTTTGCTGACCTTGCTGACACTGTCCGGGCACACAGCCGGACCAACTTCAGGCTTTCTTACTGACACTTTTACTCTTTTCTTCTGCTCCTCTACTACTTCACTTCCACTTCACTTCCTAAACTCATCTCTGTTCACTTAGCTCCTCACTCAAGCTCCCCCTGAGCTAATCTCTGTTCTTTCCACTTCTCCCTCCAAACTCTAACTGCCTGGTTCTTCCCGCCTCCAGGGCTGTGAACTCCTCGGTGGGCGGAGCCAACCGCCTGGCCCACCCCCTGGTGTGAACACCAGCCCCTGGAGGAAGGCAACAAGGATTTTGGTAGCCTTGGTGTTCCTAACTGGGGTGTAGGGTGTGGTGGTGTGATGACCTGTGACCCCTGGCTTGCCCAGGGCGTCACATTCCCCCTTAGCAAAATTCAGACCGTCCGCGGGCTGCCCGTCCAACACCGGTTTTATTTTCTGAAAAAGGTAAAAAGAATAACACACATACAACTTATGACATCATCCCACAACGGGAGGCACATTTCTTAAACGTTGCTAACGGTTTACGGTTACGGTCTCCGCTCTCTCCCACCCAGGCAACCTGGCCTTTATGCTGCCCCTAAAACCCAGGCAGCACCCCTTGACCCAAGTCCAGCACCAGTTACCCGAGCGGGATCTGTCCTTCCCCTCCAGAGGGTAGCCACCGGTTCCTGTGGTGGCTGGGCCCCAGCCTGCTCTGCTGAGGGCCCTCCCTCCAACCTGCCTCTCCGGAGGTGGCAACTGCGGAAACGGCAACGGTAAAACAACTTATTTACAAGCCACTAACGTTTGTGGTTGCCCTGCAAGTTCACGGGCTTGTCCATGGAAAGTTCTCCATGCCAAACTTTTTAAACGGTCCCCACGGGGACAACGGTTCCGGCAACGCCCGGTTTTCTCACAATCACGGTAAATCAGGTAAAGCTCCCGTAATCATTTTCTTTTATCATTTTCCAACTTTCAAACAAACACACTCAACACACCTGTTTTCTTTTCCCTCCCCCTTTAAAGAACGGTTTCCCTGTACCTAAGTGGGGGCCTACCTAGGTTGGGACGGGTGGACCTCTGGGGTCCGGTGTCAGTGTGGCTAGGCAGTGGGGCAGAGGGAACAATTGGTTCCTCCTCCCGGCTATCGTGTGGGGCAGGCGGAGGCATAGGGGAGCTGGGCACAGATTGATCCCTGGGCACTGGCACTGGTTCTGGCTCACGGTTGACCGCTTCCACCACTTCCTCATCCACAGGTTGTGGGAACAGTATCACTGGAAGAATCACCGCGCCGTTCTGTGTAGGCCAGTCTGCTGGGAAGTCTCCCATCGCAGTGTGAATCACCTCTTTCGCCTTATCCGCTAGTAGGGGAACCGGTACTTCTGCCGCCGCTCTTAAGGCTGGTGGGCACCTTTTCAGATGGTCCCGGGAAACCGTGGCCAAAGTGCCTCCTTGATCACGGCCGATTTGGTAGGCCTTAACGTCTTCCCATCCTGTGGGCTGTATGACGTACGGGTTCTGTTCCCATTGATCATCCAGCTTGTGGGTTCTCCTCTTCCGCTTCAGTACGACATCTCCGGGCTGAAAAGGGCCAGCAGACGCCTTTTGATTAAAGCGCTGCTCCTGCAGTTCTCGACTCCGGCTTAAGTTCTTCTCGACATATTCTTGAATCTGCCGGTACTGTGCTCTACGCCGGGTTTCCCATTCAGCTGTCGAAGGGAGTGCTTCTGGGGCTTCCAACCCCATTTACAGGTCCACCGGCAGGTGGCCGGTTCGAGCCCTCATCAGATATGCTGGGGTGCACTTTGTTGAGCTGGACGGGATATTGTTGTACATATCGACCAAGTCGGGTAGCTTTTCCGGCCACAGGTTCCGCTCTTCCAGCGGTAACGTCTTGAGAAGTCCCAGGACCAAGTGGTTCATCTTCTCACACATGCCGTTGGTCTGGGCATGGTAAGGGGTGGTCCGGATCTTCTTACAGCCGTACAACTGGCAGAACTCGTGGAACACCTCCGCTTCAAAAGCCGGGCCTTGGTCAGTAAGCACCTTTTCTGGATATCCATGTGGTCGGCAGAAATAGGCCTGGAACACTCGAGCGGCAGTTCGACCAGTTAGGTCCTTGACGGGGACAACCACCATGAATCTTGAATAGTGGTCAACGATGGTCAACGCGTAGGCGTACCCACTTCGGCTGGGGGTGAGCTTGACATGGTCTAGGGTGACCAATTCCAGTGGCTGATGTGTGATGATTGGGTGTAGGGGCGCCCTCTGGCTGGTCTCGTCCTTCCTCCTCAGCGTACAAGGACCACACTCCCGGCACCAGGCTTCTACCGACTCCCGCATCCCACTCCAGTAGAACCGCTCTCTCAACAGAATCTCCAGCTTTTTCCACCCGAAGTGCCCGGCACCATCATGGTATGCCCGCAAAACAGTAGCTACATCAGCTTGGGGAATAACCAACTGGCAGATTTTCTCATGAGTCTTCGGGTTGATCAGCTCACGGTACAGCTTCCCTTGATGTAGATACAGCCATTTCCGTTCTTTCCACAAGCGCTGGGCTTCAGCTGGGGCGGCAGGGTCCATTCCAACAGCACCTTGTTCCACCAGGGTCTTGACGAGGCGGACAGCCGGCGCCTGGTTTTGAGCTTCCTGCCACTCTTGACTGGGCCGTGGGTCCAAGTCCACCCGTTGTTGGTGTACCTGTACCTTCTCAGTTGATGGCTGGTGAAATGCAGGCAACTCGATCTCCTCGAGGTCGTCATCCTCGCACCCTTCCTCTGACAAATGGGGCATTCGGGAGAGTGCATCAGCATTAATGTTGACACGACCAGCACGGTACTTGATGGTGAAGTCATAGTTGGCTAGCCGGGCCACCCACCGCTGCTCCAACGCGCCCAACTTGGCCGTGTCCAGGTGAGTCAACGGATTGTTGTCCGTGAAAGCGGTGAATTTTGCTGCAGCCAAGTAGTGGCGGAACCTCTCTGTGATAGCCCATACCAATGCCAGGAGCTCGAGCTTGAAGGAGCTGTAGTTCTCAGGGTTCCTTTCAGTTGGCCGAAGCTTCCGGCTAGCATAAGCAATCACTTTCTCCTTCCCATCCTGGACCTGGGACAGGACTGCTCCTAGTCCCACATTGCTGGCGTCTGTGTAGAGGATGAATGGGCAGCCATAGTCAGGATACGCTAGGACCTCTTCTCCGGTCAAGGCCGCTTTCAGCTGGCAGAAGGATTCCTCATGCTTTTCTTCCCACACCAGTGGGGCTCCGATGGGTCTACCACCTTTGGTCTGTCCCACGAGGAGATCTTGCATGGGGGCAGCCATCTTCGTGTACCCTTTGATAAAGCGCCGGTAGTACCCCACCAGACCCAGAAACTGCCTTACTTCCCTCACGGTGGTTGGTCTCGGCCAGCCCTGGATGGCAGTGATCTTCTCAGGGTCGGGGGCGACACCTTCTGCACTTACCACGTGCCCCAGGTACTGCACTCTGGGTTTCAGCAGGTGACAGAGGGCTTCAGCTTCATCCCATATCTGGCAAGGGACGCGAACACCTCGGCCAGGTGCTCCAGATGGGCTTCATACGTCTGGGAGTAAACAATCACATCATCCAAGTACAATAGGACGGTCTCGAAGTTTAGGTATCCCAGGCAGCACTCCATCAGCCGTTGGAAGGTTCCCGGGGCATTGCACAGCCCGAACGGCATACTATTGAATTCACAGAGCCCCATCGGGGTGGTGAAGGCGGTTTTCTCCCGGTCTTCTGGGGCCACGGCCACTTGCCAGTACCCACTGGTGAGGTCAAGTGTAGAGAAGTAATTTGCAGTTCTCAGTGCGGCCAAAGACTCTTCAATACGGGGCAGTGGGTAGGCATCTTTATGGGTTATCTGATTAATCTTCCGGTAGTCCACACACATCCGCATGGTACCATCCTTCTTCTTGACCAGTACCAATGGAGCGGCCCAGGGACTACAGCTGTCCCGAATAACCCCTGCCTCCTTCATATTCCTCAACATATCTTTGGCACACTGGTAATGTGCAGGGGGAATAGGCCTGTACCTCTCTTTGATAGGGGGGTGTTCCCCGGTGGGGATATGGTGTTGGACCCCCTTGATCTGCCCAAAGTCTAGTGGATGTTTGATGAACACCTGTTCATACTCCCGCACCACCCTGTATACCCCTGCTTTGTGATGTGTAGGGGTATCATCAGTGCCCACGTGTAGCTGTTGGTGCCACTCATTTACCTCCCCTTGAGGCGGGGAAGTGCTGGTAGTAGGTGGGGAGACTGAGGGACTGGCTTCGTGGATGGTGTGGGGATCCAGGGTGAGGAGCTTGGCTATGGTGGCATACCGGGGAAGCCTGACTTCTTCCTCCCCACAGTTCAGCACCCTCACGGGCACTCTCCCCTTTTTCACGTCTACCACCCCTCGGGCGGCCATTACAGTGGGCCAGTGCTCGGAGGGTATGGGCTCCATCATGGCAGGGTAGTCACGCCCCTGAGGCCCTATGCTGCCCTACACCAAATCATCATCTCACTCCTAGGGGGCACAAGCAACGGAGCAACATCCATCACCCTCACTCCACCAATCTCTCCTCCTGTTGAGTTTACATGCTGGCGGTACATCAAGGCTCGGATCTCACGCTGCACAGCTCTCTGTCGGCTCCCCGCCGCCGTGGCGGCCAGCTGTTGCAGTAGGGCCAACACATCACCCATACAGTGCTCCATCACATTGGTTCCTAGCACTATCTTCGGGTTATGATCACTGGGTTCATTCATGATCACAATCATACCCTGGTGTTGCAGTTCAGCTTGCCCTACTGTCATAGCCACCTGTTTATACCCCACTTGGGTCAATGGGAGTCCATTGGCAGCAATTAGCGTTATACTAGTATCTGGGGGTGCCAGCTCGTCTATCCCCCAATACCGCTGGTACAATGTGTATGGTATGGTGGTTACCTGTGATCCAGTGTCCAAGAGAGCCATCACCGGTATGCCGTCCACAGCCACGGGGATGATGGGCCGGGCCCCGATATACCGGTCCCGCCAGTCCGAAGGACCACGGGGTTCTACTCCTGAGGATTGGCCCGGGGCCCCAGGGGTTGCTCGTTTAACGGGCACTCTCGGATGTAATGCCCAGGCTTACGGCACTTGTAGCAGGTGGGAAGTCTGCTCCGCGGGTTGCTATTACTTCTCCGCTGCATCCAAGGGACATCCTCAGGGCTGTCGGCAAGCTGTATCTGTGCTGAAGGCTGAGATCTCATCAAAGGTTGGAGTGCAGCAAGAATCTTGGCGAGGTCTCTGTCCATGCGACGGACCTGGGCTGCCAGTTCCTCCATAGTGCTGCTTGGGGCTGCAGGTGTTGGAGAGGTTGGTAGGGCAGGGGCCACCACCACGGGGGCTGTCTCAATGGGCCACGGGGCTGGCTCCAGGACTTCTGAGGCTGGGGGCTGTAGTGCTTTAATGGCCCGTTCCTTTAACACAGCAAAGTCCACATCAGGGTGTTCCAGGGCCCACAGCCGGAGTTGTTTGCGATCCTCAGGGGATCTCATCCCCTGCACAAATTGCTCTACTAACATCTTGTTGCTGTCCGCCTCATTGATAGGATTCACCCGCTTTAGCGTGCGGAGGGCGGTTTGCAGACGTAAAGCATAGTCCCGAATGCTATCCACAGCCCGTTGCCGGCACTGGTAAAACTGCATCCTCAGCTCAGCTTCAGTCCGGGTCTCAAAGGCAGTCTGTAGCTTCTCAAAGATGGTGGCTACAGAGAGCCGGTCCCCCTCAGCCCAGGTCTCCGCCTCCTGCTCAGCCGCACCGGTTAACTGGCCTAGCACTACCGCTGCATGTTGCTTATCGGTCAGGGGGTACAGCTCTAGCAACGGGTTAAGCTTTTTCCGGAAGACCTGTAAAGCATCAGGTTTCCCATCATACTGCGGTAGCCAGGTAGCTCCGGGCGCATAGGGCAAAGAGAACGGCATCACCTGAGCAAGCGCGGGGGCCGCGGCACCTCCCGCCAGCGCGGCCGGGACCTGGGCAGGCCCATTCCCATCCGCGGGTGCCACTGCGGCTGCGACCGCCGCTCCTCCAGCGGCTCCGTCGGGCGCAGACATCTTGTTTCCGTCCCCCTTAGCTTCTTTCCGGCCCCTCCTCTATTGGGGCGGAGTTTTGGCCTTCGCGCCTCTGCTACTCGAGAAGACGCTCAAGCGGGAACTTTTTGCGCCAAAGATGGCGACTTCCGAAATTTTTCAGCCGGATACCTCTGGCGGTCACAAGACGCACCTCTACCCAACGGCAGAGCGGTAAGATCCTGTTCGTGATGCAAAGTTGTCACGGGCGGAGGAGGGGACGCCGCGCTCTTCCTCTGCTCGGGTCCGGCGGGCACTGCGGCCTGCTGCTGCCGCTGCTCGGTGGCTCGAGCGATGGGCCGGATCCCGGGGACTCGAGCGGCGCTCCCCGCCCGTGAGTGAAAGGGGGTTTTTGGGTGTGGGGATTGTTTATTGTCCGTGACGCCACCCACGGTTGTGGTGATTTGTTGGCACCACCGCTGCTCTGTATGGGGATCCCGGGAAGGATGGTATGGAGCAGCCAGTTGTTGTGTTGCCCCTCCGTGGGTAGGGGTTGGTGATCCCGGGGCCCAGTGATGAGTTGGGAGATGCAGGGCTTGGTGGGCGCAGGGATGCGGGGGCAGCGCTGTGCCTGGCGGCACTGTGGTACTCACTCAGCCTGCTACGATGACACAGTTCTCGGTAAAACACACGGCTGTAAAAACGGTTCCCACGGACGGCTGCACTTGCTTTCCCCAGTAGGTGACGGTGACGGTCCCTCTGTCCTGCACCTAAGTTGACAATGGTTGCGATGGGTTCCCACCGGTAACCCGCTCCCCGGCTTGGATATGGGCCGGAGGAGCCCTGCTTTGCCCGCAGGCGCTGGCCCTGAGAAACTGGTGCCCTGGCGGTGGCGGTGTCTCTCTGTAACGGTCGGACTGTTGCCTTCAATTGGGACTTGGTTGTTTGGAGACAGACGTCCCCTTCACTGACGGATTTGGCAAATTTACGGTGACTCCTAGCCTTGCCGGGGTCCGAGAGGCCCCTGCCCTGGTGCTGACTGTTCTTTGTATACTGCTCCAGACCGCCGGGTCACTACCCGTCCGCGGTCCTTCCAGCAACCTCCGAGCAGCCCCCCTCCAGACTGTCACCGCCGTTTGCTGACCTTGCTGACACTGTCCGGGCACACAGCCGGACCAACTTCAGGCTTTCTTACTGACACTTTTACTCTTTTCTTCTGCTCCTCTACTACTTCACTTCCACTTCACTTCCTAAACTCATCTCTGTTCACTTAGCTCCTCACTCAAGCTCCCCCTGAGCTAATCTCTGTTCTTTCCACTTCTCCCTCCAAACTCTAACTGCCTGGTTCTTCCCGCCTCCAGGGCTGTGAACTCCTCGGTGAGCGGAGCCAACCGCCTGGCCCACCCCCTGGTGTGAACACCAGCCCCTGGAGGAAGGCAACAAGGATTTTGGTAGCCTTGGTGTTCCTAACTGGGGTGTAGGGTGTGGTGGTGTGATGACCTGTGACCCCTGGCTTGCCCAGGGCGTCACACTGTGGCTATAAGAGAGGACTTCTTTAAGCCACCAGGTTGTTGATGGGTGCTGATGGATCCAGTCTAAGCTCTTAGGAGCTGACTAGAGAATCAGGATACCCTGTGGCTTCAATCTAGGGACTCCGGTTCCGATTGGAGACCATATCCACAGTCTAGGGATTTCGACTCTGGCTGCCAGGATTATATCATCAAACCAGAGACTACTTAAGGAGGAAACCCAGGTTGGGAAAAATCGGTCACCTGGTACAGACTTTGCAGACCTCAGCCAGCTTCCTAAATCTGGCGTTATTCCAGTCACGGTGGGTGCCTGCCGAAAGCGGGGTGCTGCTGGATTGAAGTAATTAGTGTTCCACCCACAGTTAAGGAGGTCGTGCGTTCAGTTGGGATGAGCCCTGAGCCTCGCTGTCTTTCTAAAGGCGGCTGGTTCAGTGGACAAGAGCACCCACTGAGCTCCGTGTCTCCACAATTGGTGGCAGCAGTGGGATACTACTCAGCCTGGTTTACCCAGGGGAGCTGCAGCGGACTGGTGTTCGAGGACACCGTCCAGGGCTCAACAACCAGGGAAGCACATAAGCATACCCAGCAGGCCATAGGGGAGGCATTCAGGTTTCGGACGCTGCCATGTCCAACCCCACCAGCTCAGCCATGGGACAAGGACAAGAGAGGAGTTACGACCACTGCAGTAAATGGATGCTACAGGATCTGTGCCAGAGGCGAAAGATTATCTACTGGAATGCTGAGACTCGGTCGGACTTGATCCAGAAATTAGTCCGTTGGGATGCCCAGAATGATGCCGAGGACGATGAGGATCCCGCCAATATTGACCCAGAGTATTTAAACTATGTGCCACATCATGGATCTAGTGACAATCGGGAATCAACTTTGTCCAAAATGGCCCAAGCCACAGCGTTGTTGGATGCATTGGGGCCTACATCCTCAAGAGAAGAGAGGGCTTGGGTTCTGGAATATGTTTATGGGATTCCAGCTGCCGTACTGCTAGCACCCGCCGCTCGAGAAGGATGGTCCCGCTACCCAGCAGAAGCTGCACCAAAACAAAGCACTACAAACAGGGCCGGTGACTTGCCCAATCTATGGCGCTGTTATACATGTGGGCGCCATGGACATATAGATAGAGATTGTCTCCAAAACCGAGGCCGCATGCTTGGAGCCTATCTGCCAGCTCAGTCGGTCAAGAGCCAGGGACTACGAGACACTAGTTCCTCCATTACCCTGGTAAGCCCAGTTATTGTTTCTCCAGAAGACCCTTTACCAGATTCCCAATTATCCATCTCCCTGGCTGAGGGTCAGCGCTCAGACGTCCCTCTGGCATGTGTGCAGTTGGACCTAAGGACCAACCAGGGAGAGGTCGAGGTGAAGCTTGTGGATAGCCTCCCCACACCTGGTATTTTGCGGACCAACCAGGAAATGATCAATGTGGGGATTGTGAACAGCCTCCCCATACCGGTCATTGTGGAGACTGACCAGAGCAAGGCTGATGTGGACCTTATGAACAGCACCCCCACCCCTGATATTTTGGGAACTGACCAGGAAGCGATCGATGTGGGACTTGTGAACAGTCTCCCTATACCTATCATTGTGGAGACTGACCAGAGCAAGGCTGATGTGGAGCTTATGGACACCGTCCCCACACCAGTTACTTTGGGGTCTGACCAGGAAGAGGTCCATATGGAGCTTATGGACAGCCTACCCACTGTTGTTTCGGGGACTTGCCAGGAGGAAGTTGAAGTGGGGTTCATAGATGGCCCCACCAAGCCTGTTGTTTCGGATACCACTCAGAGGGAAGTGAAAGTGGGGCTTGGGGATTACCTGCTCACACCAGTCATTTTGGAGAATGAACTAGGACAAGGACTATCCAGTCAGTTTGAAGCAGTTATCACCCACTCCCACTTCCAAGCCAAGCAGGACCCTGATGTGGATCTTTCTAACATCTTTTCCAAGAATAATTCACATTCCCAGTCTCCAGCATCCACTTCTGAGCCAAGAACCGTGAGTAAGCCTAACCACACTGTGGCTATTGACTGGGGGAAGATTGATAGTAAGAAATGTATGCAAGCCCAACTCATGGACCTCACCTTAGTGCTTGTCTGCAATATGGCTGCTCAACCTGGGGGAGGTAATCAGGGGGAGGTGTATAGATGCAAGCCTCTGTTGCTGACCTCACCATTAAAAAGGACAATGCCGTCAAGAGGAGAAGGATGATCGGAAGCCTATCATGTCTGGCTAATATTAAGAAGGGGGAGGAATGTGACGACATGGACTCTCATGGGTTAAAGTTTCTTAACATTCAGCCAGACAGGATGATAGATTGTTTATAGACGGGGGATAAGTCCCTCATTGTTTTTACAAGACTCTTGTTGTCTCATGTAATTGTTTTGGCCACTGAAAGCCAGACATATTGTTTCTCCAGACCCTTCCAGTAATCATTGTATTGTAGTTGTGTATTGCTAATGTAATTACCTTAGTAGTCATTGTCTAGTCTGTGCATTCCAGACTACATGTATACCCTCAGTCTTTCTGTGGACATTATTTGGATGAACATTGTCCATGCAGCTTGAGATTCATCCAATGGGAGAGGCGATCTTGTCCAACCAATCGATGAGGACGCAGTGTGCCCAGAGGGAGGGCTGTGGCTATAAGAGAGGACTTCTTTAAGCCACCAGGTTGTTGATGGATGCTGATGGATCCAGTCTAAGCTCTTAGGAGCTGACTAGAGGATCAGGATACCTTGTGGCTTCAATCTAGGTACTCCGGTTCCGATTGGAGACCATATCCACAGTCTACGGATTTCGACTCCGGCTGCCAGGATTATATCACCAAACCAGAGACTACTTAAGGAGGAAACCCTGGTTTGGACAAATCGGTCACCTGGTACAGACTTTGCAGACCTCAACCAGCTTCCTAAGTCTGGCGTTATTCCAGTCACGGTGGGTGCCCGCCGAAAGCAAGGTGCTGCTGGATTGGAGTAATTAGCCCTGGAACATCTGAGGCATGGACATTCTAAATCCCTGGTGAGCCAGCGGAAGGGTGAGACCCTGTTGCCTGTTACATTTGTGTGTTTTGCTGGTTATGTGTTAAGTGCCGTTAATTGTTTGGGGATCCAATAAAGTCTAATTATTGTGGTTCCCTCACCCTGTGTTGTCTGAGTAGTGTTCCGCCCACAGTTAAGGAGGTCGTGTGTTCAGTTGGGATGAGCCCTGAGCCACGCTGTCTTTCTAAAGGCAGCTGGTTCAGTGGACAAAAGCACCCACTGAGCCCCGTGTCTCCACACCAATGTTATAAAATTCTGTGATGCACCTGCAGCTTTAAAATACTCACAACATGCCTAATTGAACTCCGTAACCCTAGAACGCGCAACCATAGAAATCTACCATAGAAAACAAGTGACTTAGCAGGCCTGCGAGGCTCCAGGTATGTGTTCTAGGGTTAAGCAGTGATGTTTCAAAATGTGGATACTTGTGGTGGTGTTCCCTGGTGTGGCACCCCAGTGCCTCAGTTAATGAAGCCCTGATTGTATTCAATGGGAATCTGTGTTCTAAAAGTCAAGTAAAGGGTGCTTTACACGCTGCGATATCGCTAGCGATTGCTAGCGATGTCGCGAGCGATAGCTCCCGCCTCCGTCGTCCGCGCGACATTTGGTGATCGCTGCCGTAGAGAACATTATCGCTACGGCAGTGTCACACGCACATACCTTTTCAGCGACGTCGCTGTG
The DNA here is from genome assembly GCF_048569485.1 of Anomaloglossus baeobatrachus. NCBI lineage: Eukaryota > Metazoa > Chordata > Amphibia > Anura > Aromobatidae > Anomaloglossus > Anomaloglossus baeobatrachus. The sequence continues at coordinate 305,695,539 of NC_134354.1, forward strand.
ACCACCGAACAATCCCTCCTTCAAGGGGGAGGTGCGTTCGGCGTCATAGGGACGTCACTAAGCGGCCGCCCAATAGCAGAGGAGGGGCGGAGAAGAGCGGCCGGAACATGCCGCCCACCTTCTTCCTTCCTCATTGCCGGTGGACGCAGGTAAAGAGATGTTCCTCGTTCCTGCGGTGTCACACGTAGCGATGTGTGGTGCCGCAGGAACGACGAACAACCTCGCTACTGACCAGACAACGATTTTTGGTAAATGAACGACGTATTACAGACCAACGATTTTTAACTCTTTTGCGATCGTTTAAGGTTGCTCCTAGGTGTAACACGCTGCGATGTCGCTAATGACGCCAGATGTGCGTCACAAACACCGTGACCCCGACGATATATCGTTACCGATGTTGCAGCATGTAAATAGCCCTTAACACTTTTTCCCATCTGAGCCCTGCCGTTTACTCAAACAGTAGTGTACGACCACATATGGGGTACGGTCACGTTTAGAATTTTTTTTTACAACAAATTGTCCAGTCCATTTTCTCATATTATTATCCTTATTATATTTATGTGAATTAAAACTTTGAGGCTAAAGTAAATATTTAGTGGAAAAACCCTAAGCTTTCTGTTTTCATGGCCCAAACTTATAAAATTCTGTGATGAAGTTTATGGATTAAAAATGTTCACCACACTGCTAGCTGAATTCCTTATGGTGTTTAGTTTGCCAAATAGGCAGTCATTTGTGGATATTTCGCTCAACTGGCATCTCAGGGGCTCTGCAAATTCAACACTGCGTCTAAATCTCCGTTCCAAAAATAAATAGTGCTCTTTGCCTATGTTTTAATATAATAATATAATATTATTATATGTTCCTAAACATTCATTTTTGATGACATATGGGGTATCACTGTGTTCAGGAGAAATTGCATTACAAATTATGGGGAACATTTTCTTTAATTACTCCTTGTATGATTAAGTTTAGTGTTAAAAAATGTATTAGTAGAAACATATATTTTTTTTTTTTCATATCGAAATGTTATAGAGTTTCGTAAATCATCTGTAGGTTAAAAATACTGAGTACACCCTTAGATGGATTCCTTAAGGAGTGTAGTTTCTATAATGGGGTCTCTTGTTGGCATAACGAGGGTTCTACACATGTGACATGGCATTCATAATCTATTCCAACCAAATTTACACTTCAAAAATAAAATAATGCTTCTTTGTTTCCGAGCCCTGCCATGTGCCCAAACCAACAGCAATATTTGACCACATATGGGGTATCATCGTATTTGGGAGAAATTTTGTAACAAATTGTGGGGTCCATTTTCTCCTATTTATTAATTGTGAAAATTGTAAATTTGAGACTAAAACAACATTTTAGCAAAAAAAAAAAATAATTTTCACATCCATATTTTAAGTTCTAGTTCTAGTAAGCACCCATGGGTACAAAATGCTCACTTTACCCCTGCAGAGATTAATTAAGAGGTGCCAATTCGAAAATGGGGTCAGTTTTGTGACCCTACAAATGTGACATGGCATCTGCAGCCTTTCAGCCAAATTTGTGTTCCAAAATTCAGATTCTCCCTTTCGAAGGACTGAGGTTTCTGATGAAATATAAGGTATTAATGCATTTAAAATGAACTAGGTAACAGATTCTGCAGTTCCCTATTGTAAAAGTAAAAAATTTGGGGCTAAAGCAACATTTTAGAGGAAAAGCTAAAATTGTAACATTTTTTCATTCTACGCTGCATTAATTCCTGTTTAGCACCTGAAGGGTTAATAAATTTCCTGACAGCAGTTTTGAGGTACTTCAGGGCTGCGGTTGTTAAAAAGTATCACTTTAGGGGAGTCTCAAATATTTAGTCCCCTCAAAGTACATTTAAGGCTCTGTGCGCACGCTGCGGTTTTTACTGCGGTTTTGCTGCATGTTTTGCTGCAGAAAATGTTCATAACCTTTCAGCAGTCCTTCCCAACCAAAACCTATGGTAATAAAAAAAAAATGCTGTGCGCACACTTCGGTTTTTTTCACCAAGAGGTTTTGCTGCATGCTTTCTGCAGCAAAACAAATTGCATGTCACTTTTCTGCAGGTACCTGCGGTTTTTGCCATGGCCAAACTCGAACAGTAATGTGGACTTTTCTGAGAAGTCCGTGTACAGACACTAGATGTCTGGTATGGACGCCAAACTTTATAGTTCGGGTTCGCCAATCACTAATAAGGGCACGTTTATTGGTGTATGAGAGAGTAGGGATGGGCGAACCCCCCCGATGTTCGGGAGACTCGCCCGAACGTTTTGTTAAGTTCATGTTCAAGTTCTGATATAACGCGAACTTGCGTCCGAACACCGAACGTGAACTTTACAGTTATGTGATGAGGCGGAGGGGCTGTAAAATAAAGAACACAGTTAATAATAAACATTGTCATTATACTTGCATGTCCCGCGACGCGTCCTGCAGACTGTCTCCCTCCACTTCTCCTTCCGATCATCGCTGTGCCCTCCCGGTAACTAGCACTGATGATAGGACCTTCCATGACATCATAGCATGTGACCAGTCACGTGTGTATTATCTCATTGGCTACAGACTGGTCACATGGCTATAACGTCATGCTAGGTCCTGTCAGTGCATCTCTCCGGTACGCGGTGCTCGTTCGAGCATCTCCGTGTACTGGCGAGATGCTCTGGCACATGGTCGGCTCCCCGTCCCTGCATGTCGGCGCTCTTTACAGAGTCAGCCCACATGCAGGGACTGGCTGCCACAGCCGGTGAATAGCGGCGCCGGGAATCAGGTCATCGGAGATCACTGTTGCTATAGTAACCCGCCTGTCAGGTTACTATTGCAATGGTGGCAGCGGTGACGTCATCGCTTACCAATCCGCAGCCTCTGCTCACTCATTGAGTGATTAGACTGCACGGGGGAGAAGGAGGGTCTTCCTCCCCTGTGCTGTCTGATGTAGCAGAGCTGCATGGGTTGAAGGAGAAAGAAGAGAGAAGACCAGCATCATGGAGGGGTGAGAGGGAGTAATAAACATGGAGTCTCTAAGTGTGTCTGTGTATTTATTTCTATTAAAGTATTTTTTCTATGTGTGGTGTCTTTTTTTAACCCTTTATTGGATAGTCTTAATGGCCGGGTCAAACTTGCCTGACATTAAGAATCTCTGGCTTAATACTAGCTAGTAAAACAAAGCTAGTATTAAGCCCTTATTACCCAGCGAGCCACTCAGCATCAGGGCCGCTGGAAGGGTTGGATACAGCGCCAGAAGATGGCGCTTCTATGAAAGCACCATTTTCTGGGGCGGCTGCGGACTGCAATTAGCAGTGGAGGGGCCCAGAAAGCTCAAGCTCGGGCCAACCTGTGCTGCGGATTCCAATCCCCAGCTGCCTAGTTGTACCTGGCTGGACACAAAAATGGGGCGAAGTCCATGTGTTTTTTTGTTTTTTTTTTAATTATTTCATGAAATTCATGAAATAATTAAAAAAAGCGTTTCCCTATATTTTAAGTTGCCAGCCGGGTACAAATAGGCAGCTGGGGGCTGGGGGCAGCACATACCTGCCTGCTGTACCTGGCTGCATACAAAAAAATGCAAAACAAGAATGCCGCAGAGACACCATCACATGTTTCTCAACGCTGGCAGAAAACTAGCCAGGTCTTTCATCGGGAAGGAACAACCATGGGAAGGGCAGTCTCCAGTCAAGGAAACCGCCAATACCAAAACATGGTATCCATCCACAGACAGCTGTTTTGGGGTATTTGCCCATCATCATGTTTTGGTATAGCAAGAAAAGAGGAAAAAGCGATCAAGAGCCCAATCATACAAGGATAGTAGTTGTATCAAATATTGATTTTATTATCACATATATTTATTTATTTTAATTTATACAAGTACTTTTTTCGGACAACTAGTGTGCATCATAAATATATACATATAAAACGGAACTATTGATATTAGTCTAAATCATATATACCCAAGAATAATATCTGGATAAGGATAGATATATATAATACTGTGTATCAATTATATATCTACAGGGCTGAAAAGAACCATGTGCAGACATTCAATATCAGAGCATACTGTGTCAAATATCAATCATCACTAGATATCACAATCTATCATAAATCCTGTGTTTGATTGATGCATAACAAACACAAAATAAATAATTGTGTCCATACCACAATGAATCGCTGAGGCTCTACTGAACAACCAATTAATCCTGCCTGTCACATGGATCTAAACAGCGCTGCTGCATAGTAAACTCAGAATAAATAGTTGCATCCGGACCACAAAGGGTCACTGTTGCTACACTGAACAGCCAAATATCCTGTAGTATCATGTGGATCTAAGCGGCATTTCCTGCACCGAGGCAGTTATGCCTGCTCAGGTTCACATAAGTTCACATGAAGATAAACACAGCATTACAGCATTGTTATATATATACACATGGGTTGAAATAGTTACCGTTAAAGAGAGAAAACCACCCAACACGTGTTTCAATCTATTCATCAAGGGGTGTGTCACATTGACCGGAGAGGAGGTTTAAATACCACCCACCACCAATCATCGCACATCACCAATAGTGACGCGCACGCCGTCATTGCAACCTGCCGACGCAAAGTCGACCACCGCGTCACAGATCACCTGACCTAGGCTAAAATATGACCCGAGGCAGGGGAACCGTAAAGACACAGTGGATCGAACAAGCGTTGGCAACCAATGACAGCTGCGCGTTCAGGTGTTCGGCAGATTTATGAGCTTAGATCACAATCAGAAAAGAGGAAAAACTTGTGTTCACATTAGAAAAGCACATATAGATACCCAAATTACAAATATATACATATGACAAGCAATGATTGAATACATGAATACATAACTTTGTTTTTCCGTTTTTCAAGGAGGACTCCCTTACATTAATATTATAACGGGGATCCTATATAGCTACATAATCAAACTTTTTAGTACACTGTTGAAATACAATCTAAGATGCCCATACAAATAGATATTAACCCCTTAACGACCGCGGGCAGTAAAATTACGTCATAAATGTCATAATGTTACTGCCCGCGGTCCTCCGGCGGCAGCATGCCGCGATCGGCGCACATCTCAGCTGATTTTCACAGCTGAGATGTGTGCCTGCTAGGCATGAGCAGAATCGTTATCTGCTCGTGCCGATTAACCCCTTAAATGGCGCTGTCAATACGTGACAGCGCCATTATAAGCGCGATCGCGGTAAACGTTTACTTACCGCCCGATACCGGAAGTCACGTGACGCGATCACGTGACTTCCGATAGTTGTCATGGTAGCACAGGGTCATGTGATGACTCCTGTACTACACATGACTTGCTTTCACTTTCGCTGTGCCAGCGTCACAGCAAAAGAGAAAGAGAGCGTATCTGCTGTTTACAGCTGTGTAGCTGTGATGAGCAGATACTGCAGAGCGATCGGATTGCTGATCGCAATAGCCCCCTAGGGGGACTAGTAAAATAAAAAAAAAAGTTAAAAAAAGTTTTAAAAAATTAAAAAAAAACCTAAAAGTTCAAATCACCCCCCATTCGCCCCATTGAAAATTAAAGGGTTAAAAAAATAAAAAATATACACACTTTTTGTATCGCCGCGTTCAGAAACGCCCGATCTATCAAAATATAAAATCAATTAATCTGGTCAGTATACGGCGTAGCGGCAAAAAAATTCCAAACGCCAAAAGACGTTTTTTTGTCGCCACAACTTTTGCGCAAAATGCAATAAGAGGCGATCAAAACGTTGCATCTGCAAAAAATGGTCCTGTTAAAAACGTCAGCTCGAGACGCAAAAAATAAGCCGTCACTGAGCCATAGATCGCGAAAAATGAGAACGCTACGGGTCACGGAATATGGCGTAAAACGTGCGCCACCTTTTTCGGACAAACTTCCAATTTTTTTAACCCCTTATATAAAAGTAAACCTATACATGTTTGGAGTCTACGAACTCACACTGACCTGAGGCATCACACCCATACATCAGTTTTACCATATAGTGAACACAGTGAATAAAATATCTCAAAAACAATAGTGCTATCGCACTTTTTTTGCAATTTTTCTGCATTTGGAATTTTTTTGCCGTTTTCCAGTACACTATATGGTAAAACTGATGGTTTCATTTAAAAGTACAGCTTGTTCCGCAAAAAATGAGCCCTCGCATGACCATATTGACTGAAAAATAAAAAAGTTACGTCGAAAAAAAAAAAACGGAAAGCGAAAAATCGTCCGGTCGTGAAGGGGTTAAAATGTGTCAAGGCAATATACACATTTAATTGCATTGTACATGCTGCAAAAAGATATATTCCACAAATCTGCATATATTTAAATTCAACACTATATATTCATGTCATATATTCTTAGGATATATAAAAAAACAGCATGTAAGCACAACACATATAGTGCACATATCACCGCATAATTTGTATAGGAAAATCTCCGCAAAGATTAATATCTAACAGCTACAGGAGACGAATAGCCTCCCATCTCAAGTTTTGATGTATCCAATGCTGCTTAACACTCATCAGATTCCAATCTCCTACTGACTTCACCCCCTCTAATTCCCAAATCCAGCAGGTCAATCCTTCTCACCTTAAACAGACCACTATTACATGAATGATATCTATGAAAGTGTTTTGGGATAGTTTTAAGGATATCAATATCGGTAACATTACGGGCAGCCTCAATCCCCAAGACGTGTTCCCGAGTCCGCACCTTCAACTGATGCGTTGTCAGTCCGATATAAATTTTTGAACATGGACACGTGGTGTAGTAAATGACTGCCTTAGAGTTGCATGTTATTTTCTTCCGTATCTCATAAACTTTGCTATTATTGGCGTCAGTGAAGGTACTCTCGCGACAAATATTGGGGCAGGCTACGCATTCCCCACAGGGAAAGCAGCCCAGTTTTTTATTCAAACTCTTTTGCCCAAACGTATCTAGTAATATAATGTACACTATTTAGTACAATATTATGTATTTGAAATCACTGTATATAAACGTTCTCAATGTTTTGGCATAGGCTGTTTCCTTGACTGGAGACTGCCTTGTATATGATCCCCATGCTTGTATATATGTCCCTCATCCTGGTATAGCCCCCATCCTGATAAATACGGCAATCCTGGTATGTGCTCCCATCCTGCTATATACCCCATCCTGGTGTATGACCGCATTCTGCTATATACCCCATCCTGCTATATACCCCCATCCTGCTATGTACCTCCATCCTGCTATATACCCCCCATCCTGCTATATACGCCCATCCTGTGGCACACAAAAAAATAAACGTTCATACTCACCTTTCCTCACTCCCTGCAGCATCGCTCCTCCTCCCGTCTGTGCCAGCAGCAGCGCCGCTGAGTGGAGTCAGCCACGATCCCTGCAGCATTGCGATGTCCTCCTGTCTTTGTCGGCCGCTGCAGCGTGTGGACACGTGCGCATAGCGATGACGTTATCGCTGTATGCACCGCTAGTCTCCATACACAGCCGCAGCTGGCACAGACAGGAGGACGAGCGATGCTGCAGGGATCGTGGCCGGTGAGTATACTGATTCACTGCACCCTGCGCTGATGATGATGCGCGGGGGGGGCAGTGAATACAGCCACACATGATCACTCCAGGCTGTAATTGCCAGGGGTGATCATGCGGGCCGGCTGTTTACTATCCGCGCATCCCCCGCCCATCATCCCGCCCACCTGTCAGCGCCGGCTTCAGCGCTTAGAGATGATGGGCAGGATGATGGGCGTGCATATTAAATGAGCGGGCCCACATGGTCACGGCAGGCTGCTACAGCCTGCTTGTGCCCCCGATGACCCGCGCCACAGCAGCACCCTCATTTCCCGCAGCCATACATTCAGACTATAAGATGCACCCCCACTTTCCCCCAACATTTGGGGGAAAAAAAGTGTGTCTTATACTCCGAAAAATACGGTATTTTGATTGCCTGACATCACAGTACTGTAAAAATAAATCATTAAAAAGAATGACGTAGCGCTCCGCGGTATTTTTGATTCTCAGCACAGATAAAGCAGACAGCTATGTGTTGCCACCCACATCTGCCTGGCGTTACCTGGCTGGCAAACAAAATACAGGGAAGCCCATTAATTTTTTTTCATTTAAAAAAATAATAAAAAAAAAATGTGTGGGCTCCCGCTGTATTTTGATTGCCAGTTAGGTAAAGCAAGGCAGCAGGGGTCTGGGATTCTCTTCAGCTCGTAGCCGACCCTGGAAATGGCGCTTTACCCGACTCATCCAGCAACCCTAATGGCGGTGGCACACTGGGAAATAAAAGGGTTAATACCAGCTTTGTATTCTCAGACGGTACTAAACCAGAAATTCATGGTGTTACGCCAAATTAGACATGGCCACCATGAATTTATAGGAAACAGTAAACCAAACACAACACAGAGATTTTTTTTTATTAGAAATAAAACAAAAAACATTTAGAGACTGCACCTTTATTATATCCTTAGCCTGATGTAATTCACAGTTACAGCCATGTCAGCTTCATCACTGTGCACAGACAGTGTTTATACACAGTGTGAAGCAAAGAGCAAAGTCAACTTTGCTTCATCTTGTGCACTGACAGTGTCTATACACAGTGAGAAGCAAAGAGCAAAGTCAACTATGCTTCATCTTGTGCATAGACAGTCTATGCACAGTGAGAAGCACAGAGAGACATATCAGCCGGTCAGAGCGATGCAGCAGGCTGACAGTGACGGGATGATTGCACTTGCGTCTCGCATTGCATCCCCCTACTCTCCTGACAGCAGCGCTTCAGCTGTGGACATACATGCAGCTGAGCCACTGCCGTCGGGAGATTGTGCGCCGTGATGCGGTGACACTCACATCACGGGGCGCCAGGACCTTTGATGACGTCATACTCACGTGACCAGTCTGTAGCCAATTAAGTAATACAACATTCACACGTGACTGGTCACATGGGTATTATGTCACGGTCACGGCAGGTCCTTTAAGCCAGAGGTGCATTAGCAGAAGCGCTGGGAGGCAGAGTCTGCAGGATGCGTCGCGGGACCTGTAAGTATGATCAGAATGTTTTTTTTAATAACATGCTTTTATTAACAGCCCCTGGACCCGAACGGTTACACGAACTGTAACAAAAACATCCCATAAAGCTCGTGTTCGGCGTCGTGTGCTGGAACACCGCATTTCGGTAGCCAAGAGCCTACAGAGGGATAAAGTCAACCTCTTAGCTTTGTCATGGGTCGCAGGAAATGGCCTTTTATTTGTCCACATCTGAGGGACAGAGATCTGGCTGCTGTGTGTAGACGGTGGTGAGTAGGGTGTCCCTGAAAAAATGCAGATTTGTGAGGAAAGTGCAGGCGTAGACATGGTGTTGCCTTCATCCAACATTGATGCTATCGATGTCTGAGAGAGCTGTACACACGCACTTGTTTCCCCTTCCAAACCAACTGACGACCTACCAAGCAAACTGACTGTTGCGTTTACAGTGGTGGAAGTTGTGCGTGGAAAACCAGGTGTGACAGCTGTCCCCACAGTCCTAGAAGATGAAGAGCGTGCGGATGCACTGGAAGGGGCAGGCGGTGGATGGTTCACTCCGCTAGGCCGCATTGCAGCACGGTGAGCTTCCCACTGGGACATATGATATTTATTCATGTGACGATTCATGGAAGAAGTTGTCAAACTGCTGAGGTTTTTGCCTCTACTAACAGATTCCCGACAAATTTTACAGATCACATGATTTGGGCGATCCTTTGCAAGGTCAAAAAAGGACCAGGCAAGGCAAGGCTTAGAGGACATGCGACCTGCTGAACCACCCCGACTAGTGCTCAGAGGCAGAGTGGTGGCTTAGGATGCAGTTGTAGATGTGCTACCAGTACTCCTCCTCTGTCCAGGAAGGCGCAAGGTAACTTCGTCGTCAGTTGCATCCTCCTCCACCGCCTCTGTTGACCTACTCGAGGGCCTGACTGTGGGTTGACAGTAGGTGGGATCTAGAACTTCCTCATCAAGTGTTGTGTTTGCACTCCCCTCACCCTCAGACCGAGCCTCTTCCTGCCCTGAACGAATATTTAAGTTGTCATCCCAATCTGGTATCTGCGTCTCATCGTCATCAGTATGTTCCTCATTGTCTATAACAACAGGTGTTACAGTTTGTGAATAAGGGTCAACATTATGCTCAGAAACTTGGTCATCACGGCCTGAATCTGAGTCACAAAGGTTCTAGGCATCACTGCAGACCATTTCCTGGTCTGTACTCACTGTAGCTTGGGAGCAGACCTCTGATTCCCAGGCTATAGTGTGACTGAACAGCTCTGCAGACTCAGCCATCTCTGTTCCACCATACTGTGCAGGGCGGATGGAGACTTGAGAGCTGGGAGAAAGCAAGTGTGATTGTGCTGACAACTCAGAGGTCTGGTGTTTTTTGGATGCGGTAGTTGAGGTGGCGGAGAGGGCACTTGTTGGACCACTTTAGATCCATTCAAGCATTTTCTTTTTTTTGCCATCATCTACCTTTGTTCCAGTTGTTCGTGTCCGTAAAAAAGGGAGCACATCGGATTGTCCACGGTAAATAGTAGACATCTTAAGCTGGGTTCACACTAAGCGACAGCGACAACGACGTCACTGTTACGTCACCATTTTCTGTGACGTAACAGCGACCTTGTAAGTCGCTGTTATGATCGCTGCTTAGCTGTCAAACACAGCGACGCAGCAGCGATCATAACGTCGCTGTGCTACATGTGCAGAGAGCAGGGAGCCGCGCTTAGCGCTGGCTCCTTGCTCTCCTAGGTACAGTACACATCGGGTTAATTAACCCGATGTGTACTGCAGCTACATGTCACAGTGCAGAGAGCAGGGAGCCGCGCACACTGCTTAGCGCTGGCTCCTTGCTCTCCTTGCTACAGTATACATCGGGTTAATTACCTGATGTGTACTGCAGCTACATGTGCACAGAGCAGGAGCCGGCGCTGGCAGCAAGGGCGGAGGCTGGTAACAAAGGTAAATATCGGGTAACCAGGGAAAGGTCTTCCCTTGGTTACCCGATGTTTACGCTGGTTACAGCTTACCGCAGCTGCCAGACGGCGGCTCCTGCTCCCTGCTCGCTTCATTTCGTCGCTCTCTCGCTGTCACACACAGCGATGTGTGTGTCACAGCGGGAGAGTGACGAGCAAAAAATGAAGCTGGACATTCAGCAACGACCGGCGACCTCACAGCAGGGGCCAGGTCGTTGCTGGATGTCACACACAGCGACAGCGACGGGACGTCGCTGCAACGTCACAGAAAATGGTGACGTAGCGGCGACGTCGTTGTCGCTGTGTGTGACACCAGCTTTACTTTTGCTGGAAGATGGTCTATCTTATCTTATCTTATGTTAATGGAGCTTTGCCACCTTCCCCACGGACAAACACTTTTTTTCCTTTTCCCCTTTTCCAACACGCCTGTTCCCCTTTTCACCAGCATCTGTCATTTTGCCACTCATTTTGCTTGCGACAAGATTGTGCACTTAAAATGTGGGAGTAAAAATTGAGAGGTGGTGTAGATTGCAGCAGTGGTCTAGCTTTATTGACAGCAGAATAAACAACAATAACTATTCCTGACAATGCAACTACATACCTCCCAACTCTTCAAGAAAGGAAAGAGGGACAAAGCATGCGGCGCGCGCAGCGCGCCGCGGCAAATTTTGACCACGCCCCTAGCCACACCCCTAGCCACACCCATTTGGCAGTAAGGGTCATTCAGCAGATGCCGTGGACTGTTCATTCATATTCATAGCAGTCAGAATTTTTTTTATATTTCTGTGTCACTATATGACATGTTGCTTATTTGTGCCTATCAAACTGTGTTCACACGTTGCATAAATTCTGTTTCTTTTTGTTTTTGTCTGCACCAAACTACACAATAACAATCTTGTCTGTTTTTTCCATTTTTGCTGCATTTTTTCTGCCTTTTCTCCATTATTTAATGCGTTTTTGGTTCAGATGTGAATCTGCGTTTTTAAGTGTTTTTATTGTACAGAGAAGCTTTTTCCTGCATTTTTTAAGCTCCACATAGAAACCTCCAGAGAAACCCCCCCCCCAAAAAACCGCAGAATTCAGGAGCGTCTTTTCATGGAACCACATACACTTTACTTGGACAATTAAACACAGCAGAATAAATGTGCAAAAAAACAGCAGAAAAATATGCAGCATTTACACTACATGTGAATATGGACTAATTGTCCAAGCAAAGTGGATGAGACGTCATGAAATCTCCGCTCCTGGTGCGTGGAAAGACGCCGCTGAACTGTGCGGATTTGGTGTTTCTTTCTTTATAAGCTTCAGGATTCACATCAGCAACAAACATGTATCAAATAAGGGGGACAATGTATAAAAAATACCGCAAACACGCAATAATCAGAGAACATTGTTATTGCACTCGTGGTGCGGACACCTGCAGAAAAAATGCAGCATTTACGCTATGTGTGAACACGGCCTCAGTGATACATTTTTATTACATTTTTTATGGGTTTTAATAAAGAAAAATAATAAATTGTGCCTTTTTTTTCCCGCCATTTACCGATCCCCATAAATAATCTGATCGCTGTGTTGTTCAGGTCATTACGATTACAGGGACACCAAATATGTCCATGTTATTTGCTGATTTGTGATGTTTATTATTTTATAAAAAAGTGCAATAAAATTACATTGTTCTATTTTTTTTATTATTTTTAGTAACTTTATTAGAAGAAAAAAAATCCTCTTTTCCTCTCCCTCTAGAATACAGGAGATAGAGACACTGCTGTGTACAATGGAGATGTGTCCTGTGTAATCTGCTGTGTAAGAGGCTGCATTGTAGGTTCATTTATGTGAAATCCTCCCTCTGACATCATCACTCCTAGTGGCTCAACAGCTAGAGCAGCTAGGAAAGCCAGGAGGTTGCTGGACACAAGTTTTGAACGTTGCTGGTTTGAATCCAAGGTGGTGAAGAAAAAAAAAAAAAATTGTATTTGTATTTTTTTCCTCATTTCTTTATAGTAGTTTTATGGGAACAAATGAATCTGACTCTTACACCAACATTGAGATACAGTATTTATCTATCTATCTATCTATCTATCTATCTATCTATCTATCTCTATCCCTCTATCTATCTATCTATGATTCTATCTATGTATGATTCTATCTATCTATGAATCTATCTCTATCTATCTATTATCTGTCGTGTATCTATATATCCCTCTATCATCCATCCCTCTATCATCCATCCATCCCACTATCATCCATCCCTCCCTCTATCTCTCCATTCATCCCTCCATTCATCCCTCCATTCATCGCTCTATCCCTCCCTCTATCCCTCCATTCATCCCTCCATTCATCCACCTATCCCTCCATTCATCCCTCTATCATCCATCCATCCCTCCCTCTATCCCTCCATTCATCCTTCCCTCTATCCCTCCATTCATCCCTCTATCATCCATCCATCCATCCCTCTATCCCTCCCTCTATCCCTCCATTCATCCCTCTATCATCCAGCCATCCCTCTATCCCTCTATCATCCATGCATCCATCCCTCCCTCTATCCCTCCATTTATCCCTCCATTCATCCCTCTATCATCCATCCATCCATCCCTCTATCCCTCCTTTCATCCCTCTATCCCTCCATTCATCCCTCCTTCTATCCCTCCATTCATCCCTCTATCATCCATCCATCCCTCCCTCTATCCCTCCATTCATCCCTCTATCATCCATCCATCCCTCCCTCTATCCCTCCTTTCATCCCTCTATCCCTCCATTCATCCCTCTATCATCCATCCATCCCTCCCTCTATCCCTCCATTCATCCCTCTATCATCCATCCATCCCTCTATCCCTCCTTTCATCCCTCTATCCCTCCATTCATCCCTCCTTCTATCCCTCCATTCATCCCTCTATCATCCATCCATCCCTCCCTCTATCCCTCCATTCATCCCTCTATCATCCATCCATCCCTCCCTCTATCCCTCCTTTCATCCCTCTATCCCTCCTTTCATCCCTCTATCATCCATCCATCCCTCCCTCTATCCCTCCCTCTATCCCTCCATTCATCCCTCCATTCATCCCTCTATCATCCATCCATCCCTGCCTCTATCCCTCCATTCATCCCTCCCTCTATCCCTCCATTCATCCCTCTATCATCCATCCCTCCCTCTATCCCTCCATTCATCCATCCATCCATCCCTCTATCCCTCCATTCATCCCTCTATCATCCATCCATCCCTCCCTCTATCCCTCCATTCATCCCTCCATTCATCCCTCTATCATCCATCCATCCCTGCCTCTATCCCTCCATTCATCCCTCCCTCCATCCCTCTATCATCCATCCATCCCTGCCTCTATCCCTCCATTCATCCCTCCCTCTATCCCTCCATTCATCCCTCTATCATCCATCCATCCCTCTATCCCTCCTTTCATCCCTCTATCCCTCCATTCATCCCTCCTTCTATCCCTCCATTCATCCCTCTATCATCCATCCATCCCTCTATCCCTCCATTCATCCCTCTATCATCCATCCCTCCCTCTATCCCTCCATTCATCCCTCCCTCTATCTCTCCATTCATCCCTCTATCATCCATCCCTCCCTCTATCCCTCCATTCATCCCTCTATCATCCATCTCCATCCATCCCTCCATTCATCCCTCTATCATCCATCCATCTATCCCTCTATCCCTCCATTCATCCCTCCATCATCCATGCATCCATCCCTCCCTCTATCCCTCCCTCCATTCAACCCTCTATCATCCATCCCTCACTCTATCCCTCCTTTCATCCCTCTATCCCTCCATTCATCCCTCCTTCTATCCCTCCATTCATCCCTCCATTCATCCATCCATCCCTCCCTCCTTTCATCCCTCTATCCCTCCATTCATCCCTCTATCATCCATCCATCCCTCCCTCTATCCCTCCTTTTATCCCTCTATCCCTCCATTCATCCCTCTATCATTCATCCATCCATCCATCCCTCTATCCCACCATTCATCCATCCCTCCATCCATCTTTGCAGCTGAATAACCTGCTTCTGGTGTCTCACCTGCAGTATAGAGGTCAAGATAACAAAATCTTCCTATTGCTTTCAATAGAGGCTTTAGCTCAGTGGTTAGAGCTGCTGCCTTTGAAACAATGAACTCACAGTTCCACGAGTTCGAGTCCCGGCGCCCCGAAAATCCAGAGCCGATGATAATTTAATTTATTCACTTCACTGAGGGGAGGAGCCGGGACATCAGCTGTGAGCCGCGGGAGTGCGGGACAGCCCTGATAAATCGTGCAAGTCCCGCAGAATCCGGGACGGTTGGGAGGTATGCAACTATGGCCCTTAAACTGACAGCACAGTTTGCTATTCTAATAGCGTAGTAAAAATGAGTTTGACGGTGCAATGCAGAAGTGCTGCAAATTGCTTTGCACCAGTGGGACACTAATGTTGTCCAACAGCCACTTTTTGGATGCCACTAAGTTTCCTCAGTGTTTGCTATTATAATGGCTTAGTAACAATGAGCTTGAGGGTGCAATGCAGAGATGCTGTAAATTGCTTTGCACCAGTGAGACACTAATGAAGTCCAACAGCCACTTTTTGGATGCCGCTAAGTTTCCTCAGTGTTTGCTATTATAATGTCTTAGTAACAATGAGCTTGAGGGTGCAATGCAGAGATGCTGTAAATTGCTTTGCACCAGTGAGACACTAATGAAGTCCAACAGCCACTTTTTGGATGCCGCTAAGTTTCCTCAGTGTTTGCTATTATAATGGCTTAGTAACAATGAGCTTGAGGGTGCAATGCAGAGGTGCTGCAAATTGCTTGTCACCAGTGGGACGCTAATGAAGTCCAACAGCCACTTTTATGATGCCACTAAGTTTCCTCAGTGTTTGCTATTATAATGGCTTAATAACAATGAGCTTGAGGGTGCAATGCAGAGGTGCTGCAAATTGCTTTGCACCAGTGGGACACTTATGAAGTCCAACAGCCATTTTTAGGATGCCACTAAAGCTGGGTTCACACATAGCGACAGCGACAACGACATCCCTGTTACGTCACCATTTTCTGTGACGTAACAGCGACCTTGTAAGAACCCAGTGGAGGGGCCACAAACGGGTTCACAGCAGCTCAGGGCACATATTGGCAAAGAAGGAGAACATGAGCAAAAATTGCTGAGAAAATATCGCAATTTTATTATACAAATTTTTAAAGTGCACAGTGCATCACATGGATAATGTTAGGACCAGGAGGACGGGTAGGCCCAGGAGGTGGATCCACTGGGCTGAACACCTCACCGAGGGCAAGGTGCCCGGTAGCCGGAGCACTACGGGTAGCAGGACAGTCCGTTCAGAGGAGTGGAGTGAAGAAGTCCCTGGGACCACGGAGTCTCTGAAGGTAGTCCGGGTGACGGAGCTCAGGTTCGGAGGCCGAGATGATGTCAGGCAGAATCCGGAACCAACGGAGCGAGCAGGTGGGTCACCACACGGATCCAGGGATCGGAGATGGTAGGGACTGACGAGATGGCGGACAGTCACCGTTCGGGGTTCTGGAATCGTCAGGACCAGTTGGCGAGACAGGAGCGACTCTACAAGAGAGATAGGTAAGTACGAGACAATGGCACAGGGAGACCTGACTCCTAGCTTAGCAAACACGAAGAACAGGCCCCGCCCACTTGGAAAGGAACCCTCTATATACCCTGTACCTGATCTTCAATATCCTGTTGGAGGACGCTGGCGCTTTAAGAAAAGGTCAATGACCGCGCGCGCGCCCTAATGCGCATGCGCGAGGCCCGGGTGCCAGAAGCCAGAGCAGGATGCGGTGTGCAGGAGGCAGGAGTGCCGGGCCAGCTCAGGACAGCAGACGGGCGCCGGGACCGGGGACCGGGTTGCCTGGAGGATGCAGGTGAGGGAGCATGGAGGCTGAGGAGCGGGGGACCGGGGAGCGTGGCACGGGAGCGAGGAAGCGAGGTCCGGGAGTGGGGGAGCATGGCAGAGGAGCCGGGGAGCGTGGCAGGGGAGCCGGGGAGCGAGGCAGGAGAACCGGGGAGCGTGGCACGGGCACCGGGGAGCGTGACAGATAACAAGTTATAATATGTTGCAAGAAAGGAGGATGGGGGACAGATGGTATAGACAGAGACAGTAGCCTGGTGCAGACATACAGGAAAAGAATGTTCCCAAAAAAAGAGATATAATGAAGCTCCTATATCCTTGACATGAATAAGATGAGAGACGTGTGTTAAAATGTAAACTGGATAAGAGAGACCTGAGGTCCTGTAAAGGGTAAATCAAAATAATATTGTCCCACCTGAGGGTGGGACAATATGAATGGTAGGAAACAAATTGACAAGATACCCAAGGGAGCCACAAAAGGGGGGGGGTGATATGAGTAGAGGATATTGGTGACCCTATTTGAAAGCTATAGTGCATACAAGTGCAGATGGTATACAATAGCTAAAATAGCTAAGAAATATAGTCATATACTATGCACTGATGGACAGTAAGGGACAAGGACTGGAAATAATGTAGACAAGAGTAATCCAGAAAAGTCCTTGGTATGATATACACTACTAGGCATTGGTGGAAGTGATTGAAGCAAAAGTGCTATATACCTGTGAGTGTAAAGTGTAGAATGACACTGGAATACAGTCATCTGATATGCACTGAATAGCGGTGGAAGACAGTGCTAGGAGTATTTAAAGCAGAACTTATCCAGAAAGTATTATATCACACATAGAACAAAATCGGATGTCACAGGGGAGCTGGGCAAAGTTGCCTATGTGGGGAACATAATTACCTGAGTCTGGTGGTGGAGGAAGGCCCGACGTACGTTTTGCGGTATGCAGCACGTTGCTTACCGCTTCATCATGGGGGAAAAGTCGTGGGTGGTCAATGTGTGTCATGAAGCTGACAGGAGCGGCAGTAGAACACCATCGCTCCTGTGAGCTCCACGCAGAAACTGAAGTGAATCGCGCTGTCAGCGGGGACGTCACTGAGGTAATGCCTGTGTGTGTGCGGTGATGAGTGCGGTAGAGCCTGCGAGTGCGGTGATGATGTGGGCGGTAGTGTCGGGGTGTGTGCAATGATGATGTGGGCGGTAGTATCGGGATGTGTGCAGTGATGATGTGGGCGGTAGTGTCGGGATGTGTGCGGTGATGATGTGGGCGGTAGTGCAGGGGTGCGTGCGGTGATGATGTGGGCAGTAGTGTCGGGATGTGTGCGCTGATGATGTGAGCGGTAGTGTCGGGATGTGTGCGGTGATGATGTGGGCAGTAGTGTCAGGGTGTGTGTACGGTGATGATGTCGGCGGTAGTGTCGGGCTGTGTGTGGTGATGATGTGGACGGAAGTGTCGGGGTGTGTGCGGTGATGATAAAGGCTCTCTCTCGGCTAAAGAAAACTTAACGCAACGCGTTATTTCACTGGAATTTGTTGCCTTATTATCACACTATTTGCAAGGCATCCGTCACATGCGTCACACAACGCATTGTGACGGATGCCGTTCAACGCAAGTGTGAAACCGGCCTTAGATCTAGACAGTGATTTCGCTATGCAATATGGATACAGTGTTTTTACTCTCAGGTATCCCATTCAGGTGTCAGTGATTGATAATTCTCCTCTTGCTCAAAATCATTTTACTTCTAATGTTTAGAATGTGTGCATGAAAGTGGGAAAGTTACACACACAATTAATTTCACTCACGGTCCTTCCTTCTTTACCTGCTAAACTGGTGTTGCTCATGCCCTACCATTAATTGGGAGACTTGGGAGTTAAAGTCTTGGGGTGCACTTTTGTTCCTCCAGTTGCTCAACTAAAGGGTACTTTACACGTTGCGACATCGCTAGCAATTGATAGCGATGTCGAGTGCGATAGCACCCGCCCCCGTCGGTGGCACAGTATGTGGTTATTGCTGCCGTGGCGAACATTATCGCTACAGCAGCGTCACACGCACATACCTGTGCAGAGACGTCGCTGTGACGTCCAAACAATCCCTCCCTCAAGGGGGAGGTGCGTTCGGCATCACAGCGACGTCACAGCGACGTCACTAAGCGGCCGGCCAATAGAAGCGGGGGGGGGCCGGAGACTAGCGGGAAGTAACATCCCGCCCACCTCCTTTCTTCCGCATTGCCGGTGGAGGCAGGTAAGGAGATGTTCGTCGTTCCTCCGGCGTCACACACAGCGATGTGTGCTGCCGCAGGAGCGACGAACAACATCGTACCTGCTGCAGCAACGATATTAAGGAAATAAGCGGTGTCAACGAGCAACAATTTTTCACGTTTTTGTGCTCGTTGATCATCGCTCATTTGTGTTACACGCTGCTATGTCTGTAACTGCGCTGGATGTGCGTTACTACCGAAGTGACCCTGACAATATATCATTACCGATATCACAGCGTGTAAAGCTCCCTTAAGGCTGCTTTCACACATCCGGTTTTTGCCATCAGAAAAAACTGATCCGGCATCTGCTGCAGCCGTATCCGTTTTTTTCCTCATAGATTTGCATTAGCGCCGGATTGTGCCGCATGGCTTTGCGTTCTATCCGGTTTTCACCAGAACCGGCAAAATGTGCTTTTCCGGCTACCGTAAAGAACGCAGAATGAAACTTTTTTGTCCCCGGCAAAAAACGCATCCGGCGCCATCCAGCGTGTTTTACAATGAAAGCCTATGGGCGCCGGATCCGTCTTAATGCGGTATACAACGTTTTACAGCCCCGGATTCCGTTTTTTGCTACTGAGCGTGCTCAGTAGCACAACGGATCTGTCCAAAAACTGAAGGAACTAATGGAAAATAATGATGCGATAGATACGTCGCATCCGTTTTGTTGCCGGATCGTGCCTGATGGCAAAATATTTATGAGTGAAAGTAGCCTAAAGGCCCCGTTACATGCAACGACATCACTGACGAGATATCGCTGGGCTTACGGAATTCGTGACGCACATCTGGCGTCGTTAGCGACGTCGTTGCGTGTGACACCTACGAGCGACCGCTAACGATCCAAAAAGCAGCACAAATCGTTGATTGTTGGCACGTCGTTCCTTTCCAAAATATTGTTGCTCGTTTTGGACGCCGGTTGTTCGTCGTTCCTGAGACAGCACACATCGCTACGTGTGACACCCCAGGAACGATGAACAACAGCGTTCCTGCGTCCTCAGGCAACGAGGTGGGAGTGAATGCGGCTGCTCTCCGCCCCTCCGCTTCTATTGGTGGCCCGCTGTGTTATGTCGCTGTGACGCCGCACGAGCCTCCTCCTTACAATAGAGTTTGTTCGCCGGCCTCAGCGACGTCATTAGGAAGGTATGTGCGTGTGACGCGTACTAGCGATATTGTTCGCCACGGGCATTTGACCGTGACACACGCATGACGGGGGCGGGTGCGATCGCTAATGACATCGCTAGCGATGTCGCTGCGTGTAAAGCAGCCTTTAGTCCATCTCATCTGTGTGATCTCATCTTCCTTAATTTGTTCAAAATTTCGAGGATGTGTTTTCTGAGACTGAGTTTAACGTTTACCCTTTGCCAGGGCTGTATTTTGCCTTCATGCTACCCTAGGCACTTTAAGTGGTCGCGCCCCTTAGTGACAACGTAAAACTTAGTTTTCGCACATGACATCTGTTTAAGGCAGATCTACTCTTTAAAACACTTTAAAAAGTATCAATGAGAAACGAAGGGCACTAACCACCCCATGGGGATCACCACAGGCACATCAAAACATAGCGTGAGTATAAAATATTCCCACCACACCGTCCCCACTTATATAGTGTGACTGTCATAAAACTAAAACACCACACTGTCCTCCCTTATAAATTATACCCCCCACACCTTGCTCGATTATGAAATATGATTTCTACATTGTGAGGAGGGAGCAGCATGATGTGAGGACAATGTCCCATGCATACTGCCCCCTCCTCACAATGTCCCATGCATGCTGCCCCCTCCTCACAGTGTCCCATGCATGCTGCCCCCTCCTCACAATGTCCCATGCATGCTGCCCCCTCCTCACAATGTCCCATGCATGCTGCCCCCTCCTCACAATGTCCCATGCATGCTGCCCCCTCCTCACAATGTCCCATGCATGCTGCCCCCTTGTCACAATGTCCCATGCATGCTGCCCCCTCCTCACAATGTCCCATGCATGCTGCCCCCTCCTCACAATGTCCCATGCATGCTGCCCCCTCCTCACAGTGTCCCATGCATGCTGCCCCCTCCTCACAGTGTCCCATGCATGCTGCCCCCTCCTCACAATGTCCCATGCATGCTGCCCCCTCCTCACAATGTCCCATGCATGCTGCCCCCTCCTCACAATGTCTCATGCATGCTGACCCCTCCTCACAGTGTCCCATGCATGCTGACCCCTCCTCACAGTGCCCCATGCATGCTGCCCCCTCCTCACAGTGTCCCATGCATGCTGCCCCCTCCTCACAGTGTCCCATGCATGCTGCCCCCTCCTCACAGTGCCCCATGCATGCTGCCCCCTCCTCACAGTGTCCCATGCATGCTGCCCCCTCCTCACAGTGTCCCATGCATGCTGCCCCCTCCTAACAATGTCCCATGCATGCTGCCCCCTCCTCACAGTGTCCCATGCATGCTGCCCCCTCATCACAGTGTCCCATGCATGCTGCCCCCTCCTCAGTGTCTTATTCATGCTGCCCCCTCCTCACAGTGTCCCATGCATGCTGCCCCCTCTTCACAGTGTCCCATGCATGCTGCCCCTCTTCACAGTGTCCCATGCATGCTGCCCCCTCTTCACAGTGTCCTATGCATGCTGCCCCCTCCTCACAGTGTCCCATGCATGCTGCCCACTCCTCACAATGTCCCATGCATGCTGCCCCCTCCTCACAATGTCCCATGCATGCTGCCCCCTCCTCACAATGTCCCATGCATGCTTCCCCCTCCTCACAATGTCCCATGCATGCTGCCCCCTCCTCACAATGTCCCATGGATGCTGCCCCCCTCCTCACAATGTCCCATGCATGCTGCCGCACCCTCACAGTTTTCCCATGCATGCTGCCCCCTCCTCACAGTGTCCCATGCATGCTGCCCCCTCCTCACAGTGTCCCATGCATGCTGCCCCCTCCTCACAGTGTCCCATGCATGCTGCCCCCTCCTCACAGTGTCCCATGCATGCTGCTCCCTTTTCACAGTGTCTCATGCATGCTGCCCCCTCCTCACAGTGTCCCATGCATGCTGCCCCCTCCTCACAGTGTCCCATGCATGCTGCCCCCTCCACACAATGTCCCATGCATGCTGCCCCCCTCCTCACAATGTCCCATGCATGCTGCCGCCTCCTCACAGTGTCCCATGCATGCTGCCCCCTTTTCACAGTGTCCCATGCATGCTGCCCCCTCCTCACAGTGTCTCATGCATGCTGCCCCCTCCTCACAGTGTCCCATGCATGCTGCCCCCTCATCACAGTGTCCCATGCATGCTGCCCCCTCCTCAGTGTCTTATGCATGCTGCCCCCTCCTCACAGTGTCCCATGCATGCTGTCCCCTCCTCACAATGTCCCATGCATGCTGCCCCCTCCTCACAATGTCCCATGCATGCTGCCCCCTCCTCACAGTGTCCCATGCATGCTGCCCCCTCCTCACAGTGTCCCATGCATGCTGCCCCTCTTCACAATGTCCCATGCATGCTGCCCCCTTCTCACAATGTCCCATGCATGCTGCCCCTCTCCATGAGCTCCTAATGCTGCCTTCCTCTTTTCCATAATGACACCTCCATGTTGCCCCACTCATGCTAAGACCACCACACTAACGTTTATGCTGAGACACCCCCCCCACACACACACTACTCCACTCTTGATATTGACTCTCCTACATTGCTCCACTCCATACTGATCCCACACATGCTGCCCCTTCTCCATAATGAGCTCCCAATGCTGCCCCCCTCTTATTCTGAGACCTTACACTCCCCCCACCCAATCGATTTTGTCATTGCACTATGCCTCAACCCTTGTACTCTGTCTCAAGCATTAGCCCCTCACTCCCCCAGCATCAGGCTCTCTCCCCCAGCATCAGCCTCTCTCTTCCCTCAGCATCAGCCTCTCTCTTCCCTCAGCAACAGCCTCTCTCTTCCCTCAGCATCAGCCTCTCTTCCCTCAGCATCTGCCTCTCTCTTCCCTCAGCTTCACCCTCTCTCCCCAGCCTCCCCAAGCATCAGCCTCTATCATCCCTCAGCATCAGCCTCTCCCCCAGTCTCAGCTTCTGCCTCCCCCCAGCCTCAGCCTGCCCCAGTCTCAGCCTCCCTCCAGCCTCCCCCCAGTCTCAGCCTCAGCCTCCCTCCAGCCTCACCCCAGTCTCAGCCTCCCTCCAGCCTCCCCCCAGTCTCAGCCTCCCTCCAGCCTCCCCCCCAGCCTCAGCCTCCTCCCAGCCTCAGCCTCCCTCCAGCCTCCCCCCAGTCTCAACCTCCCTCCAGCCTCCCCCAGTCTCAGCCTCCCTCCAGCCTCCCCCCAGTCTCAACCTCCCTCCAGCCTCCCCCCCAGCCTCAGCCTCCCTCCAGCCTCCCCCCAGTCTCAGCCTCCCTTTAGCCTCCCACCAGTCTCAGCCTCCCTCCAGCCTCCCTCAGTCTCAGCCTCCCTCCAGCCTCCCCCCAGTCTCAGCCTCCCTCCAGCCTCCCCCCAGTATCAGCCTCTGCCTCCCTCCAGCCTCCCCCCAGTATCAGCCTCTGCCTCCCTCCAGCCTCCCCCCAGTATCAGCCTCTGCCTCCGTCCAACCTCTGCCTCCCTCCAGCCTCCTCCCAGTACCAGCCTCTGCCTCCCTCCAGCCTCCCCTCAGTATCAGCCTCTGCCTCCCTCCAACCTCCCCCCAGTATCAGCCTCTGCCTCCCTCCAACCTCCCCCCAGTATCAGCCTCTGCCTCACTCCAGCCTCCCCCCAGTATCAGCCTCTGCTTCCCTCCATCCTCCCCCCAGTATAAGCCTCTGCTCCCCCCCCCCCCCACATGCGCAGATCTCTGGTCTGCATTAGAGACACCCCCACGCTCCTTATGAATCTTCAGCTCTGCGAGCACTTACCTGATCCAGTGCCCGCCGCCATCTTCCTGGCTCACGTGAGTATCCTCTTCTGACACCGGCTTCCATCGCGGCGTCCTGATGTGAGCTCTGCACGTGATGTCCACACAGCAGTGGATGCAGAACAGAGGAAGGAGCTGATTGGCGCGCGCATGTGACCCCGGAAGTGCAGGCGCCGGCAGTTCCGGGGTCAATCAGCTCCCTGTGCTCGGCGGCTGCAGTTTGTCTGCATTCGCGTCTTAATTGACGCGGACACAAATAAATGGAAATGCGCCTCTTCCCCCCTCCCCCCTCCGAAAACACAGCGGATTTAATCGACTCTCTAACGGAGGGGGAGAGGATCTGTAAAAAATAAATAAATAATTTTTTTTTTTTTTTTGCTGCCAGAAGGTGCCGCCCCCCGCAACCTGCCGCCCCAGGCACTGGACCACGGGTGCCTAATGGTAAATACGGCCCTGCCCTTTGCATAGGTCATATGATTGAACAATTGAATTCATACCAGTCGCAAAAATGCCCAAGTCTTGTTTGTTTAACCTCTATCTTCTAGAAAGAGATGCATTGAAAGAGTATATTCAAAAAGAGTCTGGTAAAGGGGCATGTATGATACGGCCCTCCAACTCTCCAGTAGCTGTGAGGATTTTCTCTGTCAGGAAAAAGGATGGAGGGTTGCGCCCATGCTTGGATTTTAGAAAGATTAATAAAATCATGGTCCATAATCCTTATCCTTTAAAGGGAACCTGTCAGGTAATTATGTGTTCTAACCTAGTAGCAGAGGGATGTGTTGCCTAGTAACCCCTTCCTACCCATCCCTGTGTTGTAATAATGTGTAATGTGAATGTATAAAAATGTATAAAAATGTGTTTTATTACTTATGTGTACCCTATGTAAATGAGCAGGGGCTCTAGCCCCATGGGCATTTTCATGTTTTCCATGGTATCACGTCCCTG
The DNA here is from genome assembly GCF_048569485.1 of Anomaloglossus baeobatrachus. Classification (NCBI taxonomy): domain Eukaryota; kingdom Metazoa; phylum Chordata; class Amphibia; order Anura; family Aromobatidae; genus Anomaloglossus; species Anomaloglossus baeobatrachus. The sequence goes on from NC_134354.1 coordinate 305,720,443, forward strand.
TGGGCGTAATACTATGGATTTACATCAGCGATGTGACCGTCGCTACTTCAGATCCTGCGCATGCGCACTTACCATTCCCGCAGCCTTGCTTGCTTCTCGTCTTCAGATGCGCTTTGTGCATGCTCAGAAGACTTCTGTGGTTCCGGTCATGCGCAGAGCGCGTCTGAAGACGAGGAGCAAGCACCCAGATAACAAGGCTGCGGAATGGTAAGTGCGCAAGTGCGAGATCTAAAGTAGTGACGGTCACGTCACTGATGTAAATCCACGGTATCACGCCCACAGGGTCGTGATACCATGGAAAGGATGCGAATACCCACAGGGCGATGCAACACCCATGGGGCTAGAGCCCCTCCACATTTACAAAGGGTACACCTAAGTAATAAAACACATTTTTATACATTCACATTACACATTATTACAACACAGGGATGGGTAGGAAGGGGTTACTAGCACACACATCACACTGCTACTAGGTTAGAACACATAAATTACCTGACAGGTTCCCTTTAAACCTTATGCCTCACCTGTTTAATCAACTAGCTCAAGCCAAATGGTTTTCTAAACTTGATCTAAGGGGGGCATATAACCTCATACGTATTTATACGTAACGTTGTTAACCGAGGAAATGGGAGTAAGCTTAACGGGAATATATTCTTCTTGTATATGCTTCTGCACTATAATACATGTTTCTTTAAAGAAAAGGATTTATTTAAATAGACACATCCTTGATGTCAAATGTTTTTTCATCAAACTACACAGATTTTTTCAAATTACAGCAGATGTCATCTTAATGTTGCAGAAATCACACCTAGATCTTCATCTTCATATGAACAACTTTCAGGTTCTCCAGGGCATCACCAAGCTGTGCATAATGTGGACTGCAAGATATGTGGTGACAAAGCTTCTGGCTTCCATTATGGGGTGCATGCATGTGAAGGCTGTAAGGTAAGATACACATCTATCCTTCTCCAAACAGAATCTATAGCAGGCCATGGTCAGATGTGGCTGCAACAATTTATAAAAGAGTAAATGTAAATATGGCTTTCAAATTAATAGCAGGTCCATTATGTTGTTGAATCTTACAGTCGATTTTAGCTTGGACTCTGTAGCATCTCAGCAGAAAAATCCTTATGTAACTTGTTAAACAGTTTGTACCAAAGCCACCAGGCAGCTAGAGATGTTTATTTCAATTTGGCGTAAAAACCTTTTTTTTTTTTTTTTTCCAAATAAACAATGTGTCTACTTTTGAACTCTTTGAGCATAATGTACATGAACCACATACAGTTTTGCATACATACACAATCAGTGGAGTTGTCATGATCCAGGACCGGTATTCTCCGCTCCAGAGTTTCATAGACCCAGCCTGGTCATGTCAGGGGTTAACTCCCATCAGCCTCATTCTGGTTTCAGGAGAACCTGCATTCCTGTGCTGGTTATAGTTTTGCTCTGCAGCCTGTGACTAGTTCTGGTGAGATTTCCTGGTTTATCTGACTCCTTGCTGTTGTGCGTGACCTGTACCCTACCAACCCCCCCCCCCCCTTTTCATCCATCTGTCCTGATCCCTGACTTCTCATTCCTGTCTGTTGTTTGTGTTTCCCTCTGCATTCCTGATCTCTCGGCTTCCGACTCGGTATTGTTTCCTGACTTTGATATTTATCCTCCCTTTGCAGTGACTTTAATTTCCTGGCTAGACCCTGACAGTTTGACTACTCTATTGACCCCTGGTGGTTTTCCTGTTAGCTGCCTGCTGGAGTTAGGCTATGTGCGCACTGGAAAATGGAATTTTCTCAAGAAAATTCCGCAGGTATTCAAAGATTACCGCACCCACGGTAAAAATCCGCGGCAAACTGCACCCGAAAACCGCATGTGGTTTGCCGCGGTTTGCTGCAGTTTTACCGCAGTATTGTTCGCGGTATTGCCGCGTGCGGGTTGGGATGTGCTTTATTTGCATTCAATGCAATAAAGCACATTGAAAAAAAAAAAAAAGTAATTTCACTCTGAAATAGATAAAGAGACAGAAGAATAGATAGAGGGATAGATAGACAGACAGACAGACAGACAGATAGATAGAGGACAGATCGCTACATTTCCCACGGTCGGCAGTGAGTTCACATTACCGGCCGTGGGAAATGACCGATAATTACCTCTGCTGTCTGCTGCATTCATTCAGCGCTGTGTCTGTGACAGTCGCGGCTGGATGTAAGCCGTGCAGGACCTGTGGATTACGTCGGAGCTTTGTTTCGGGAGGGGTTAATAAAAGGGTTAACGAGGCTTGTTTGTTTTATTTAAAATAAAGGATTTTTCTGCGTGTTTATTCACTTTTCTTACGGGTTGATCATGTCAGCTGTCTCATAGACGCTGCCATGATCAAGCCTGGAGTTAATGGCGGCGATCTGCCACCATTAACCCCTTGTATTACCCTGACTGCCACTGCTACACGGCGGCAGGAAGAGCCGGGGACACGCCGGTGCTGCCGCATAATGCATGCGACAGTCCCGGGGCAGCTGCGGCTGATATTCTCAGCTGCGGGAGGTGGGAGTGAGGCGGGGGACATTAACCCTGCCCCTCTCCCTCCCCAGCCTGAGAATACCGGGCCGCCGCTGTGTGCTTACCTCGGCTGGGCGGTAAATATACAGCGGAGCCCACGTTCTTTTTTTTTTTTTCTATATTTCCGTTTGCTTTCTGTGTGTTCTCTGTGTCTGTGTCTGTGTTCTATGTCTGTGATCTATGTCTGTGTGTTTACTCTCTGCTTTGCTTCCTCTTCCTGTAATGACATCACTTCCCTGCAAAACCGCAGACAAGCGATGTACATTACCGGAGGTAAACCGCGAAATACCGCAGGGAATAACGCAGGAAAACGCAGTGAACCGCACAGAATTTGCTGCCTGCGTTATTCCCTGCGGGATTTCACGATTAACATTGGAGTCAATGTAGTGAAATCATGCAGCTGTCAAATTCCGCCTAGTGCGCACAGGATTTTTTTGCCCAAAGGTTTTGCTGGTGATTCACTGCAGAGATGTTATGAACATTTTCTGCAGCGAAACATGCAGCAAAACCGCAAAAAATCCGCGGCAAAATCCGGGAAGTGCGCACATAGCCTAACTCTGCTGTTCATCAGCTGCCTTTCTGTTACTGTAACAAAAGATTTGGCCAAAAAAACAACCACACAAAGGCATACCGTAATCATTTGTTTTATTCCTGCCACTGACCAATTATATGAACAAGAAAACAAAAAGTGGCTTAGTATGTAGGGGCGGGACGCTGTCGGGCTGCCTGATACAACACTTGGAGAGTCTTCCTGGTGGCTACGTTTGCCGCCCTCCGTGTTTGGAGACTGCTATTCTTTGCAGAGGCAGACTGAAGACAAGAAGGTAAATACCCCCGCAATGGTCCCTCAGCGGCAGTTTCAGGCTGCCCGGATGTCTGCTGCAGGGCTGCCTAGTGCCTCAGACAGAGCCATACTTAGTGCTGTGTGGGCGTCTGCTGTCCTGACGTCCCCAGCGCACCGCCCGGGCTGCTTCCTCATCAGAGAAGAGAAGATGTGTATATATATTACTGCAGACCAAAAGTTTGGACACACCTTCTCATTCAAAGAGTTTTCTTTATTTTCATGACTCTAAAAATTGTTGATTCACATTGAAGGCATCAAAACTATGAATTGGTCTTCCAACAGTCTTGAAGGAGTTCCCTGAGATGCTTAGCTTAGCACTTGTTGACCCTTTTTCCTTCACGCTGCGGTCCAGCTCATCCCAAACCATCTCGATTGGGTTCAGGTCTGGTCACTGTGGAGGCCAGGTTATCTGGCATAGCACCCTATCACTCTCTTTCTTAGTCAAATAGCCCTTACACAGCCTAGAGGTGTGTTTCTTGAAAAATAAATGATGGTCCAACTAAATGCAAACCGGATGGAATAGCATGCTGCTGCAAGATGCTGTGGTAGCCATGCTGGTTCAGTATGCCTTCAATTTTGAATAAATCCCCAACAGTGCCACCAGCAAAGCACCCCCACAAGATCACACCTCCTCTTTTATGCTTCACGGTGGGAACCAGGCATGTAGAGTCCATCCGTTCACCAATTCTGCGTCGCACAAAGACACGGTGGTTGGAAATCCCACTTAAACCTGACAGGGCACACCTGTGAAGTGAAAACCATTTCCGGTGACTACCTCTTGAAGCTCATCAAGAGAATGCCAAGAGTGTACAAAGCAGTAATCAAAGCAAAAGGTGGCTACTTTGAAGAACCTAAAATATAAGACATATATTTTCAGTTGTTTCACACTTTTTTGTTAAGTATTTCATTCCACATGTGTTAATTCATAGTTTTGATGCCTTCAATGTGAATTTACAATTTTCAGAGTCATGAAAATTCTTTGAATGAGATGTATTCAAACGTTTGGTCTGTACTGTGTATATATGCATTATATATATATATATATATATATATATATATATATATATATATATATATATATATATATATATATATATATATGTATATGTATGGAATACAGTATATATAGAGATTAGTGTAAGACTGGTATATGACATACTGTAATTCAGACATCCCATATTGGTATATATCATCTCCTGTCTGTAATCACAGTATATGATATACCAGACCCAGGATAATACGGCCTACAGGCTGCATCTGGCCTTCTGGCTGCTCCAGTCCAGCCGAGAAAGTCAAAGGGCTGAAATCAGTGGCCAGGGGCCGCACTACACCCTCCCACACCACGTCACGCTTCCTGGTGTCACCACTATCCGCAGACTCAAGACGCCAATAGCAGTAAATACATTGGTGAAGACCGGAGCCGCCGGCTCCTTCTTTTACCAATCAGCGTGTGTGACTGAGACAGCGGATGAAATGACGTCATCTCATACTTGTCGGCTGTGCGGAGAGTGAGTGCACCAGAGAACGGAGCAGAGCGCCAGGGAATGGGAACGAAGGGAGGATTGTTTTTATATGTGTATGGGATGTGTGCCTTGTGACGACATGGACTCTGTCAGTGCCTATCAGGGGTTAAATTTCTTAATATTCAGCCAGACAGGAAGATAGTTTGTTTATAGATGGGAATAAGTCCCTCATTGTTTTTACAAGACTCTTGTTGACTCGTGTAATTGCCTTGGCTAATGAAGGCCAGACACACCGATAAATCAATTATGCGAACTTCCCACTGTATTACTAAGTGAATTGCTAGATGTGATGTAACTTACCTGTCTCTCCCTTGTCTATGGATATTTGAATATGGCTTGAAATCTAGCCAATAAGAGCCCAGTCTTTTCCACCAATCGTGAAGACCCCAAATGGTCTGAATGGAGAGCTCAGGGGTATAAGAAGGAGGACTGTCCATTGCCCAGGGAGACTCTTGCTACATGTTACCAATCTAGGACCTGCGGATCCGATTGGCAAGCATTAACCTGGATTATAACATTATATGGACTTCAGCATCGAATGCAAGGATTTGGCTTTGATATCAAGGACTACCTAAGGAAGGAATCCAGCTTGGGACAATCCAGTCATCTGACTACAGACTTTGCGGACCTCAGCCAGCTTCCTAAATCTGGCGTTATTCCATTCTTGGTGGGTGTCCGCCGAAAGCGGGGTGCTGCTGGTTTGGAGTAAGAAGCCCTGGAAGCCCTGAGGCACGGACATTCTAAATCCCTGGTGAGCCAGCGGAAGGGTGAGACTTTGTTGCCTGTTACAGTTGTGTGTTTTGCTGGTTATGTGATATGTGCCGTTAATTGTTTGGGGATCCAATAAAGTCTTAATATTGTGATTCCCTCACCCTGTGTTGTCTGAATAGTGTTGCGCCCATGGTTAAGGAGGTCGGGCGTTCAGTTGGGATGAGCCCTGGACCACGCTGTCTTTCTAAAAGCGGCTGGGCCAGCGGACGAGAGCACCCACTGACCCCCGTGTCCCCACATGCCTGTATATAGGACTAAATGAGGGCTTATACTGGATTTAGTGGGACTGTGTGGAAGCTCATGCTATATATGAGGCTCATACTGTATATCGGGGGGAGGGTGGTGTCAGCGCACTTAATTCTACTCAATATTAAGTATTCATATTCATATAAAATAATTTATATGTTAATATTAATATTGAGCAGAATTATTTTCAGCCAATTGGTTCGGCCTCCACACCAGTCACCATCTTTCATGAGGCCCCGCAGGATAATTAGTTGCCCAGCCCTGTTTATAAAGTGTATAGATTAGTATATGTGGTATACTATATGGCAGACATCCAATGATATATTATATGTGATGGTAGAATCAGTATTGCATCGCATGTCTGTAGTTAATAAATCAGACACCAGTCACACTCTCCTGTATATTCGTATGTACGAACATCAGATGTTATATAATGTGTGACTGGTGTAATGTCTGATGATATGTACTTATAGTAGATCGGATGTCTGCAGTCAATATATCATACACAGTCAAATATTCTCCTGTATACTGTATGTTGTATACTGTATACAGATACCAGATGTTATTTACAGACTACATGGTGGCCCAATTCTAACGCATCGGGTATTCTAGAATTTATTGTGTAGTTAATGTATGATTTTTGTCTATTTTTTTATATATATATATATATATATATATATATATATATATAGTTGTTGTGTGTAGTTGCCAAGTGTTTGTGTAGGGCGCTGTAAATGTTCTGAGTGTGGGGGTGTGTGAGAGCGGTGTTGTTTGTGTGTTGCGTTGTTTGTGGAGCGCGGTGTGTCTGCAGCGTTGTGTGTGTGTGGTGCTGTGTGTGTTGCGCGATTTGTGTGGGTGTGACCCCCCTGGACTAGTCCAGGGTATCACAGGGGACTGCACCACTCTCTATCCTTGGTGCAGGGCCCACCCTCCTTGGTTCCGGGGTCCGCAACAGTGATTCTCTACCAACAGCACAAATCCTAGTCACCCATACACTACACTTGTCAGGCACACCGGAGGCGTGGTGTCAGCTGGGAAAGGAACCGCCCACCTATGACTCAGACAGGCTGGTGGGAGGAGTTAGTTAGTCAGTTGGTAGTAACGGTCAAAGAGAGAGGATCTGGGGAGTAAGAGCTCCCTGAGGAGAGTCTGGCTGGGTCGCAGACGGTGGCCTGAGCCTGAGGAGATGGAGACCCAGTCGCAGGGAACTGGAGGACAGGGCTGGACGGGTCAAGAGGACCGTCAGCCATCGGATCCACAGTAACCGGTCTGGGGGTCGAGCACACAGCTGGGGACAGGCCCTTAAGTCGGGAGGTAGCTTCACACAACCCGGTAACTAGCCTGCAGCGGGTAGTAGCTTCACGTGCTATCTGCAACGGCTCAGAGATTAGCGGCGTCGGCACAACGGAGGGATAGGACTTCCCACACAGAGCAGTCCCTAGAAATCCGACGTGTCAGCTGCTAAGAGCAGGTCCCCAGTAAAAAGAGGGACGGGACCCGGAGTTTTCAAGCCAACGGGGCCAGGGACACACAGAGTACATAGTGTACGGAGGAAGGCTCCATTCCACCACAGAATCACTAAAATGGACCAACGGACGTGCTGTCACCGAGGGCAACGATACCCAGAGACTTGGTTTACCTCAGAGTCTGTGTCCACTGAATGCGTCATCACACCTGAGTGAGTACCCTGGCTCCCCAGCACCCTGCTGACCATATATCAATATAGACTGTTCCTACCTTTTCTCTACCCTGAGTCCCGGGGCCTCTCTACCTGTGGAGGGAACCTCAATCATGGCTGCCCCACACCACCTGCCCCGGCACTCCCATACGACAGCGGCGGTACTCCTCATTACCGCGCACTGCAGGTGGCGTCACGAACATTCTCCCCTGTAAATAATCCCCCTTTTCATCGAAGTGTCTGCCGAGCAGTCCGACTGCTGATATGGCGTCTCACACACTTTGATGTCATGAACAGGATCGGACTGGGCCCACTAACCTGGGTGACGTGCACCTTTTCCAGAACTGTTGAGCCCGAAGTGAATGAAAAATTTCAGTTGCCGCCATCTTGCCGCTCATTTTGGTGCTCAAAATAATGGCCCCGCCATCTCCTGACAGGAAGCGCGCGAAGGTGTAAGCCCCGCCCTCTGCCTGAGAGCGCGGCCGGAAACCGGAAGCGCAGAACCCGGAAGTTCCCAGTGATCCTTTGCGTAAAAGGGCTTGCCGCTGAAAACCAAGGGGGCGTAGAAAGATGTCGGCGCTGGGTGAAGCGAGCGCAGCGGCAATTCCCCCTCAAGATCAAGGTGACATGGGCGCAGTGGGAGCCGCTCCGAACGCACGAGCGACCACGCCGATAATGCCAATAACTTTACCATATGTGCCAGGCCCTGCCTGGCTTCCCCAATATGATGGTTCCCCTGACACTCTGCAAGCATTCAAAAGAAAAATCTGCACCATCCTGGATATGTATGGGATGAATGACCGGCAGCAAGCGTCTGTAGTACTCGGCCAGTTATCAAGCGCCGCAGAGCTGGAGGTGGAGACCTGGACGGATCAGGACCGGGCCTCAGTAACTGCCATTTTTGAATGTCTGCGACTTTCCTTTGAAAACCGCACTGAGACGGAACTCCGGATAAAGTTTTACAACTGCAAGCAGCGCCCACAAGAAAGCATTAGAGACTATGCCCTGAAGCTGCAATCAGCGCTACAGACTCTCAAACTAACCAGCCCCATCAGTGAAGCTGAAGGAAACAAGATGCTTGTTGAACAGTTTCTGCAAGGCCTGGGGTCAGTGGAGGACCGCAAGCAGCCACGGCTGTGAACTCTGGAATATCCTGCAATGGAGTTTGCTGTTTTAAAAGACCAGACCAGCAAGACTTTGCACACCCCAGAGCCAGCTGATTCTCCTGCTCCGTCCTGGCAAACTGGCACTTCTCCTCTACATGTGCCGCCTCCTGCTAGAGCACTGCCAGAGCCAAAGACCCCAGCAGTGCCTGCAGGTGGTACCAGTGATTTGTCTTTACATATGCAGTAGTTGAGCAGTGATGTTGCAAGGATCTTAGAGGCAATGCAGCTCCAGCCCAAGACCAAGCCGGCGGAGAAAATCCAGCTTGCTGACTGCCCAGATGACGTCCCTTGGATGAGAGGGAGGACCTCGACATACAGAGGAAGGAACCGTGACCGGTATGAAAACCTTGTTTTATAGATGCAACAAAACTGGTCACTACGCCCGTTATTGTCCTTTAAACTGGCCACCCCTGAGGCCAAGGGCCACTCCTCAGGACTAAATCAACAAGGCCCGGCAGACTGGCAGGAGCGGTATGTTGGAGGAAGGCCCATCGTTTCCATTACCTTGAATGGGATCCCGACTTCAGCACTTCTTGGTACCGGCTCCCAGGTAACAACTATACCCCAAGTACTGTATACAAATTCTGGTCAATTGAGAAACTCGCCCCACTGGACAATGACCTCATCATTTACGCTGTTAATGGTTTACCAGTAACACAACTCTGGTTCAAGGAGGTGACCATCAAGGTGGGCAGGGTGGAGTTAGCACACCAAGGACTCATAGTAGTGCAGAATGACCCTAGTGACTGGAACCCTAAAATGATTTTGGGGACTAATGTTATTGAGAATTGTATGGGGGAAGTATTGTTTCTGCTCCAACAGCTTTCTGAAACTGCAGGAGCGGGACGCAAGAGGGTCCTGCAAAGAGAGATTTGAGCCCTTCAGCAGAGGCAACATGTAAATTTGTCTGGTGGGGAAATTGGTGGTGTACGGGTAATAGGTGCAGCTCCTGTGATAGTGCCCCCGCGGAGTGAGATGATGGTATGGGGAGGAGTCCTGCGAGGATAATTTGCATATTCCCAGTACCTTCTGGGATAAGTGAAGAGTCACCGCGAGCTCAAGGAGAACCGTTTTTTGGCCGTTACAGCCGGAAGGAAGACTTGTGAATTTTGGCCCGTCTTCTTCATTGTGAGCGAACAAAGTGTGAGCAAAAGTAAGTGTGAGTAGAATTGTTTGTATTTAGTTGTTTAATTACTTAACATTTGTTTAGTGCTATCTCCATTAGAAAATGTGCTCCACTATTGCTAATGCGATCCAGTGTACATCTTGTCTCATGTATGCAGTCCTTGAAAAGCCGTTCGAGGGTGCAGACTGTTGTTCGAGATGTGCGCAAGTTGCACATTTGGAAGCCCAGATACTGGATCTAAATGAGCAGCTGGCAACTCTGAGATGCATTAGCAATATGGAAAGGAGTTTGCTGCTCACTGAGCAGCAGCTTGCTGGGTCAGATGTGGGGGAGGATCATAGTAGGGAGCATCAGGATGGTGAGGTAGGTAGCTGGGTGACAGTTAGAAAGGGGGGTAAAGGGAAAAGTGCTAGGAAGGCTAGTCCTGAACTGACACACCCCAATAGGTTTGCAAACTTGGCAGATGAGGGGGATGTCATTACAGGGGTAGCATTGCTGCAGCAAGGCATGACCTTTGTACGCCAGAGTAGTGTCTGCTCCAGTAAGGGGGGAATAGGAGTGCAGGGTAGGCAAGACAGGTACTGGTAGTGGGGGACTCAATAATTAGGGGGACAGATAGGACAATCTGTCACAAAGACAGGGATCGCCGAACAGTGTGTTGTCTTCCTGGCGCTCGAGTTCGGGACATCGCTGATTGGGTTGACAGATTACTGGGAGGGGCTGGGGAGGACCCAGCGGTCATTGTACACATTGGCACAAATGACAAAGTTAAAGGTAGGTGGAAGGTCCTTTTAAAGATGATTTCAGGGAATTAGGTTGTAAACTTAAAGCAAGGACCTCCAAGGTGGTCTTTTCGGAAATACTACTACCTGTGCCACGAGCCACACCAGAGAGGCAAAGGGAGATCAGGGAGGTTAACAGGTGGCTCAGGAATTGGTGTAGGAAAGAGGGTTTTGGGTTCCTGGAGAATTGGGCCGACTTTTCAGTTGGCTACAGATTCTATGCTAGGGATGGGCTGCATCTTAATGGGGAGGGTGCAGCTGTTCTGGGGCAGACGATGGCTGGAAGGTTGGAGGAGTGTTTAAACTAGGAATGGGGGGCGAGGGTATTCACTTTATAGAAGGGGAATGTAGTGCAGATAGTGACCAGGGCACAAGTAATGAAATTGGGGGTGGTACGGGGGGAAGGGTTAGGACAGTTAATACAGTAAGCAGGAATACAGGTACAGAGTCATACGTAACGTGCATGTACACTAATGCCCGAAGCCTCACAAATAAGGTGGAGGAATTAGAATTAATATTGTTGGAAAAAAATTATGATATATGGGGATATCAGAGACATGGCTGGATGAGAGCTATGACTGGGCTGTTAATTTACAGGGTTATAGCCTATTCAGGAATGACTGTACAAATAAGTGAGGGGCAGGTGTGTGTCTATACGTAAAATCATCCTTAAAACCCATCCTGCGTGACAACATATGTGAGGGTACTGAGAATGTAGAGTCCCTATGGGCGGAGATAAGGGGGGGGAATGAATAATAAAATACTGATAGGGGTGTGTTTATAAGACGCCGAATATTATGGAAGAGGTAGAGAATCTCCTCATAAAGCAAATTGATAAAGCAGCGAGTCTCGGAGAGGTAATTATTATGGGGGACTTTAACTATCCTGATATAAATTGGGGAACAGAAACTTGCAGTTCCAGCAAGGGAAATAGATTTTTGATCACAATGAAAGATAATTACCTTTCACAAATGGTACAGGACCACACGAGAGGGGGAGCACTACTAGACCTTGTACTAACCAATTGCCAGACCGCATATCAAATATACAAGTTGGGGGTTACTTGGAGAATAGTAATCACAAAATAATAAGTTTTCATGTATTCTTTAGTAAGATCTATAGTAGAGGGGCTACAAGGACACTAAACTTCAGGAAAGCAAATTTTAAACGGTTGAGAGATGATCTTAGTGCAATAAACTGGGATGATGTACTAAGTAATAAAAGTACACAAAGCAAATGGGAGACTTTTATGAGCATCCTGAATAGGGCTTGTGCAGAAAATATACCCTATAGGAACAAACATGCTAGAAATAGGAGGAAACCCCTATGGCTAAATAGAGCTGTAAGGGAAGCAATAAAAGAAAAACAGAAAGCCTTAAGAATTAAAGAGGGTAGGTAGCGATGAGGCATTATATAATTATAGAAAATTAAATAAAATATGTAAAAAGCAAATTAAGTTAGCGAAGTTTGAGACAGAGAGACTCATTGCGAGAGAAAGTAAAAATAATCCTAAAATATTCTTTAACTACATAAACAGTAAAAAACTGAAAAGCGATAGTGTTGGCCCCATTAAAAATAGTCTTGGTGAAATGGTGGAGGGGGATGGGGGTAAAGCCAACCTGCTGAATGACTTTTTTTCTACGGTTTTTATACAAGAAAATGCCATGGCAGATGACATGACCAGTGATACCATAAATTCACCCTTGAATATTACCTGCTTAACCCAGCAGGAAGTACGCTGCCGCCTCAAAATCACTAAGGCTATGTGCGCACGTGTGCGCTCTGCACCGCACCTAAAAGGTGCGCTTCAGAGCACAGCTGAAAAGCTCCGTTCTGAAGTGCATGGTGCCGGCAGAGAACGTGCGCTCTGCATGCTGCCTCTCCCGATAGACAGCATGCAAACCGCACGAAAAAAGTGACATGTCACTTCTTAGAACGCAGCGATTCGGGCAGCAGCCGAATCGCTGTGTTCTAATATGCCACGTGCGCACGGCTCCTGCACAATCTCCATAGACTGTGCAGGGGACGCAGGACGCATGCAGTTACGCTGGGTGCAGAATGCAGTGTAACTGCATGCAATACGCACACGTGCGCACATAGCCTTAGGTTGACAAATCTCCGGGCCCGGATGGCATACACCCCAGAGTACTACAGGAATTGAGTTCTGTGATAGATAGACCATTATTTTTAATCTTCACAGATTCCTTAATAACAGGGTCGGTACCGCAGAACTGGCGCATAGCAAATGTGGTGCCAATATTCAAAAAGGGGACAAAAACTGAGCCGGGATATTATAGGCCGGTAAGTTTAACCTCTACGGTTGGTAAAATCCTTGAGGGTTTCTTGAGAGATGCTATACTGGAGTATCTCAAGAAAAATAACCTTATTACAGAGTATCAACATGGGTTTATGAGGGATCGATCCTGTCAAACTAATTTGATCAGCTTCTATGAAAAGGTAAGTGCAAGCCTGGACCAGGGAAATGCAGTAGATGTTGTGTATATGGACTTTTCAAAAGCTTTTGATACGGTGCCACACAAAAGGTTGGTACATAAAATGAGAATAATGGGGATAGGGGAAAATGTGTAACTGGGTTAAAAACTGGCTCAGTGATAGGAAACAAAGGGTGGTTATTAATGGTACGTACTCGGACTGGGTCTCAGTTCATAGTGGGGTACCACAGGGGTCAGTATTGGGCCCGCTTCTTTTCAACATATTTATTAATGACCTTGTTGAGGGCATGCGGAGTAGAATTTCAATATTTGCAGATGATACTAAACTCTGCAGGGTAATCAATACAAAGGAGGATAATTTTATATTACAGGGAGATTTATGTAAATTGGAGGATTGGGCTGAGAATTGGCAATTTAAGTTTAATGTAGATAAATGTAAGGTCATGCACTTGGGTAGAGGAAATAAAATGTATAATTATGTACTTAATTGTAGAACACTGGGTAAAACAGACACAGAAAAAGACTTGGGTGTATGGGTGGATGGTAAACTTCACTTTAGTGGACAGTGTCAGGCAACTGCTGCCAGGGCTAATAAAATCATGGGCTGTATTAAAAGAGGTATAAGTGTTCATGAAAAAAATATAGTTCTACCTCTGTACAAGTCACTAGTGCGACCGTACTTAGAATACTGTGTACAATTCTGGTCACCGATATATAAGAAGGACATAGCTGAACTGGAAAGGGTGCAGAGAAGAGCGACCAAGATTATTAGAGGAATGGGTGGGCTGCAATACCAAGACAGGTTATTAAACTTGGGGTTATTAGTTTGGAAAAACAAAGGCTTCTAATCATCATGTATAAATATATGAGGGGACAGTACAGAGACCTTTCCAAAGATCTTTTTACACCTAGGCCTGCGACTGGAACACGGGGGCATCCGCTCTGGATCAACATGTTAGGCTATGGGTTGAACTAGATGGACTTAGGCGGGCTTTGCACGTTGCGACATCGCAAGCCGATGCTGCGATGTCGCACGCGATAGTCCCTGCCCCCGTCGCTGGTACGATATCTTGTGATAGCTGGCGTAGCGAAAATTATCACTATGCCAGCTTCACATGCACTCACCTGCCCTGCGTCCGTCGCTCTGGCTGGCGACCCGCCTCCTTCTTATGGGGGCGGGTCATGCGGCGTCATAGCGATGTCACACGGCAGGCTGCCAATAGCCTCGAAGGGGCGGAGATGAGCAGGATGTAAACATCCCGCCCACCTCCTTCCTTCCGTAGAGCCACCGGCGGCAGGTAAGGTGATGTTCCTCGCTCCTGCGGCGTAACACACGGCGATGTGTGCTGCCACAGGAACGAGGAACAGCATCGTACCTGTCGCGACAGCCTAATTATGGAAAAGTCGGAGCCTGCACCGATGATACGATAACGACGCTTTTGCGCTCGTTAATCGTATCATCTAGAATTTACACACAACGATGTCGAAAGTGATGCCGGATGTGCGTCCCTTTCGATTTGACCCCACCGACATCGCACATGCGATGTTGCAATGTGCAAAGCTGCCCTTAGAGTCTCCCTTCAACCTTAAAAACTATGATACTATGATACTATGGTGCAGGGCAGCTGTAGGCTCCCGTGGACAGGATTACCAGGCAGTGGTAGAGGCCCTGCCTTCAGAGCACTGGTCTACAGTACTGACAGTCAGTGTAGTAGTCGATGTCCGTAAGGGGAGAGTGCCCGTGCGAGTATTGAATTGCGGGGAGGAAGAGGTTAGACTGCCCAGGTATGCTACCATAGCCAAATTGTACACTGTGAGTGAGAATTCCATCCAGACAGTAAAGTCCTCAGCCACACCAGATCAGTCAGCCACGGACAGTTCCCAGAGTCAGCCATAACAGAGGTGTCAAAAGTTACATGTAGGGGGGCGGGGCGAGGTAGACGACCAGAGAGGACGCATGGGAAGAGAGCTCCTATAATCCTGATCTTATCCTGGCCATTTACACCCGGTTACCTGACCCATTTACTCACTGACCTGCTGCTGTGACAGGAGACACCATCTGGAGGCTGGTGATTCCCACCGGAGCTATTCTCTGACTCTTGCACAGCATTGCTGGATCTCCTGAGGCTGGAGAGTGTGGAGCAGCAGCCATCTTCCCTACAGCCTGCATTTTCACAGTGAGCAGCAGAGCATGACTCCGGAGAGCAGTGAGGAGTGACAGATTTATGGCCAGAGGCATACCTCCCAACCGTCCCGGATACAGCGGGCCTCTCACGCTTTTGAGCCTTTGATCTTGAGTCCCGCCCGTGAGTCTATTTCTCCCGTGCTCCGCCCACCCACTGTAGCCCCGCCTCGCTGTTTCTCCCTTCTAGTCATTACAGAATCGAGCGCGCACCTTGAAACTCCTGTGACTGCTGCTGAGGTATGAATCACCCCCTGCAGCAGAGCCGACCCCATATCCCCCCCCCCCCCCAGCACCAGAGCGGACATCCCCAGCACCAGAGCGGACATCCCCAGCACCAGAGCGGACATCCCCAGCACCAGAGCGGACATCCCCAGCACCAGAGCGGACATCCCCAGCACCAGAGCGGACATCCCCAGCACCAGAGCGGACATCCCCAGCACCAGAGCCGACCCCCCCCCCTCCACCAGAGCGGACATCCCCAGCCCCGGAGCCTGCGCTTCCCTGCAGCTGTTCTCTCTGACTCCCCGTGTGTGGCTTCTCACTGCTACAGACACACGGGGAATCAGGAAGCTGAGGAGAAAGTGCAACCAACACTTCTCTCTCCTGCAGATAGCACTGACAATAGCAATAACCTATGCAGAGTTACATCTGCAGACTTCCATTAGCTTACTGATCAGTGGTCTCCTGCCTGTGGAGCTGCTGGGTCCTAGCTGTCCAACAGGTTCAGCTCTGCTTTATCCTGGCTCCCCTACCAGTTAAAGGGAACCTGTTAGCAGAAATTTCACAATAAAAGTAAAAGATTCCCCCTCTGCAGCTCCTGGGCTGCATTCTAGAAAGGTTCCTGTTATTGTGCCCCCTTTTGAGACCTAAAAAAATACTTTATAAAGTCTTACCTTTTTGTATGCAAATTTTTTTTATGGTCACGGGGAAGGGGGCTGTCTGGCGTCCGTTATTCCCCCTCCTGCCGCTTTACGCAGTCCCCCATTGCTCATTTCCATACATGAGGACGCCTTCCTCATGTAACTGTCCTCCCGAAGTTTTGCGCATGCCCAGTGCCACTCTCACGGGACTGAGCACTGTGCAAAGTGTGAACGCTTTTGAGGTGATTGCGCAGGCGCGAGATTATGGGCGGCGCTGTGATTGTCATCAGCAGCGTCATCCAAGTACCCGCCCATAATCTCGTGCCCGCGCTTCTCACTCTGCCTCCACTGTTATGTGCAAGCGCTGGCCATATCATCCACGTTGCCTATTACCGCGGGCACGAGATTATGGGCAGGTACTTGGATGACTTTGCTGATGACAATCACAGCGCCGCCCATAATCTTGCGCCTGCAATAATAGGTAACGTGGTTCATATGACCAGTGCTTGTGCATAACAGTGGAGGCAGAGTGAGAAGCGCGGGCACGAGATTATGGGCGGGTACATGGATGACGCTGCTGATGACAATCACTGCGCCGCCCATAATCTCGCGCCTGCGCAATCACCTCAAAAGCGTTCACACTTTGCACAGTGCTCAGTCCCGCGAGAGTGCCACTGGGCATGCGCGAGACTTCGGGAGGACAGTTGCATGAGGAGGGCGTCCTCGTGTATGTAAACGAGCAATGGGGGATGGCGTACAGCGGCAGGAGGGGAAATAACAGACGCCAGACAGCCCGCCCCCGTGACCATAAAAATAGATTTGCATACAAAAAGGTAAGACTTTATAAAGTATTTTTCTAGGTCTCAAAGGGGCACAATAACAAAAGGAACCTTTCTAGAATGCAGCCTAGGAGCTGCAGAGGGGGAATCTTTTATTTTTTATTGCGAAATTTCTGGTGACAGGTTCCCTTTAAAGTGAACCTGTCAGGTGCAATATGCACTCAGAGCCAGGAGCAGTTCTGGGTGTATATTGCTAATCCCTGCCTAACTGTCCATGTATAAACTAGCATAGATAAAGAGATCTTTAGAAAAAATATTTTTAAAGATCTTATATCTTATGCTAATGAGCGCGGGGACTAGTCCCAAGGGCGTTACTTCACTTAGCTAGTCGGCTTACATAGCATGTTAGTACTCACACAGGGGCGTAATAACATGCTAACATGCTATGTGAGCCGACTAGCCAAGTGAAGTAACGCCCTTGGGACTAGTCCCCGTGCTCATTAGCATAAGATCTTTAAAAATACTTTTTCTATAGATCTCTTTATCTATGCTAGTGTATACAGGGACGGTTAGGCAGGGATTAGCAATATTCACCCAGAGCTGCTCCTGGCTCTGAGTGCATATTGCACCTGACAGGTTCACTTTAAAGGGAACCTGTCACCAGATTTGGTGACTATAAGCTGCAGTCACCACCAGTGAGCCCTTATATACAGTATTCTAACATGTTGTGTATATAAGAGCCCATGTCGCTGTGTAGAAAGTAAAAATCACTTTATAATACTCACCTAAGGGGCGGTGCGGTGCAGACTGGTCGGATGGGTGACAGGTTCCCTTTAATCTCTGTTGGATGGGCTGCCCAATCGGTTCTTCTCTGCTGGATCATGGCTGCCCAACCGCTTTGGCTCTGCTGCGTCTTGGCTGCCCAACCGCTTTGGCTCTGCTGCGCCTTGGCTGCCCAACCGGTTGAGCTCTGCTGCGTCCTGCTGCCCAACCGTTTAGCTCTGCTGGATCCTGGCTGGCCAATCAGTTCCGCTCTGCTAGATCCTGGCTGACTAGCCAGTTCCGTTCTGCTCCGTACTAGCTGCCCAACCACTTCCACTCTGCTGGGTCCTGGCTGTCCAACCAGTTCAGCTCTGCTTCGTCCTGGCTCCCCAACCAGTTGAGCTCTCCTGGGTCCTGGGTCTGCCTTATTACAGTCAATAGCCACTTCACATCCTATTTTTTTAGGGCTTCACACAGAAGGCCCTGACGGAGCAATTGATGTTTGGTGAAAACACGCTGGCAAAAAAACGTTCCTCTCTGCGTCCTGTGCGGCTCCGGAGTGACGATTTTTGCCGCATCCGGCAAAAAACAGATCAAACGCAAGTACATGTGGCACAATCCGGCGCTAATAAAAGTCTATGAGGAAAAACCGCACCCGGCGGCAAAAAAAAAACTGATGCATTTTTGCCGCAAAGCGCCGGATTATGCCGCACAGCAAAAACCTGATGTGTGAACATACCCTTAACTGCACACCATGTTCAGCCCTTCTCCTGGGTCCTAGCTGCCTGCACACCCTGTTCAGCTCTCCTTCTGGGTCCTAGCTGCCTGCACACCCTGTTCAGCTCTCCTTCTGGGTCCTAGCTGCCTGCACACCCTGTTCAGCCCTCCTCCTGGGTCCTAGCTGCCTGCACACCCTGTTCAGCCCTCCTCCTGGGTCCTAGCTGCCTGCACACCCTGTTCAGCCCTCCTCCTGGGTCCTAGCTGCCTGCACACCCTGTTCAGCTCTCCTCCTGGGTCCTAGCTGCCTGCACACCCTGTTCAGCTCTCCTCCTGGGTCCTAGCTGTCTGCACACCCTGTTCAGCCCTCTTCCTGGGTCCTAGCTGCCTGCACACCTTGTTCAGCTCTCCTCCAGGGTCCTAGCCGCCTGTACACACTGTTCTACTCTCCTCCTGGGTCCTAGCTGTCTGCACACCCTGTTCAGCCCTCTTCCTGGGTCCTAGCTGCCTGTACACCCTGTTCAGCTCTTCTCCTCGGTCCTAGCTGCCTGCACACCTTGTTCAGCTCTCCTCCTGGGTCCTAGCCGCCTGCACACCCTGTTCAGCTCTCCTCCTGGGTCCTAGCTGTCTGCACACCCTGTTCAGCTCTCCTCCTGGGTCCTAGCTGTCTGCACACCCTGTTCAGCTCTCCTCCTGGGTCCTAGCCGCCTGCACACCCTGTAGTTAACTCCCTGCCTGTTCTGCACATTGCTGATCTGTGGCGGCTCAGAGCGATCACGGACTGCTTCTGCAGTTTCAGTTTGCTGGATGAGTGTGGATATGGGTGTGGCTGTTTGTAAAATGGGTGTGGTTAGGGGCGTGACCTAAAATTTGCCACGGCGCGCGTTGCGCGCCGCAAACTTTGTCCCTCTTTCCCTTCTTTAAAAGTTGGGAGGTATGCCAGAGGTGAAGACCCGGGAGTGGTGAGCACAGGGAGTTAATCCCTTAGCTGTGTAACTGGCAGTCAGTGAGCAGCACATTAAGAGGCCGGCGCCTGTGTGGGAGACTTTAACCCATAGAGTGCTGGAGGGTCTGGAGTGTGTGCCTTGCAAAACAGGCCCTGCAGATTCTTCCTGACACATGAAAACAAATAAGTGGCACATATTGAAGTCCCCACGCTGCGCAGGCCTGCATCATCCTGATAAATACACCCTGAGTGCTGTGCTGCCCTGGGACTCCCTTCATTCTTATTATCCACCATATAAGTGGCTGTTTTCCGGCTCTTTGGACGTGGTGAGGAAGTGGAGACAGACATATTACTAAATATACATTATAAAGGCACAGATTCAGACGCACGGGGGCACGATAAGAGAAGGGTGCAGAATCAGCAAATCCCCAGTGTATCAATATGAGTCCCCTAAACAAAGTGGCGCTATTGACAAACTTAAGGAGTTCGCAAGGGGTGGTCAGGCAGATGCCCCTAAAGCCAAGAGAAATGCCACCCCAAAAAGTCAGGCACTATTGGATGACGGGTCAGAGGATAAAGATGATTTAACCCTGAGGCAGGTGTATGAACAGCTTCTACAAGCAATTTCTACAAGCAACAGCTCCCTCACAGGGAAAATTGAGCAGGTACATTCAGAGGTGGGCCTCCTGCGTCAGGACATGCAATCCTTGAGGGCCCGAACAGCGGAAGTCGAGACGCGAGTGTCTGAACTTGAGGATCAAACTGTAACACTCAAAACAAAAATGACCACAATGACTGGATCGGCAAATGCATGGAGCCAGAAAGCAGACGATCTGGAGAACCGCATGCGTCGAAACAATATACAAATCATAGGACTGCCAGAGCGCTCGGAAGGTCAGCATCCGGAACAATTCCTGGAGGAGTGGCTGAAATGTAATCTCGGAGATGAGTTCTCCTCGACATTTGCGGTGGAGAGGGTGCACAGAGTTCCAACGAGGCCTCCTATTCCAGGCGTGCCACCACGTCCCTTTTTAGCAAGAATGCTCAACTGCAGAGATAGAGGCACAGCACTCCGTCTGGCCCGACAGAAGAGCCCACTCAAGTTCAATAATGCTGCGCTCTTGATCTTTCCGGACTTTTCAGTGGACCTCCAGAAACAGAGGGCCCACTTCATGGAGGTGAAGAAGAAATTAAGGGAGCGGAACATCATCTACTCTATGCTGTACCCTGCCCGGCTCCGCATAGTGCATGAAGGGTCGCCTCTGTTTTTTACTACACCTGCTGAGGCTGAGGACTGGCTACAGGTACACCTGAAACCTAAGGGGCAGAAGCAATGAGATTACTTTCCTAGGTGACATTTTCTGTGCCCCCTGGCGACCCTCTTCTTCCATGGTTGCTTGAAGCCCCCTTTGGAGACAGATGGGACTTCCCCGTGCCTCGAGTGATGGAGGAATTTGCCAGGAATTGGTTCTTGTGAAATGGGAGCCCTATCTTGTGCACCCTTATACCACCTATACCAGGACACTGTATTCAGTGCTGGTATCCCCATTGATGTTTGAAATGTTTTACAGGACTTATCGGAAAGGTCCTGAAGTTCGATATTGGTTCTTTATGTTTACAGCTGCAATTGCATTAACTTTATTTCTTTGCAGGGACAGGCTTATTACTGTTGGAGGGTTAACCACACTTAATTGCAGGGCAGAAAGCATCTTATACCTGGGATCCTGGTTCTATAAAAAGATGTATGTAATATGGGGTCAGAGCTAATATTTATGACCTGGAATGTCAGAGGCCTTAAATCGCCCAAAAAACGTATTAAGGTATTCTCCCAAATTAAGCAAGTCAAGGCCCAACTGGTGGTACTGGTAGAGACTCGCCTCACACGGGAGACAGCAAGACTAGTAAACAAACCGTGGGTACAATGGTCGGCACATGCGTTCCACACCAGCTACTCCAGGGGTGTCTCTCTATTGGTCCATAGACATATCCGTTGGGAAGTGAAGTTGGTGAGGCGTGACCCGGAGGGGCGATTTGTGTTTATATATGCGTCTATAAACTCTAGAGATTATGTGCTATTATGTATTTACAACCCCCCCGCCAGCTCGCATCTCCATTCTTAAACAAGCACTGAGCTTTGCCCTCAATTATCCAGATGCGTATGTGTTATGTATGGGTGATTTTAATCTTGTGATGAAAGAGGAGCAGGACAGGTTTCGGATGGATGGAGGGGGACAACATTCGGCCACACACTTGACTGATTTGCAGCAATGCGCGGAGGGAGGTGGGTGGATTGACCTTTGGCGACTCCGGCATCCTAACACCCGAGAATATACATGTCATTTTTCTACTAGACGCACGCTGTCCCGACTGGATTATATTTTTGGGTCGAGCAATATCGCAACCTGGGTGGATGACGTGGTACACGGGGTCAGGGGCATATCAGATCACAGCCCAGTGATTTTTACTTTGAAGACTAACCAAGGTGTTGGTAAACCCTTTTGGAGGTTAAACCCCTTTTGGCTGAAACTAATAGATCAAAGTGATAGACCTCTGACCCAAATAGAGGATTTCCTGGAAGCCCACCCTAAACCCTGGAATATTAACTTGGAGTGGGGCACTCTTAAAGCCTACCTTAGAGGGTGTTTGTCTTCAACCATAACATATCTTAAAAGAGTGACTAAAACTGAGGATGATATAGTAGAGGGGAGACTTAGGGACTCGGAGGCAATATATATATCGTCCCCAACCGATGGAAATAGGGCGGCCTGGATGCAATCATATAGGTTATATATGCAGCACTCTGAGACCAAGTCCAAACGCAAATTGTTCTTTACCCGACAATCATATTTTGAGCTTGGAAATCAATCCAGTAAATTATTGGCATATATGGTTAGGCAACACAACACTTCAAATACAATATTGGGTATTCGGAGGATGGATGGCTCAACAGCTACATCCCCTGAAGATATTTTAGAGTGCTTTTGTGAATACTATAAAACCCTATACACTTCTAGAAATCCTCATGGAGTTCAAAGTTGCGTGACATATTTGTCGGATTTGGAGTTTCCCACTTTGAGTGGATCACAACGGGAGTCTCTGGAGGCGAACATCACACTGGATGAAGTGATTACTGCCATCTCGGATATGGCTAGGGGGAAATCCCTGGGTCCAGATGGCCTTCCCATAGAATTCTATAGTAAATATTGTGACGTATTGGCCCCGATTCTTTTAGAGGTTTTCTCACATTCTTCAGCCGGCGACTCTCTACCTGCCTCCTTATACGAAGCACATATAGTCGTGCTGAGGAAGGAGGGTAAAGACCCACAAGACTGCGGTTCATACCGTCCTATATCCCTAGTTAACGTGGATTACAAGATCTTTAGCAAAATACTGGCGTCCAGGCTTAATTCAGTCATATTGAGTATAGTTCACCCAGATCAAACCGGATTTATGCCTGGGAAAAACACCTCTATAAATATAAGACGGGTCCAGTCCATAGTGCAATATAGCACACTGGTCCAGGAGAACGAGTGGGCCTTGGCCTCGCTGGACGCAGCCAAGGCATTTGACTTGGTAGAATGGCCATTTTTATTTGCCTGCCTCCAGAGATTTGCCTTTGGGCCTAAATTCAGTAACTGGATTCATATGTTGTATAGGTCCCCGACAGCCAGGATACTAGTCAATGGTGCTATGTCTACACCCTTCTCATTGATCCGGGGCACAAGACAGGGATGCCCTCTGTCTCCAGCATTGTTTGCACTAGTTATTGAAGCTTTGGCAATTAGAATCCGCTCTCAGCCACAGATCACTGGAATAACTATAGCCGACCGCACAGATCAAATAGGATTGTATGCGGATGACATGGTTGTCTTCTTAGATCGAGTGCAAGAGACTCTACCGGTGGTTATAGACACTATAGATAAATTCGGGGAGTTTTTGGGACTACGCATCAACTGGGATAAGTCGGCTTTGATGCCGTTAATGCATGGGTCTGGAATTTCAATGGAGGGTAGGTCACCTCTGCAAGTAGTAACTACCTTTAAATACCTGGGAATACACATACAGAAAGACCATACACTAGACCTGCAGACGAGTATAACACCACTTCTGGAGCACGTTAAACTTAAATATAACTTGTGGAGCAAGCTACCGCTGTCAGTGGTTAGCAGAATAAATTTAATCAAAATGATATTACTTCCAAAGCTTAGTTATACACTACAACATAGTGCAGTATCAGTACCCAAATCCTTCTTCTCAATGTTGAACTCATTTACTACCTCTTTCATATGGGTGAAATCCAGACCCAAACTTCGGTTATCCATTTTACAGAGATCCAAAAGACTGGGAGGGATGGCTCTACCGGAGTTCTTCCTCTACTACCTCACGGGACAGCTTAGGGCACTAGAGACTTGGATGCCTGGATGTCAGCTGCCAAACTCGGAGAGTCACTTGGCACATGCGGCTGGGACTGATTGTTTAGTGGGTTTTCTGGAATCAGATGGACTGAGAGCACCAAGGCAATTACCCCTCCTCAGGTTGGCAAGATTAGTCTGGCGACAAGCCAAGAGGGTGGTACACTTCGAAGGGGTGGTGGCGTAACTCCCATTATGGGGGAATAGCAACTTCCATACTCTGAGAGATCACCCCTCGGCGCAATTCTGGGCCATTCACAGCGTCAGTGCATTAGGTGATCTTTTTGTCCCGGGAACCACAACCTTCAAGTCCTTTGAACAAGTCCAGATTGAATATAATGTTCCAAGATCACAGTTTTTTAGATACCTGCAGATTCGCACAGCGATTCAATCCCACATACAGAAAATTGGAGTGAGGAAATTGATATCATCACTTCCTATGATAGGTATTCTAAAATCACAAGGACCTCGAGGCCTCATCTTCGCTATATATACTTACCTGTTGTCGGTGGGGGTGGAGTCAGACCCCTTGCCAGCCCAGGATAGATGGAAATCTCTAATTCCCTCTCTACAGGGAGAGGAATGGGAAGAGATATTGGAATCTCCGACTGCGGTATCCCCTTCGGTTAATAATAAGTTGATTCAATGCTACATTGGCCACCAGGCATACCTTACTCCAACTCGATTATTTACTATGGGCCATTCTCGTACATCAGAGTGCCCGAGGTGTCATCTCTCAGGGGCAAATTTCATACATATGATTTGGAGTTGTCCCAATATATCTTCGTACTGGCGGGGAGTGACATCTCTGCTGACATCGATTGTGTCGATTCCTGTTTTGTGTGACCCTTTGATATGCCTGTTTGGGGTGGTGGAGGAAGAGTCCTGGGATCATTACATGACAATATTCCTCAGAGAGACATTGTTTCTGGCTAGGAAATTAATAGCTCTGAGGTGGATGGGAGATTCGAATCCAACTGTGCGGTCCTGGGTTAAACTAGTCAATGCAACCATAGTCTATGAGCGGGTGGTATATTATAATAGGGGGAGCCCAGGAAAATTTAACAAAATCTGGGGTTTGTGGAATTCTTCTCCAGGCACACTTGCGGAAGTTTGAGGGAGATTATGCGGATAATGGTGGTTCCTGCTAGATGTTGGGATATGAAACACTGTCCAATGGTATATTGAAATATAATAATGCAATGTGGCTGTTGTTGTTGTTCTTTCTTTCTTCCTTTTTCTCTTCCTCTTTCTATCTTGTTTTCAAAATATGGTCATGCTGATAGTTAGAGCTGTTCTTATGCTCAATATAAAATTAGATATATATGCAAATGATAAGAAGTTTGGATAATAACATTGTTCTATGTTAAGTGCTAAAGATATTATGGACTTTATATGACTGTTCATTGTTATATTTAAATATTACTATCTATATACTGAGCTATTTTTATATGGCAAATGTCAGTTGTACCATGTTTGAAATTGTTAATAAAACTAAGTTAAAAAAAAAAAAAAAAAATTACATGTAGGTACTGACTCTACTCTACTACATCAAAAACAAGGAGTCTACAGGGTGGTTCATCCGGATGTAACTCCAGTGCAAGAAGTGCCCCTTCAATCAGGAGAACAAGTGCTGGTTTGGGCTAAAGGGCATGTTACACGCTACGATATATCTAACGATATGTCGTTGGGGTCACATCAGTAGTGACGCACATCCGGCATCGTTTGACATATCGTAGCGTGTGACAGCTACGAGCGAGTGTGATCATGCAAAAATACTCACCTTATCGTTGATCTTTGACACGTCGCTTATTTTCTAAAAATCGAACGTCCTTCTGCGCGCCGATTGTTCATTGTTCCCAAGGCAGCACACATCGCTCCATGTGACACCCCGGAAACGATGAACTGCAGCTTACCTACGTCCCGCCGGCAATGTGGAGGGAAGGAGGTGGGCAGGATGTTTACGTCCCACTCATCTCCACTTCTATTGGCCAGCCGCTGTGTGACGTAGCTGTGACGCCGAACGTCCCTTCCCCTTCAGGAAGTGGATGTTCGCCGCCCACAGCGAGGTAGTTTCGAAAGTAAGTACGTGTGACAGGGGGTTACGACTTTGTGCGACACAAACGATGGGGGCGGGTGACATCGCACATGCAATCGCACAAGAAATTGTAGCGTTTAAAGCAGGCTTAAGCGTCATAAGAACAAATTAGACTATTGGTGGGAGGTGACCCCCCCATCGGGTGAAAAGAAGGGTTTACCCTGAAAACCTGATCTATGAAGTTTATAAAGTCTTATCTGAAGGACAGGAGGAAGCACCCAGTCAGGTACTGCATCGTAATATGCTCTACCCCTGCATATGTGAAGCAGAAAAGCCAGCGACTGAGCCTCCAAAGGAATGCCCCTCAACAGCGGAATACCACCTTCAGTAGGACTGCAGGCGATGAGGACGAAGGGCTTGCGGTACTCACTGAAGTGGAGCTCCCATCTCCAGGTGAGGTGGAAAGTGGGCTCAAATCTGAACCTACACATAAAGCACCAAAAGCACTGAGTGTCCCTGCAAAGCAATCTCAATTAGAACTTCGTAGACCTGAACGTGTCAATGCTGGTGTCCCACCTACGAGATTTGCACAAGACGTGTAGAGATGAGATTGCCCTTGGAAGTTGGGTTTGGCCGGACTTTAGTTAAAAGTTTGGTTCGGGACTGAAACTTGACCCCGAGCCCCATATGTCAATAGAAACCCGAACTTCTGTGCTGTAAAATGGTCATAGTAAGAGCTAGGAGGCAAAATGGGGGCAACTGCACTGTAAATAAATATAGATATAGAATAATTTGTTTTAAAAAAAATGATGTGAGGTTCCTCCTATTTTTGATAACCAGTGGAGGTAAAGCAGACAACTGTGGACTGCAACCCTCAGCAGTCAGCTTTACCTTGGCTGGTTAGCAAAATTAGAGGGAATCCACTCTGTTTTTTTAAATTATTTAAATAATTAAAAAATATCTGGATGGTCTCCGTCCTATTTTTGATAACTAACCAAGGTAAAGTAGATAGCTGGGGCTGGTATTATCAGGCTGGGAAGGCCATTAGTTATTTGGCACCTCCAAGTCTAAAAATCCCAGTCCACAGCCACCCCAGAAGTGGCACATCCATTAGATGTGCCAATTCTGCTGCTTTAACTGGCTATTCCCAATTGCCCCGGTGCGGTGGCAATCAGGGAAATACTTTTGGAGTTGATATGAGCTGTTAATTGACAACTGTCATTAATCCCAGGGGTTAGTAAAGGTTAGACATCTATCAGACCCCTCCATTACCAACCCGGTAAGTGTAATATTAAAACACACACACAAAAAAATTGTTTATTTAAATAAACCCCCCCCCCCCCCCCCACATTTCCTCATTTACCACTTACTTAAAAAGAAATCATTATTAAAGTTCCAATGTAATTCATAGGTGTAATAAGAAAAGGGGAAAAAATGCATGCACAAAATAAGTGGCTCAACCAAATATTCCAAAAATAAATGTATTAACACAAATGCCTAACAAACAAAAACATTTAAAAAGGCCTCATGGCCAAATAAACACACAACCCAAATAGGTTCATAATAAAACCCAAAGGGAGATAAACCTGACTGTTGTAATAAGGAATCTGATGTAGACAAATACACAGTATTTTAGCACAAATAAATGAAGGCACATAAAGTATAATTAACCCATGAAAAATGAATAGGTAATGAATTACTCTATAATTGGTATAATTTATATGTTTGTGTAAATATATAATGCATCATTTGCCTTCCTTACTAAACCTTGCCCCTGATGATGTCACACATGTAGTGGCAACACGTCTTCGGTGTGCATGCTTTTTCCCTGAACGGTTGCTTTATTTCTATGTAAGAAATTCTACTTTATTATTATTATTTATTATAGCGCCATTTATTCCATGGCGCTTTACAAGTGAAAGAGTGTGTACGTACAACAATCATTAAGAATACAAAACAGACTGGTATAGGAGGAGAGAGGACCCTGCCCGCGAGGGTTCACAGTCTACAGGGAATGGGTGATGGTACAATAGGTGAAGACATAGCTGGTTGTGCAGTGGTGTACTGGACTGAGGGTTATTGTAGGTTGTAGGCTTGTTGGAAGAGATGGGTCTTGAGGTTCCTCTTGAAGCTTTCCACAGTAGGGGAGAGTCTGATATGCTGAGGAAGAGCGTTCCAGTGTATTGGGGAGGCACGGGAGAAATCTAGTACACGATTGTGGGAAGAGGAGATGAGAGAGGAGTAGAGATGGAGATCTTGTGAGGATCTGAGGTTGCGTGCAGGTAGGTACCATAAGACTAGGTCACAGATGTAAGGAGGAGACAGGTTGTGGATGGCTTTGTATGTCATGGTTAATGTTTTGAACTGGAGTCGTTGGGTGATAGGAAGCCAGTAAAGGGATTGGCAGAGTGGTGAGCCTGGGGGAATAGCGAGAGGAGAGGTTGATTAAGCTGGCCGCAGTGTTTAGGATAGATTGGAGGTGTGCAAGAGTGTTGGAAGAGAGGCCAGAGAGCAGGAGGTTGCAGTAGTCAAGGTGGGAGATGATGAGAGCATGCACTAATGTTTTTGCTGATTCTTGGTTAAGGAAAGCACGGATCTGGGAGATATTTTTGAGTTGTAGTCTGCATGAGGTGAAGAGGGCTTGGATGTGTGGCTGGAAGGATAGAGCAAAGTCGAGGGATACTCCAAGGCAACGAGCTTGTGAGACTGGGGAGAGTGAGCAGCCATTTGATGGAAAGGCATGTTGGAGGAGTTAAGTGAGGAGGAGGAAAGACAATGAATTCTGTTTTGTCCATGTTAAGCTTAAGGAATCGCGCAGAGAAGAAGGATGAAATAGCGGACAGACATTGTGGAATTTTGGTTAGTAGAGAGGTAATGTCAGGTCCAGAAAGGTAGATCTGTGTGTCATCGGCATAGAGATGATACTGAAAGCCGTGGGACTCTATGAGCTGTCCCAGGCCAAAGGTGTTGATGGAGAACAGCAGGGGTCCAAGAACTGAACCTTGGGGAACACCGACAGATAGGGGGCGAGATGAGGAAGTGGTGTGAGCATGGGAGACGCTGAAAGTTCGGTCGGTTAGGTATAAGGATATCCAAGATAGGGCCAAGTCTGTGATGCCCAGAGATGAGAGAATCTGTAGTAGGAGGGAGTGGTCTACTGTGTCAAAGGCAGAGGACCGGTCCAGGAGGAGGAGGACAGAGTAGTGTCGCTTGGCTTTGGCGGTTAGTAGGTCATTGGTGACTTTGGTTAGAGTAGTTTCAGTAGAATGATGCAGTTGGAAGCCAGATTGTGGCTGGTCAAAGAGGGAGCAGGAGGAGAGGTATGAGGACAATTCAAGATGGACATGCTGTTCTAGTAGTTTTGAGGCATAGGGGAAAAGAGATATGTAGCGATAGTTTGGCACAGAGGATGGGTCAAGGGAGGGCTTTTTGAGGATGGGTGTAATGGAGGCATGTTTAAAGCATGAGGGGAATGCACCAGTTGTTAGTGAAAGGTTGAAGAGATGGGTTAGGGCTGGGATGAGGACTGCGGTGATGTTGGGGAATGGGGTGCGACGGGAGCGGGTCAAATGCATAGGTGGTTAATGTGATCTTGAGAGTAGAGTTGAGCGCGGTTCGCGGTTCGAGGTTCTCCAGTTCTAGGCTCGAGTGATTTTGGGGCCTGTTCTAGATCGAACTAGAACTCGAGCTTTTTGCAAAAGCTCGATAGTTCTAGAAACGTTCGAGAACGGTTCTAGCAGCAAAAAACAGCTAATTCCTAGCTGGCTTTCCGCTGTAATAGTGTAAGTCACTCTGTGACTCACACTATTAGGAAATTTCAGTGTATAGTGTGCGGGAACAGCGCCTTCAGATCACTGCTGTTTGTATAATGGCGATCGCCATTTTTTTTTTTTTCCTTGTCTTCCTTCCCTAAGCGCGCGCGTCTTGTGGGGCGGGCCAGCATGTCAGCCAATCCCAGACACACACACAGCTAAGTGGACTTTTAGCCAGAGAAGCAACGGCATGTGTGATAGGATGTCCATGTCACATGTCCCTGCATTATAAAACCGGACATTTTCCTCCAGCACGCCATTATCTGCCTTCTGCGTCCTTGGTGTCAGACATGACTGGCGCAGCTCCGTCCTTTGTCCTATCGCCGATACTGCTGTATGCACTCCATACACAGCGCTGGACAGCATAGGGATAGCACTTTCCATCAGTCCTTTTAAGGGCTTGTACCGGCAGGGTCAGAGCCATAGGTGACAGGTCCTGAAAACAGAGACAGCGTCTGTGTAGCTGAGGTCTGGGATTTCGTCGCTGCATTTCCCCATTAGGAGGGAATAGAAAGGCAGGCTTCCATTCCTCTACCCAGAGCCCCACAAACCTGGCACTGTACCCTCCTGTCCTCTGCACACTCCAACTCATTATAACTAAGCCATTATACTAGCAAACACTCAGTGTACCTAGTGGCATCCTAAACGTGGCTATTGGACTTTGCTATAGTCCCACTAGTGCAAAGATATTTGCAGCACCTCTGCCTGCATTGCACACTCCAACTCATTATAACTAAGCCATTATACTAGCAAACACTTAGTGTACCTAGTGGCATCCTAAACGTGGCTATTGGACTTTTGTCTAGTCCCACTAGTGCAAAGATATTTGCAGCACCTCTGCCTGCATTGCACACTCCAACTCATTATAACTAAGCCATTATACTAGCAAACACTCAGTGTACCTAGTGGCATCCTAAACGTGGCTATTGGACTTTTGTCTAGTCCCACTAGTGCAAAGATATTTGCAGCACCTCTGCCTGCCTGCATTGCACACTCCAACTCATTATAACTAAGCCATTATACTAGCAAACACTCAGTGTACCTAGTGGCATCCTAAACGTGGCTATTGGACTTTTGTCTAGTCCCACTAGTGCAAAGATATTTGCAGCACCTCTGCCTGCATTGCACACTCCAACTCATTATAACTAAGCCATTATACTAGCAAACACTCAGTGTACCTAGTGGCATCCTAAACGTGGCTATTGGACTTTGCTACAGTCCCACTAGTGCAAAGATATTTGCAGCACCTCTGCCTGCATTGCACACTCCAACTCATTATAACTAAGCCATTATACTAGCAAACACTCAGTGTACCTAGTGGCATCCTAAACGTGGCTATTGGACTTTTGTCTAGTCCCACTAGTGCAAAGATATTTGCAGCACCTCTGCCTGCATTGCACACTCCAACTCATTATAACTAAGCCATTATACTAGCAAACACTCAGTGTACCTAGTGGCATCCTAAACGTGGCTATTGGATTTTTGTCTAGTCACACTAGTGCAAAGACATTTGCAGCACCTCTGCCTGCATTGCACACTCCAACTCATTATAACTAAGCCATTATACTAGCAAACACTCAGTGTACCTAGTGGCATCCTAAACGTGGCTATTGGACTTTTGTCTAGTCCCACTAGTGCAAAGATATTTGCAGCACCTCTGCCTGCATTGCACACTCCAACTCATTATAACTAAGCCATTATACTAGCAAACACTCAGTGTACCTAGTGGCATCCTAAACGTGGCTATTGGACTTTGCTACAGTCCCACTAGTGCAAAGATATTTGCAGCACCTCTGCCTGCATTGCACACTCCAACTCATTATAACTAAGCCATTATACTAGCAATTGATGCTGCCAGTTTAAGGGCCGTAGTTGCATTGTCAGGGATATTTATTCTTTATTATTCTGCTGTTAATAAAGCTAGACCACCGCTGCAATCTACACCACCTCTCAATTTTTACTACCACATTTTCAGTGCACAATCTTGTCGCAATCAACATGAGTGGCAAAATGACAGATGCTGGTGGAAAGGGGAAGAGGCGTGGTGGAAAAGGAAAAAAAGGGTTTGTCCGTGGGGAAGGTGGCAAAGCTCCATTATCATCTGCTGAAGATAGACCATCTACCAGCAAAAGTAAGATGTCTACTACTTACCATGGACAATCCGATGTGCTCCCTTTTTTACGGACACGAACAACAGGAACAAAGGTAGATGATGGCCAAAAAAGGAAAATGCTTGAATGGATCTCAAGTGGTCCAACAAGTGCCCTCTCAGCCACTTCAAGTACCGCATCCAAAAAACACCAGTCCTCTGAGTTGTCATCCCAATCAAACTTGCTTTCTCCCAGCTCTGAAGTCTCCATCAGCCCTGCACAGTATGGTGGAACTGAGATGGCTGAGTCTGCAGAGCTGTTCAGTCACACCATAGCCTGGGAATCAGAGGTCTGCTCCCAAGCTACAGTGAGTACAGAACAGGAAATGGTCTGCAGTGATGCCCAGAACCTTTGTGACTCTGATTCAAGCCGTGAGGACCAAGTTTCTAAGCATAATGTTGACCCTTTGTCACAAACTGTAAAACCTGTGGTTATAGACAATGAGGAACATACTGATGAAGATGAGACGCAGATACCCGATTGTGATGACAACTTAAATATTCGGTCAGGGCAAGAAGAGGCTCGGTCTGAAGGGGAGGGGAGTGCAAACACAACAATTGATGATGAAGTTCTAGATCCCACCTACTGTCAACCCACAGTCAGGCACTCGAGGAGGTCAACAGAGGTGGTGGAGGAGGATGCAACTGATGACGAAGTTACCTTGCGCCTTCCTGGACACAGTCGGAGTACTGGTAGCACGTCTACAACTGCATCCTTAGCCACCACTCTGCCTCTGAGCATTATTCGGGGTGGATCAACAGGTCGCATGGCCTTTAAGCCTTGCCTAGCCTGGTCCTTTTTTGACATAGATAAAGATCGCCCAAATTATGTGATCTGTAAAATGTTTCATGGTTCTCTTAGTAGAGGTCAAAACCTCAGCAGTTTGACAACTTCTTCCATGAATCGTCACATGAATAAATATCATATGTCTCGGTGGGAAGCTCACCGTGCTGCAATGCGGCCTAGCGGAGCGAACCATCCACCGCCTGCCCCTTCCAGTGCATCCGCGCGCTCGTCATCTTCTATGACTGTGGGGACAGCTCTCACACCTGTTTTTCCACCCACAACTTCCACCACTGTAACCGCAACAGGCAGTTTGCTTGGTAGGTCGTCAGTTGGTTTGGAAGGGGAAACAAGTGAGTGTGTACAGCTCTCTCAGACATCGATAGCACCAACGTTGGATGAAGGCAACATCATGTCTCCGCCTGCACTT
The DNA here is from genome assembly GCF_048569485.1 of Anomaloglossus baeobatrachus. Lineage (NCBI taxonomy): Eukaryota > Metazoa > Chordata > Amphibia > Anura > Aromobatidae > Anomaloglossus > Anomaloglossus baeobatrachus. The sequence goes on from NC_134354.1 coordinate 305,753,453, forward strand.
TCCTCACAAACCTGCATTTTTCCAGGGACAACCTACTCAACACCGTCTACACACAGCAGCCAGATCTCTGTCCCTCAGATGTGGTCAAATAAAAGGCCACTTCCTGCGACCCATGACAAAGCTAAGAGGTTGACTCTATCCCTCTGTAAGCTGTTGGCTACCGAAATGCTGCCTTTCCGCCTAGTGGACACACAGGATTTTAGAGACCTTATGTCTGTCGCTGTGCCCCAGTACCAGATGCCTAGTCGACACTACTTCTCTAAGAAAGGTGTGCCCGCGCTACACCAGCATGTCGCACACAACATCACCGATTCCTTGAGAAACTCTGTGTGTGAACGGGTGCATTTCACCACCGATACTTGGACCAGTAAGCATGGACAGGGACGTTACATGTCGCTGACTGGGCACTGGGTAACTATGGTGATAGATGGTGAAGGGTCTGCTGCACAAGTCTTGCCGTCCCCACGACTTGTGTGTCAATCCTCTGTTTGTCCAAGTTCCGCCACTGCTTCTGCCTCCTCCACCTCATCTGGGTCCTCCACCTCCGCCCCAAGCCTGCCTGGTCAGGCCACCAGCGTTCTCACTGCGCAGAAGGAATCACGCACCCCTCATTACTATGCTGGCAGCAGAGCGCAACGGCATCAGGCGGTCTTTAGCTTGACATGTCTTGGGAATAAGAGTCACACAGCTGAGGAGTTGTGGTCAGCTCTGCGGTCCGAGTTTAATAAATGGTTGTCTCCACTCAACCTGCAGCCTGGTAAGGCCGTGTGCGACAATGCTGCAAACCTGGGTGCGGCCCTTCGCCTGGGCAAGGTGACACACGTACCTTGTATGGCTCACGTGTTGAACCTTGTCGTCCAGCAATTTTTAACACAATATCCCGGCCTAGATGGCCTTCTGAACAGGGCACGAAAACTGTCTGCTCACTTCCGCCGTTCAAGCGCTGCAGCTGAGCGACTTGCATCGCTACAGAAGTCTTTCGGCCTGCCGGTTCATCGCCTGAAATGCGATGTGGCGACACGCTGGAATTCGACTCTCCACATGTTACAGCGACTGTGGCAGCACCGCCGAGCCCTGGTGCAATACGTCATGACGTATAGCCTGGGCCAACGAGATGCAGAGGTGGGGCAGATCACCCTGATGGAGTGGTCTCAGATCAAAGACCTATGCACCCTTCTGCACAGTTTCGACATGGCGACGAATATGTTTAGCGCTGACAATGCCATTATCAGCATGACGATTCCAGTCATTTACATGCTGGAGCACACGCTAAACACTATTCGGAGTCAGGGGGTGGGACAACAGGAAGGGGATGAACTACAGGAGGATTCATATGCGCAAGACACAACAACATCACCAAGGTCCAGACGTTCACCATCACCAAGGCGCCAGGCATGGGACCATGGGGGACAGGGATCAACAAGGGCGCATAGTAGCAGGCTAAATGTTGAGGAAGGTGCAGGAGAACATGAAGAAATGGAGGACGAACTGTCCATGGACATAGAGGGAGACCTTGGTCAAATTTCAGTTGAAAGAGGTGGGGGGAGATGTCAGAGGAAGAAAGAACGGTTAGCACCTCTATGCCACAAACACAGCGTGGACTTGGTCCGCATGGCTGCGCAAGACACATGAGTGCCTTCTTGTTGCACTACCTCCAACATGACCCTCGTATTGTCAAAATTAGAAGTGATGATGACTACTGGCTTGCCACACTATTAGATCCCCGGTACAAGTCCAAATTTTGTGACATAATTCCAGCCATAGAAAGGGACGCACGTATGCAGGAGTATCAGCAGAAGCTGTTACTCGATCTTAGCTCGGCTTTTCCACGAAACAACCGTGCAGGTGCAGGGAGTGATTCTCCCAGTTGTAACTTGACAAACATGGGACGGTCTCGTCATCTTCAACAGTCTACCCGTACCAGTAGGACCGTATCTGGTGCTGGTAACAGCAATTTTATGGAATCTTTTCATAATTTTTTTAGACCCTCTTTTGCAAGGCCACCAGAGACAACAAGTCTGACACATAGTCAATGGCTGGAGAGGATGATACAGGAGTATCTCCAAATGAACATTGATGTCATGACTTTGCAAATGGAGCCTTGCTCCTTTTGGGCTTCAAATCTAGAAAAATGGCCAGAGCTCTCCAGTTACGCCTTGGAGATTTTGACGTGTCCAGCTGCCAGCGTTGTCTCTGAACGTGTCTTCAGTGCTGCTGCGTGTGTGCTGAGAGATAAGCGCACGCGTCTGTCCAGTGACAATGTGGACAGACTGACGTTCATCAAAATGAACAAGTCATGGATCCAGAAGGAATTTACAACCCCTGTGTCATCCTGGGGAGAGTAAATGCTTGTGGATTTGGAATGCGCTTGATGCAAATCAAAACATCCTGTTTGCAACTAGGGCACAACTGCTGCCACTGAAGGGGTGGGTGTGTGTGGGGCCCAATTTTTTTAAAAAAGGGAGACTCCGCTTGGAGTAACCCTTGCTTACATTGTTTTTAAAAGAAGCCAAGATGAACAAGTCATGGTTCAGCAAAGACTTTGCTGCCTACCCCGGTGTCATCCTGGGGACGGTTAAGAATAGCGTATTTTTGAATGTGCTTGATGCAAATCTAGCTGTGAAGTGTACAACTGGGGCACAACTGCTGCCACTGAATGGGTGGGTGTGTGTGGGGCCCAATTTTTGGAAAAAAGGGAGACTCCGCTTGGAGTCACCTTGCTTGCTGTGTTTTTTAAAAGGAGCCAAGATGAACAGAGCTGGGATCAGGAAAGACTTTGCTACCTACCCTGGTGTCATCCTGGGGACGGTTAATTATGGCGTATTTTTGAATGTGCTTGATGCAAATCTAGCTGTGAAGTGTACAACTGGGGCACAACTGCTGCCACTGAAGGGGTGGGTGTGTGTGGGGCCCAATTTTTGGAAAAAAGGGAGACTCCGCTTGGAGTCACCTTGCTTGCTGTGTTTTTTAAAAGGAGCCAAGATGAACAGAGCTGGGATCAGGAAAGACTTTGCTACTTACCCTGGTGTCATCCTGGGGACGGTTAATTATGGCGTATTTTTGAATGTGCTTGATGCAAATCTAGCTGTGAAGTGTACAACTGGGGCACAACTGCTGCCACTGAAGGGGTGGGTGTGTGTGGGGCCCAATTTTTGGAAAAAAGGGAGACTCCGCTTGGAGTCACCTTGCTTGCTGTGTTTTTTAAAAGGAGCCAAGATGAACAGAGCTGGGATCAGGAAAGACTTTGCTACCTACCCTGGTGTCATCCTGGGGACGGTTAATTATGGTGTATTTTTGAATGTGCTTGATGCAAATCTAGCTGTGAAGTGTACAACTGGGGCACAACTGCTGCCACTGAATGGGTGGGTGTGTGTGGGGCCCAATTTTTGGAAAAAAGGGAGACTCCGCTTGGAGTCACCTTGCTTGCTGTGTTTTTTAAAAGGAGCCAAGATGAACAGAGCTGGGATCAGGAAAGACTTTGCTACCTACCCTGGTGTCATCCTGGGGACGGTTAATTATGGCGTATTTTTGAATGTGCTTGATGCAAATCTAGCTGTGAAGTGTACAACTGGGGCACAACTGCTGCCACTGAAGGGGTGGGTGTGTGTGGGGCCCAATTTTTGGAAAAAAGGGAGACTCCGCTTGGAGTAACCCTTGCTTACATTGTTTTTAAAAGAAGCCAAGATGAAGAAGTCATGTTTCAGCAAAGACTTTGCTACCTACCCCGGTGTCATCCTGGGGACGGTTAAGAATAGCATATTTTTGAATGTGCTTGATGCAAACCTAGCTGTGAATTGTACAACTGGGGCACAACTGCTGCCACTGAATGGGTGGGTGTGTGTGTGGCCCAATTTTTGGAAAAAAGGAAGACTCCGCTTGGAGTCACCTTGCGGTGTTTTACATGATTTTAGAAGGGCGTGCCATGCCTATATCTGTGTCTCCTCCTCTTTTTCCTTGTCCTGCTCTTTTGTTTTCACATGAGTATATGTCATTGTCACTTTCTCATGTGTTTGTGTTGTGTTGTGAGTTGTTTGTCACCTTTTGGACACCTTTGAGGGTGTTTTCTATGTGTTTGTGAATGCCTGCCATTGTTTCCTATGCAGTTCGAGTTCGGTTCGACGAACCGAACTCGAACGGGACCTCCGTTCGGCGAACCGACCTCGAGCCGAACCGGGACCGGTTTGCTCATCGCTACTTGAGAGTAGAGTGAAAAGATTGTCTTCTTTCATGGTGGAGAAGCTGGATTTGAAGGAAGAGGGCTGAGTAGCTATGATGAAAGGCTGTGGAGATTGTGGGCCAAAGCTTGTTCTGATATTGTCAATCTTCTGCTTGAAGAAAGAGGCAAAGTCTTCAGCTGAGATGAGAGGAGAGGGAGGTGGTGCTGGAGGACGGAGGAGAGAATTGAAAGTGTTGAATAGCTGTTTAGGGTTGTGAGAGAGGGAGGATATGAGGGATGAGAAGTAGGTTTGTTTTGCAGCAGTGAGTGTGGACTTGAAAGTGGTGAGGGATTCTTTATATGCAATGAAGTGCTCAGTGGAATGAGACCTCTTCCATCTGTGCTTAGCAATTCTGCAAGCCAGTCTCAGTTCTTTAGTCTTGAGAATAAAAATATAACGGTCAAATTAGAAGCGCTAGGCAGCAGGATCCAGGGAGACAAAAGATTTTAATCACCTGATGAAGACAGCAACATAGCTGTCGAAACGCGTTGTGGTCATTAGAGGGTATTTCAATTCAATAAAAAAGTTTAGTTCAAAAACTTTTGTCTCCCTGGATCCTGCTGCCTAGCGTTCCTAAATTGATCTTTATATTTTTATTCCCAATCCTTTTATCCCCCTGAGGGATTTATGGCAGGAGCAGCTCTGGGAACAGTGAATCCCCTTTAAATCCCCTTTAATCACTGCCAGCTCCCCTCTACCTGGCTGTTGCGGCTGTCATCACTGCGGAGATCTGTGTTCATACTCACTGTGTGTGGTCATGGTCACGTGCTCCACCTGGAAGGAGTCAATCCACGCTACTCCCTGTGATCGCACACCGCTCCGGACTCCAGCGGGACTCTGTCTGCCTCTGACCGCATTAACTGGGGTTGTACATGGGTGCACAACCCTCATAGGTAAACAGCCTCAGGGCATTACTTAATCCCCCTTCTCACCGGGTATCACCCAACGCGTCTCCTTTCATTTTCTCTTGCAAATCAGTTCTTTATTCTGACTCGGGTGCCAGGGTTGCCTGTTGATTTGTGCGGGTTTTGGTGTGTGTGAGGGGGGGCAGCTGATTCAAGAGCTGCAGAGATGGTGGTGTTGTTTAAAGTTGCAGCAGCATCTGCATTGTGTAAAGAAGCAATGTCTGGGGCGTGGCCTGGACGGCAATGTGAAGAGACGTGTCTGTGGAGCTCTCCTGCAAACACCCATGATAAATACCTGATCACTGCTGTTATCACTGCCTCAGCCGGCTGTCAGGAAGATAAGGTGGTGAGGACTTGTCTGGGGTGAGTCTGGTGGATGCAGAGCGGTGCCATGGTCCGTCGCAGGCAAAAAGATAATGGAGGCGGGAAAGTCCCCAGCTGTCAAGATGGTGCCATGATAAGGGAGGACACTGAGAAAGCTAATGCAGCCTGTCAACAAAGAATGCAGGTTGCAGCAAGGCTGGAGAAGTTTGCCTGGACTCCAGAGAAATCACTTCAGCATATAGATAACAGAGGTGAGAAAGGAGAGGAGGGGGAAGATAATGCCAGCTCTGATGAGATGGGGGATGGTGAAGAGCAGCAGATAATACAGGAGAGATGGAGAAAGCACATAGTGCAGAGGAGGCTACAGAAAAACCCACTTTAAAGGACGTTTTTGCAGTGGTGTCTTTTTGTAAAGAAGCTCTGACTACCCTGACAGAGCAAATTAAGGGATTACAGGCAGAGGTTGCTGACATTAAGAAAGACCTCAAAAAAGCAGACCTGAGAACAGGAGCTGTGGAGGAGAGAGTGGGGATAACAGAGGATCATATTACAAAACTACAGAAGTCTGAGAAAACATTTGCACAGCAGATAGCTGAAATCATGGCAAAAAATGATGCTTTAGAGAATTGCTCTAGAAGGAATAACATCAGGATTGTCGGCATCCCTGAGAAAGCGGAAGGAAGAAACCCCACTGAATATGTAGAAGACTGGCTTAGAGAAAAAATTGGAGCTAATGTCTTATCCAAGCTCTATGCCGTGGAACGTGCACACAGAGTCTGGATGCAGCCACAACCAGCAGGCAAGGGCCCTCGCACTATGCTTGCCAAGCTCCTCAACTACAGAAACAGGGACACTATACTGCGAAAGGCAAGAGACATAGAGGATCTTATGATTGACGGCCAGAGAATTTCCATGTACCCGGACTACTCCATTTCTGTCCAAAAGCTACGTATGACTTTTACTGGAGTAAAGAGGCGCCTGTGAGAGATTGGGGTGCAATACTCAATGATGTTCCCAGCAAAGCTAAGAGTGACGGCGTTGGAGCGGGTGCACTTTTTTACAACTCCGGAGGAAGCCATGCAGTGGTTGGACGCAAACGAAAAGCGGATCCGTTTGAAGGAATGAGCTGACTGAATCTGCAGTGTGTTGGAGAAGGCCGGCTGAGGCTCTACGACATCCTTAGGAGCTTACAGGGGACCCTTCTTGTTTTTTTTTTTCCTCCTTCCCTTTGGGATTGAGATAGTATGCAGGGGGAATGCGAAGGGTTTGATGTGAGTTTCGCAGGACATGGGGACTGCCTAATTAGGCGCGGTGGTGGTGTTTACAATTTGAGTTTCCAGTTTAATTACTGTTCGCAATTTTACTGTTATATTGGTTGAGTGGAATGTGATTATACATAGAAAGGGTGGGAGTGGAGAATTGTTGGAAAAGGGACGAGTTTCAAAATGTGTCTAAGAGGGGAAGGCGAGGGAGGTGGGGGGGAATTTAGTAGGGATTATGGACCAGGTTTGGAAAACCCGATGCTTCACGGGAGTACTCAAAAACAGGAAGTGGTGGGGAGCAGGAGGGGAGGGGAGCAGGGGGAGAGAGGGAAAGGGGTAGGGTAGAGGCAGCATGGGGAGATACTACAAGGTTTGATGGTTTTACTGGGTGGGATAATAGGGGATAGAATTAAGGTGTTGAGTTGGAATATTAGAGGGTTATCAGATAGGTCTAGGAGAGCGGCAATAAATAAATATGTTCAAGACCAGAACCCGTCAGTAATATGTCTACTAGAAACGCATCTAACAAAGGAGACAACACATGTTTTAAATAGGAGATGGGTGCAGAAGGCCTATCATTCCACCTTTTCCAACTATGCAAGGGGTGTATCACTGCTGATCCATAACTCTGTGCAATATGAAGAGATAGAAGTGTATGTGGATAAAGAGGGACAGTGTGTGGCCATCAAGTGTAAAATATTTGGCAGACTCATGTGTATAGCTGCAATATATATACCACCTCCATATATGTGCACCAAACTAAGGGAGATAAGGGAGTTCTCTGAGAAGGGGGGAGTAATCCCTTTTTTACTGGTGGGGGACTTCAATAATGTGATAGATCTGTACTGGGATAGGAGTAGTAGACCTCCAGGTATCCAGGATAGTTGGATGACTTCGTTTGGCACTCTTATTGGGGAACTTGGAATGGTGGATGCCTGGCGAGTGAGGAATGGGAGGGTATCCTGCTTCTCTTGTTATTCGGCTTCACATAACACTCTGTCCCGCATTGACATGGCTCTAGCTAGTGATCTGATGGATGCAATGATAGGCGACGTGCAATATCTGACAAGAGTGATTTCAGGTCATAGCCCGATTCTAGTGTCCATACGACGGGGGATCCTGCCAGGGGGAAGGAGGGGAGAGTGGAAGCTTCATCCAGCATGGATCCGTCATATTAATATGGGGAATATAGAATGGGATCTCGGGGAATTCTTTATCCACAACGAGGGTAGCACTGGTCCCATGGTGGTATGGGATGCAATGAAGGCATACCTCAGGGGGCTCCAGTTCAGGGATATCTGTAAACGTAAAACACAGACGAGGCAGGATGAGAAAGATAGCCTGAAGGCCTTAGATAAGGCAGAGCTGGAAGCAATTCGGAGTAATACTACGGATGCGAAGCAAAATCTTAGGCAGGCGCATGAACAGGTTAATAAGATGCTTTTGGAGAAGGCGGTAAGGAAGCAGGCATTCCAAAAATTGCATTTTTATGAGGAGGGAGAAAAAATTGGTCATCTATTATCGGTCATAGCTGCAGCTCAAAGGAGTAGTTCATTTGTGCATGGTATGGACACGGTGGAGGGGACACAGGTCACTGAGGTTGAGGAGATCCTTGGGGTCTTTAAAGATTTCTATCGCACGCTATATTCTTCTAGCGGAGAGATGAGGGTGGAAGAGGTGGACTCATTTCTTGAGCGAGGTGAGCTTCCGGTGTTGTCTGTGGCGGATAGAGATAAACTGGAATCACCTATTACTATTGATGAACTGGAGGGCACTCTGCATGGCATGAGCAATGACAAGGCACCGGGAGCAGACGGGCTACCAGTTCCCAAACTATTGAAAGTCTTTGAGGTGGCGGAGGGGGAAGGTGTATTGCCTGGATCTATGAGAGAAGCAATAATAGTAGTAATTCCTAAGGAGGATAAAAATCCGAGGCTTCCAGACTCATATAGACTAATCTCGTTATTAACAGCGGACGTGAAGCTTCTGGCTAAGGTGTTGTCAAACCGGCTGACTGGAGTTATATCTAACCTAATACATATGGACCAATCAGGGTTCATGGCCAATAGGTCGACAGCTGCTAATATCAGGAGATTATATCTTAATCTACAGTTGCCGCCTGACAACCCTGGCCGGAGGGTGATCGCTTCGCTAGATGCCCAGAAAGCATTCGATAGTGTTGAGTGGGGGTATCTGTGGAAAGTGTTGCAACATATGGATTTTGGCCCACGGTTTGTAAAGTGGGTGCAGCTGTTGTATAATAGGCCTACTGCTAAAGTTAGAGTTAACGGTATGACCTCCTCAGCGTTTGAGTTGCACCGGGGAACGAGACAGGGCTGCCCACTATCGCCGCTCCTATTTTCTATTGCAATAGAGCCTCTGGCGGCGGCCATTAGGAAATCGAAGGGGATCCATGGATTTAGGTATGGAAACTTAGAGGAGAAAATAGCTCTTTATGCTGACGATTTATTACTTTTCTTGGGGGATCCGTCAGCCTCATTGGATCATGCCATGCAGATAATAGAGAAATTTGGAGAGGTTTCGGGACTGACCATTAATTGGTCTAAATCGAGCCTCTTTAAAGTGGATGGGGAAGTAACCTGGAAAAATGATGATACTGAGGCTAACAAATTGAAGAGTGTGGACGAATTTAAATATCTAGGTATCCAGATATCTCTGCCAGTAGAAAAATACATACAGGTGAACTTATGGCCGCTTCTTAAAAAATTGAGAGCCAAAGTGGATGCCTGGAACAAGCTACATTTGTCAGTTGTTGGAAGGGTTAATTTACTAAAGATGGTAGTAATGCCTAAACTCCTATACATACTGCACAATGCCCCTGTTTGTATTTCAAAGAAAAGATTTAAAGGGATAAACTCGCTGTTTAGGGACCTGGTGTGGGGTAAAAAGCAGCCTAGGGTGCGATTAGAGACTTTACAAAGGCCGAAAGATGAGGGGGGTCTAGCAATCCCAAATCCGGAATTGTATTAAATGGCGGCGCAATGTCAACACCTCAGGGGCTGGTCTGATCGAGAGAAAGATGGGGGCATTAAAAAAGTGATGGAATACATAGTGGGTAGAAGTCCATTGGTAATGGGACTAGAGGATGGTGCGGTGGGGATCTTGGGTGGAACGTCTCCTACAATGGCACTTATAAACAAGACCTGGGATAGGCTGAAAAGGGTGAGAGGGGTGACCCGGTTAACGAAGTGTACACCTATCTGGGATAACAGTAATCTCCCGGAGATTCAGAAAATGGGGAATATTGAGGAATGGAGAAGCAAGGGTGTAATATAAATGCATCAGATATTGGACGGAGGAATTGTGAAATCGTTCCCACAGTTACAGAGTGATTTTCAGTTACCAGCGTCCGGCTGGCTTCACTACAGTCAATTAAAACATGCGATTGCAGCCCAAGCGGCTAAACAAAGTGTGGACATACAGACTGACCTGGTACTGCAGTATGTGTGTAAGGGGGGAGGAAGCACTAAAGGGATCATTTCTGGCACGTATAAAGATATACTACATACCTTTCTTTTAGACTACCCAATTAAAACTAAATCTAAATGGGAGGAGGAAGTTGGGCCGATAACGGAGGAGGTGTGGGAGAGTATCTTAGAGTATGTCCCTAAACTTTCCATGAGCGAACCGGCCAGACTATCTCACCTATATGTGATTCACTGGGTATATAGGTCTCCTGTACTGATGTTTAAAATGGGGTTGAAAAGGAATTCGGAGTGTCCAAGGTGTCAGGGATCTGACGCAGGTATTTTTCATATGATGTGGTCTTGTCCGAGACTGGTCTCCTTTTGGACTAAGGTTATCCACAAGATAGGAAGAACATATGGGTCTGTCCTTCCCAGGGAACCATTGCTATGCATATTGGGATATGTTGAGAAGCTTGGGGTGGAAAATACTATGAAAATTGACATTGCTAGGCTGCTGTATACGGCAAGAAAGCTAATCGCCAGGTCCTGGATTAAAAAAGACCCCCCCCAACCAGGGGAGAGTACATTAAAAGGGTGAAATGTATTCTTCAGCTGGAACAGGGAGTGTATGAAAGAAGGGGGGATGTTAAAATGTTTGAGAAGCTATGGTCTCCTTGGCTGCAATGCGAATAGGACGAGTGATGGACCAGTAAACTGGTCTGGGACCGGGATAGCCGTCGGAGACCTCTGATGTGTGTGTTTTGTTTTATTTGTGTTACTAGTTGTTCTTCCTGCACGTCGGGGTGAACGGGATGGTTGCTATACTGCAGTTGGAGGGTATTCTAAGTGTGTACTAAATGGGATGTAGTATCGGGGAGAAGTGTTGCTGCCGGGGTGGGGGAGTTAAAGGGGTGAAGATGTGATAAACTTAATTTGGATGCCGATTTGTTATTCTGTTATATGTATTCTGTTTTAATAAAAAAAGAATCTGATTTAAAAAAAAAGAAGCAATGTCTGTGAGAGGGAGAAGGGACTGAGAAAGTGTGTGTAAACTAAGGTGTTTGATATTTCTGCAAGGGTGTGAAAGTTTGTGGAAGGGTGGTTGCGTACTTGAAGAAGAGAGGGAAGAGAATGTGAGTAGGTTGTGGTCAGACAGGGGGAGAGGTGAGTTAGAGCGCTTAGATAGGGAACAGAGGCGAGTGAAGATGAGGTCCAGCGTGTGGCCATCTTTGCGAGTAGCTGTAGAAGACCATTGGGTGAGGCCGAAGGAGGAAGTAAGTATTAGAAGTTTAGGGACAGATGAGTGGGAAGGTGTCAATGGGGATGTTGAAATCACCCATGATGATGGTTGGGATGTTGGTGGAAAGGAAGTGTAGTAGCCAGGTCGTGAAATGGTCAAAAAAGGCAGTGGCTGGCCCTGGAGGGCAGTAAATGATAGCCAGTTGGAGGTTAGAGGGGGAGTAGATGCGGACAGAGTGCATCTCAAAAGACTCAAGAGGGGAGAGTAACAGAAGGTGGCAGTGGAATTGGTGTAAAGGAGCATTGGTTGGGCAGGAGCAAGCCAACTCTTCCATCATGCTTGTTACTGGGGCGGGGGTGTGAGACAGATTGAGACCACCATAAGAAAGTGCAGCAGGAAGGACTGTGTCAAAGGGGGTGAGTCAGGTTTCTGTGATGGTGAGGAAAGAAAATTTATTAGTGATGAAAAGATCATGGATGTAGGAAAGTTTGTTGCAGACAGAGCAAGCATTCCATAGAGCTCCTGTTAGTGGGACTGAGGGAGCGTGAGTCGGGTGGATGGGTATAAGATTAAAAAGGTGGTGAGAATTTGTAATAGGTTGCGGATGAGGGTTTGAAGTGACAATAGGGATGTGGTGAGGAGGACGAGGATTAGGCCTAAGCCACACGGCGAGAAAAACAGTGCGAGTGGAGTGCTATAAAACATCGCATTCCCCACGGACCAATTCTAGCCTGTGTGTCAGCACACATGAGCGATTATTTTCTCAGTCCTAATCGGACTGAGAAAACAATCGCAGCATGCTGCGATTGTAATCTGAGTCTTTCTCTCGCACCCATTCAAGTGAATGGGGCGAGAGAAAAATCGCACTGCACTCGCGGTACACCGGTGTACCGCTAGTGCAGTGTGAGAATGGCAATAGCCGGCTATGCAGGAGAGAGGGAAAGAAATCCCTCCCTCCCCTCCTGAGAGCCGGCCCGCCCCCCCGCAGCTGAGGTCTGCTCGCACGAACGGATCTCAGTTGCAAGGACACACGCATGACACTCGGCTCTGCTGTACTGCCAGCAGGGGCGAGTGTCATGCAAGGGGATCGCAGTAGTCCCCGTGTGGCTCCAGCCTTAGGACGGATATCTCCAGCAGTGAGGATAAGCAGAGAGAGTGTTAGTAGGTGGGAGCAGGAGAAGCCATGAGATGGTCGTGTGTGTCTGGAGACACTGGGTGAAATGTGGAGGAAAATATCTGAGGAGAAGGTGAGATAGGTGGGGAGGATGGTGGGAGAGATGAAAAGTTCCTTACTGGGTGTAGGGATCAGAGGGGGCAGTAGAAATTAAAGTATTATAGGGGAGAAAGTGAAGAAAAACACAAACATTGTTTACAGAGTCTATGTATCTAGTTACCTTCCGGTCACTTCCGGCCCAATTCTGCATCTTTCTTCATGTTCAGCTGTGCTGGTGGTATGAGTTTAAATATTGGTCTTATGTTGGTTTCCAATATTTTGTGCATCACATGTAGCACCTGTTCGGTCATGATTTTTCAAGGGGTTTTGAGGATCATAGGCCTGTTCGAAAGTCCTATGATATGAAAGACTACAAAGTCCACAAAGTTTGGTTTCAGAAGAGGTCCTGGAAGATTCTGGATTGGGTATCCGTCCCTTGACTTAAACCACATAGAAAATCTTTGGTTTGACCTACAGAAGGTGGTTGCAGCATGCAAACCAAGAAAATTTAGTGTACTGGAGGCCATTGTCCATGAGGAATAGACTAATATTATTCAGTAATACTGCCAGAAGGTGATGTCTGGCTATTTATCATGTTTGCAGCAGGTTATTACAGCTAGAAAGTAATAGTAACGTGCTTAATATACTTGTCTTAAAGTGGTTGAAAAATTCTAAGAATGTGATAATAATCTGTATTTGTAATTTTTTGACCAATTTAGAAGGACTACATGTTATGAGTTTTATTGTTATTTAAACGGTCTTCGTTTTGCAAAATGTAAAATGAGGGTTTAATAATTTTGATTGACATTGTAAATTTCTTCATTCTTCAAGAATTCATTTGCGAGGTTCTTAGGCGAAATATGCCCATTTTGGAGACCACACTCACCCAAGGCATTTTACAATGGGTTTAATGGGCATACTGACCTCATAGGTGTTTTTCAGAAGCTAATGCACAATGAACATTTTCTAGAGATATGCTGTTTTAGTGCTAAATATGGTGCGCTCAGCTTGTGCCATGAAGACAAATACCACCTCATTTTAAGTTGGGATGAGATGAGGAAAGTACACTCTGTAACTGGATCAAGGCAATCACATTTGCCAAATCTGTAAAATCGTGCAAGAACACTACTAACATATGGTTCCCAGAGGTGACGTGACCAGATGAGGAGCTTTGTAGCGTTGTTACTCCTTTTCACATTTTTCTACAAGTGCATCTCAATAGATTATAATTAGAGATGAGCGAACCGGCCGTGGTTCGGCTCGAGTTCGGTTCGCCGAACGGAGGTCTCGTTTGAGTTCGGTTCGGCGAACCGGTTTGGCGAACCACTCGAACCGCATAGGAAACAATGGGAGGCAATCATAAACACATAAAAACACCTAGAAAACACCCTCAAAGGTGTCCAAAAGGTGACAAACAACTCGCAACACAACACAAACATGGGAAAGTGACAAAAACAAATTCTCATGCGAAAACAAAACAGCGTTACAAGGAAAAGAGGAAACACACACACACACCCTTTCAGTGGTAGCACTTGTGCCCCAGTTGTACACTTTACAGCTAGATTTGCATCAAGCACATTCAAAAATACGCCATACTTAACCGTCCCCAGGATGACACCGGGGTAGGTAGCAAAGTCTTTGCTGAACCATGACTTGTTCATCGTGGCTCCTTTTAAAAAACACAGCAAGCATGGGTTACTCCAAGTGGAGTCTCCCTTTTTTCCAAAAATTGGGCCCCACAAACACCCACCCCTTCAGTGGCAGCACTTGTGCCCCAGTTGTACACTTCACAGGTAGATTTGCATCAAGAACATTCCAAATCCACAAGCATTTACTCTCCCCAGGATGACACAGGGGTAGTAAATTCCCTGTGGATCCATGACTTGTTCATTTTGATGAACGTTAGTGTTACGGGGGGCTGTCTGATAATAACTTAAAGGAGTATCAGACAGTCAGGGTCCACCGTGCAAAGACTCTGCTGCAGACTATGGCAGAGTGCAATACCTCTGTTAACTCACAGAAGGATATAATAAGTAAGTAAAGCAATTCCTCCCTTACTTGGAGGGTGTGTAGAATGATCTCTGTTAATAATCACAGAGACAAAGGCAATGTGTGCGAAATGGCACCTACCTAGGTCCGCTCTTCTAGTGGTGCAAAAGAGACGAACAGCAGCGTAAGCCGCACAAAGCTCCTACCTGCGTTCGCTCCACTAGTGTGCGAGGACACGAACCACTAGATATGGCACCTGCCTAGGTCCGCTCTTCTAGTGGTGCAAAAGAGACGAACAGCAGCGTAAGCCGCACAAAGCTCCTACCTCTGTTCGCTCCCCTAGTGTGCGAGGATACGAACAACTGCCAGACGCAGTATAAGGAACGTTACCCTAGCGGCAACGTCCACCTATGAGTTGAACCACAAGGCCCAGCCAGACCATGTGCCTCAGGCACCTGCCTATGTCCGCTCCCCTAAGAGGTAAGGATACGGACAGCAACCGAAGCTGTAAGGTATAAGAACGCTACCCTGCCGGTAGCGCTCACCTAGCATAGACAGAGGAATGCCTAGAGGAACGCGCACAGAGCGTCTACTCTTATGCATGAACCAAGAGGACTGAGCGCCATGCGGCGTGTGTCAGGGTCTTATATAGACTCTGTGCCTCATCCAAGATGGAGGACACCAGAGCCAATCCGCTGCCAGAACGACAGGAGTGACGTCATGCTGGCCTATCACAGAGCAAGGCATCACAAGCACATGACCAGCGACCAATTGGCATAGAAGGTGTCACATGTGACCTCGTGTCAGCGATGATGTCACCCGCACATGTGCAATGGCTCCAAGATAGGACTTAGTCTCCGGCGCTCGCACATGTGCAGTAGCAAGAAATCTGGACTTAGTCTCCAGCGCTCGCACATGTGCAGTAGCAAGAAATCTGGACATAGTCTCCAGTGCTCGCAGCAACCGTAACAGTACCTCCCCCTCAAGGGCCCCCCTCCCGGTGACGCAGGTAATCGGCAACTAAGTCGGGAGCATGGACAGCCTCCTCAGGCTCCCAAGAGCGATGTTCCGGGCCGTAACCCTCCCAATCTATCAAGAAGAACCTGCGCCCTCTAACCATCTTAGAACCAACTATGGCTCGTACCTCATAGCTAGAGCGAGAGGAATCAGAGGCAGGAGAGTGCACTTCACGAGCGTGAGGTAAAATAGCCGGCTTTAGCAGTGAGACATGGAATTTGTCATGAATCCTAAGATGGACGGGTAACTTCAATTGGTAGACTACAGGATTTACCTGTCGAAGAACCTCATAAGGACCCAGGAAGCGAGGAGCAAATTTGACAGAGCTCACTCTAAGTCTCATGTGTTTTGCAGAGAGCCACACAAAGTCCCCTGGAGAAAAGACAGGAGCCGGGCGACGAAACCGATCGGACACCGTCTTCATACGGTCCTTAGCTGCTTGGATCGACTCTTGAGTCCGATCCCAAACCTCTCTGGCATTAGTTGCCCAGTCGGCCACAAGAGGAGGAGGTGCAGCAGCGGGAAACGGTACCGGTACCCTAGGGTGTTGCCCATTATTGAGTACGAACGGTGTCTGCCCAGTGGCCTCAGCCAGCGAATTGTTAAGGGCAAATTCTGCCCAGGGTAGGAGGGAGGACCAGTTATCGTGGTTCTCAGCAACAAAGTGTCGAAGGTATATAATCATAGATTGATTGGTACGTTCAACCAAACCATTGGTCTCCGGATGGTACGCCGAAGAGAGATTCAACTCAATTTGCAGAAGGCTACAAAGATCTCGCCAGAAACGGGAAGTAAATTGCGGGCCTCTATCACAAATGATACGATCTGGCATCCCGTGAAGCCTAAAGACATGCTTGAGGAATAGTTTGGCTAGTACCCTGGAAGATGGGATTCTCGATAACATTACGAGATGAACCATCCGGGAGAAATGGTCCGTAATGACCCACACAAATCTATGTCCCTGTGAACATGGAAGATCACCCACAAAGTCCATGCCTACCACCTCCCATGGTCTATCTGGCACTGGTAAAGGATGCAAGAGCCCAGCCGGTCTCTGCCGTAATGGACGGTTGCGAGCACACGAGTAGCAGGAACCGACATATCTCTTGACGTGGCTGGCTAAGTGTGGCCACCAATACCACCTCTCCAGTAACTCTCGTGTCCGCCTAATACCAAAATGCCCACCCACCTTTGAGGTGTGGGCCCATGACAGTATATCATTCTGTCGATCAGGCGGAACATAGGTCTTGCCCGGTGGGATTTGGTCTAACGTCACAGGGGAGAGCGTATGAAAAACCCTGGAGGGAAGGATAAGACGAGGTTCGTCAATCTCTTCCTGGGTAGAAAGCATAGAGCGAGACAGGGCGTCTGCCTTGTTATTCTTACTCCCAGACAGATAGTTGATGGAGAAGTTAAAGCGGGAGAAAAACAAGGACCAGCGGGCTTGGCGAGGATTCAGACGCTGAGCGGTTTGTAAGTACGTCAGATTCTTATGGTCTGTATAGACCTGGAAAGGATGTTTCGCTCCTTCCAGCAAGTGACGCCACTCCTCCAAGGCTAATCTCAAGGCGAGCAGTTCCCTATCCCCAATGGTATAGTTTCTCTCTGCCGGTGAAAAGGTTTTCGCAAAGAAGAAACACGGCCTTTTTCTACCTGCACCGTTCTTTTGATACAAGACCGCACCAGCACCCACTGAAGAGGCATCAACCTCTAAGAGGAAGGGCTTACTCTCATCGGGTCTTTGAAGAACGGGTGCAGTTGAAAAGTGTCTTTTTACTGCCTCAAAAGCCTGAGATGTCTCAGTAGACCAGGCTTTGGGATTAGCACCTTTCTTAGTCAAGGCCACCAAAGGGGCCACCAAAGTAGAAAAATGGGGTATGAACTGCCTGTAATAATTTATGAATCCTAAGAAGCGTTGCACCGCCTTCAAGGAATGAGGTTCGGACCATTGCAGGACAGCAGAGAGCTTCGCAGGATCCATAGCCAGGCCCTCTTGTGAGATAATGTAACCCAAAAAAGGCAATGAGGACTGCTCGAATACACATTTCTCGAGTTTAGCAAACAATGAGTGCTCCCTTAAATGGGAAAGGACACGAACGACATCCTGACGATGAGTCTCCAGATCAGGAGAAAAAATCAGGATGTCGTCCAGATACACCACTACTGAGGATAACAGTAAATCCCTGAACACATCGTTTACGAAGTCCTGAAATACTGCGGGTGCATTACATAACCCAAAAGGCATGACGAGGTATTCATAGTGACCGTCTCGGGTGTTAAAAGCGGTCTTCCATTCGTCACCCTTTCGAATTCGTACCAAGTTATACGCACCCCGCAGATCCAACTTCGTAAAAACTTGAGCTCCTCTCAGTCTGTCAAAGAGCTCCGAAATTAAAGGTAATGGGTATTTGTTCTTTATTGTGATTGCGTTGAGACCCCTGTAATCTATGCAGGGACGCAAATCACCCTCTTTCTTCCGAACAAAGAAAAACCCAGCTCCCGCGGGAGAGACAGACTTACGAATGAACCCCTTCTCTAAACTCTCTCTTATATAGGTCGACATGGCCTCCGACTCAGGTATCGACAGGGGGTAAACCCTGCCTTTAGGTGGAACCGAACCTAGGATAAGGTCTATGGCACAGTCATACGGCCTATGGGGTGGAAGAACCTCAGCACCCTGTTTGGAGAACACGTCAGCGAAATCCAGATAGGGTGTAGGTATGGGAGAGAGATCAGTAGATGCAACCGTAATGACCTTAGGTGGTAAGGGAAGACATCGGGACTGACATTTCGAACCCCAACTAATAATGCTGTCAGACTCCCAGTCAATGTGAGGAGCATGAGTCCGAAGCCATGGGAGACCCAGAAGAACATCGTCTATACCCTCAGGCAAAACAAGAAAAGAAATCTCCTCTATGTGACCCTGAGACAGGGAAAGGCGCAAGGGAACTGTCCTCAATGTAATGGAGTCAGACAACATAGTTCCATTAACAACACGGACAGGAATAGGCGCCTCTAACATGATAGAGGGAATATTGTGTCCCTTTACAAATCCTGAGGACACAAAAGTCCCGTCAGCTCCGGAATCCACAAAAGCCATAATAGGCCATGTATTCTCAGATAACGAGAGCTGACCTGGGATACAACACTTAGAGGGTGCAGAAGACGTCTCTAGTAACCCCCCTCTAATGGTTACTAGACCAGGGAGTTTCCCTGACGACTAGGACACTTGTTTGCATAGTGCCCAGCCTGACGACATACGTAACATATAGGAGGACCAGACTTGCGTAGTCTGGAAGACGTATGACTTAACTCCATAGGAGTGGGAGATGTTTCAGATGCTGAGGAAGATGGTAGTGGACCCTCAACAACTGGAATAGCCCGATGCTTAGGGCGTGAGGAAGAGACCTCGAGTCTACGTTCCTTATGGCGTACATCGATCCTCGTTGCTACTGTGATCAAGTCCTCCAGAGAAGCAGGGACCTCACGAGTAGCAAGAGCATCCTTGACATAGCCTGCCAACCCTCTCCAGAAGATAGGAATCAACACCTTCTCTGGCCAATCTAGTTCTGCCACCAGAGTTTTAAAAGCAATGGCATAAGAACTAGTGGATAACGAACCCTGAGATAGATCTAACAGTCTCAGGGCCACATCATGGGTAACCTGCAGACCCATGAATACCGCCTTAAGAGCATCAAGAAAGTCTTGATGTCTCAGAGTAACCACATCAGAGCGCTCCCATAGGGGAGTCGCCCATTCTAAGGCTTTGTCCTGAAGTAAGGAGATGATAAAGCCTACTCTGGACCTCTCCGTAGAGAAGCGAGAAGAGTTGACCTCTAGGTGTAGCTGACACTGACTAATGAAACCACGACATGATCTGGCATCGCCAGAATATCTGTTTGGCAGAGCAAGTCGAGGATCATGTGCAGATGTCACCATGGTCTGAGGTTTATCCTCTATACTCTTGAGCCGTGACTCAAGTACTTGTATGTAACGGTGTAACTGCTGAAATTCTGCCATAACTGCTAGACCCTTGGCTCAGTCCTAATGTTACGGGGGGCTGTCTGATAATAACCGAAAGGAGTATCAGACAGTCAGGGTCCACCGTGCAAAGACTCTGCTGCAGACTATGGCAGAGTGCAATACCTCTGTTAACTCACAGAAGGATATAATAAGTAAGTAAAGCAATTCCTCCCTTACTTGGAGGGTGTGTGGAATGATCTCTGTTAATAATCACAGAGACAAAGGCAATGTGTGCGAAATGGCACCTACCTAGGTCCGCTCTTCTAGTGGTGCAAAAGAGACGAACAGCAGCGTAAGCCGCACAAAGCTCCTACCTGCGTTCGCTCCACTAGTGTGCGAGGACACGAACCACTAGATATGGCACCTGCCTAGGTCCGCTCTTCTAGTGGTGCAAAAGAGACGAACAGCAGCGTAAGCCGCACAAAGCTCCTACCTCTGTTCGCTCCCCTAGTGTGCGAGGATACGAACAACTGCCAGACGCAGTATAAGGAACGTTACCCTAGCGGCAACGTCCACCTACGAGTCGAACCACAAGGCCCAGCCAGACCATGTGCCTCAGGCACCTGCCTATGTCCGCTCCCCTAAGAGGTAAGGATACGGACAGCAGCCGAAGCTGTAAGGTATAAGAACGCTACCCTGCCGGTAGCGCTCACCTAGCATAGACAGAGGAATGCCTAGAGGAACGCGCACAGAGCATCTACTCTTATGCATGAACCAAGAGGACTGAGCGCCATGCGGCGTGTGTCAGGGTCTTATATAGACTCTGTGCCTCATCCAAGATGGAGGACACCAGAGCCAATCCGCTGCCAGAACGACAGGAGTGACGTCATGCTGGCCTATCACAGAGCAAGGCATCACAAGCACATGACCAGCGACCAATTGGCATAGAAGGTGTCATAGACATGTGACCTCGTGTCAGCGATGATGTCACCCGCACATGTGCAATGGCTCCAAGATAGGACTTAGTCTCCGGCGCTCGCACATGTGCAGTAGCAAGAAATCTGGACTTAGTCTCCAGCGCTCGCACATGTGCAGTAGCAAGAAATCTGGACATAGTCTCCAGTGCTCGCAGCAACCGTAACAGTTAGTCTGTCCACATTGTCACTGGACAGACGCGTGCGCTTATCTGTTAGCACACACCCAGCAGCACTGAAGACACGTTCAGAGACAACGCTGGCAGCTGGACATGACAAGATCTCCAAGGCGTAAGTGGAGAGCTCTGGCCATTTTTCAAGATTTGAAGCCCAAAATGAGCAAGGCTCCATTTGCAAAGTCATGGCATCGATGTTCTTTTGGAGATGATACTCCTGTATCATCCTCTCCAGCCGTTGCAGACTTGTTGTCTCTGGTGGCCTTGCAAAGGATGGTCTAAAAAAATTATGAAAAGATTCAATAAAATTGCTGTTACCAGCACCAGATACGGTGCTGCTGGTACGGGTAGACTGTTGAAGATGACGAGACCGTCCCATGTTTGTCGAGTTACAACTGGGAGATTCACTCCGTGCACCACGGGTGTTTGGTGGAAAAGCTGAGTTAAGATCGAGTAACAGCTTTTGCTGATACTCCTGCATTCGTGCGTCCCTTTCTATGGCTGGAATTATGTCACAAAATTTGGACTTGTACCGGGGATATAATAGTGTGACAAGGAAGTAGTCAGCATCACTTCTAATTTTGACAATACGAGGGTCATGTTGGAGGTAGTGCAGCAAGAAGGCGCTCATGTGTCTTGCGCAGCCATGCGGACCAAGTCCACGCTGTGTTTGTGGCATAGAGGTGCTAACCGTTCTTTCTTCCTCTGACATCTCCCCCCAACCTCTTTCAACTGAAATTTGACCAAGGTCTCCCTCATCCGCTGAGTCTTCCATGTCCATGGACAGTTCATCCTCCATTTCTTCATGTTCTCCTGCACCTTCCTCAACATTTCACCTGCTACCATACGCCCATTTTGATCCCTGTCCCCCATGGTCCCATGCCTGCCGCCTTGGTGATGATGAACGTCTGGATCTTGTTGATGTTGTTGTCTCTTCCGCATATGAATCCTCCTGTAGTTCCTCCCCTTCCTGTTGTCCCACCCCCTGACTCCGAATAGTGTTTAGCGTGTGCTCCAGTATGTAAATGACTGGAATTGTCATGCTGATAATGGCATTGTCAGCGCTAAACATATTCGTCACCATGTCGAAACTGTGCAGAAGGGTGCATAGGTCCTTGATCTGAGACCACTCCATCAGGGTGATCTGCCCCACCTCTGCATCTCGCTGGCCCAGGCTATACGTCATGACGTATTGCACCAGGGCTCGACGGTGCTGCCACAGTCGCTCTAACATGTGGAGAGTCGAATTCCAGCGTGTTGGCACATCGCATTGCAGGCGATGAACCGGCAGGCCGAAAGACTTATGGAGCGATGCAAGTCGCTCAGCAGCGGTGGTTGAACGGCGGAAGTGAGCAGACAGTTTTCGTGCCCTGTTCAGAAAGCCATCTAGGCCGGGATAGTGTGTTAAAAATTGCTGAACAACAAGGTTCAACACGTGAGCCATACAAGGGACGTGTGTCACCTTGCCCAGGCGAAGGGCCGCACCCAGGTTTGCAGCATTGTCGCACACGGCCTTACCAGGCTGCAGGTTGTGTGGAGACAACCATTTACCAAACTCAGTCTCCAGAGCTGCCCACAACTCAGCCGCTGTGTGACTCTTATTTCCAAGACATTTCAAGCTAAAGACTGCCTGATGCCGTTGCGCTCTGCTGCCAGCATAGTAATGAGGGGTGCGTGATTCCTTCTGCACAGTTAGAACCATGGTGGCCTGACCAGGCAGGCTTGAGGCGGAGGTGGAGGACCCAGACGAGGTGGAGGAGGCAGAAGCAGTGGCGGAACTTGGACAGACAGAGGATTGACACGGGGACGGCAAGACTTGTGCAGCAGACCCTTCACCATCTATCACCATAGTTACCCAGTGCCCAGTCAGCGACATGTAACGTCCCTGTCCATGCTTACTGGTCCAAGTATCGGTGGTGAAATGCACCCGTTCACACACAGAGTTTCTCAAGGAAGCGGTGATGTTGTGTGCAACATGCTGGTGTAGCGCAGGCACACCTTTGTTAGAGAAGTAGTGGCGACTGGGCATCTGGTACTGGGGCACAGCGACAGACATAAGGTCTCTAAAATCCTGTGTGTCCACCAGGCGGAAAGGCAGCATTTCGGTAGCCAAGAGCTTACAGAGGGATAAAGTCAACCTCTTAGCTTTGTCATGGGTCGCAGGAAATGGCCTTTTATTTGTCCACATCTGAGGGACAGAGATCTGGCTCCTGTGTGTAGACGGTGGTGAGTAGAGTGTCCCTGAAAAAATGCAGGTTTGTGAGGAAAGTGCAGGCGTAGACATGATGTTGCCTTCATCCAACGTTGATGCTATCGATGTCTGAGAGAGCTGTACACACGCACTTGTTTCCCCTTCCAAACCAAATGACGACCTACCAAGCAAACTGCCTGTTGCGGTTACAGTGGTGGAAATTGTGCATGGAAAACCAGGTGTGACAGGTGTCCCCACAGTCCTAGAAGATGAAGAGCGCGTGGATGCACTGGAAGGGGCAGGCGGTGGATGGTTCGCTCCGCTAGACCGCATTGCAGCACGGTGAGCTTCCCACTGGGACATATGATATTTATTCATGTGACGATTCATGGAAGAAGTTGTCAAACTCCTGAGGTTTTGCCCTCTACTAACAGAATCACGACAAATTTTACATATCACATGATTTGGGCGATCTTTTTCTATGTCAAAAAAGGTCCAGGCTAGGCAAGGCTTAGAGGGCATGCGACCTGCTGAGCCCCCCCGACTAGTGCTCAGAGGCAGAGTGGTGGCTGAGGATGCAGTTGTAGACGTGCTACCAGTACTACTCCTCTGTCCAGGAAGGCGCAAGGTAACTTCGTCGTCAGTAGCATCCTCCTCCACCGCCTCTGTTGACCTCCTCGAGTGCCTGACTGTGGGTTGACAGTAAGTGGGATCTAGAACTTCCTCATCAAGCGTTGTGTTTGCACTCCCCTCACCCTCAGACCGAGCCTCTTCCTGACGTGTACCAATATTTAAGTTGTCATCCCAATCTGGTATCTGCGTCTCATCGTCATCAGTATGTTCCTCATTGTCTATAACAACAGGTGTTACAGTTGGTGAATAAGGGTCAACATTATGCTCAGAAACTTGTTCATCACGGCCTGAATCTGAGTCACAAAGGTTCTGGGCATCACTGCAGACCATTTCCTGGTCTGTACTCACTGTAGCTTGGGAGCAGACCTCTGATTCCCAGGCTATAGTGTGACTGAACAGCTCTGCAGACTCCGCCATCTCAGTTCCACCATACTGTGCAGGGCGGATGGAGACTTCAGAGCTGGGAGAAAGCAAGTGTGATTGGGATGACAACTCAGAGGACTGGTGTTTTTTGGATGCGGTAGTTGAGGTGGCGGAGAGGGCACTTGTTGGACCACTTTAGATCCATTCAAGCATTTTCTTGGCCATCATCTACCTTTGTTCCAGTTGTTCGTGTCCGTAAAAAAGGGAGCACATCGGATTGTCCACGGTAAGTAGTAGACATCTTACTTTTGCTGGTAGATGGTCTATCTTCAGCAGATGATAATGGAGCTTTGCCACCTTCCCCACGGACAAACCCTTTTTTTCCTTTTCCACCACGCCTCTTCCCCTTTCCACCAGCATCTGTCATTTTGCCACTCATGTTGATTGCGACAAGATTGTGCACTGAAAATGTGGTAGTAAAAATTGAGAGGTGGTGTAGATTGCAGCGGTGGTCTAGCTTTATTAACAGCAGAATAAACAACAATAACTATCCCTGACAATGCAACTACGGCCCTTAAACTGGCAGCATAGTTTGCTATTAGAATGGCTTAGTAACAATGAGTTTGAGTCTGCAATGCAGTGGTGCTGCAAATAGCTTGGCACCAGTAGGGCACAAATGAAGTCCAACAGCCACTTTTAGGATGCCACTAAGTTTCCTCAGTGTTTGCTAGTATAATGGTTTAGTAACAATGAGCTTGAGTGTGCAAAGGGATGGAGGGTACAGTGGCAGGGTTGTGGGTCTGTGTAGAGGAAAGGAAGCCTCACTTTATATCCCTCCTAATGGTGAAATGCAGCGAGGAAGTCCCTGACCTTAGCTACACAGACGCTCTTATCTGTAGCTGTTAAAATCTGTTTCCACGGACCTGACTGTCACCTATGGTTCTGAGCCTGCTGTTATTAGCCCTTACAAGGGCTAAAAGAAACTTCTATCCCTATTCTATATAGCGCTGTGTGTAGAGCGTACACAGCAGTATCGGAGAAAGGAGCTGCACCTGCGGTGACTGACACCCAGACGCAGAAGGCAGATAATGGCGTCCTGACGGGCAGATACCCGTTTTTATAATGCAGGGACATGTGACATGGACATCCTATCACACATGCCGTTGCTTATCTGGCTAAAAGTCCATTTAGCTGTGTGTGTGTCTGGGATTGGCTGACATGCTGGCCCTCCCCACTACACGCGCGCGCTTAGGGAAGGAAGACAAGGAAAAAAAAAAGGCGATCGCCATTATCCCAGCAGCAGTGATCTGAATGCACTGTTCCCGCACTCAATACGCTGAAATTTCATAATAGTGTGAGTCAAAGAGTGACTTACACTATTACAGCAGAAAGCCAGCTAGTAATTAGCTTGGCTTTTTACTGCTAGAACAGTTCTCGAACGTAACTAGAACTATCGAGCTTTAGCAAAAAGCTCGAGTTCTAGTTCGATCTAGAACAGCCCCCAAAATCACTCGAACCGCGAACTGGAGAACCACGAACCGCGCTCAACTCTAATTATATCTTCAAAAATTAATTTATTTCAGTAATTCAATACAAAAAGGGAAACACATATATTATATAAAGTCATTACAGGCAGAGTTATCTATTTCAAGTGTTTTACTGTTAATGTTGATGATTATGGCTTACAGCCAATGAAAACCCAAAATTCATTATCTCAGAAAATTAGAATAATTTACCACAAAACACCTGCAAAGGCTTCCTAAGTGTTTAAAATGGTCCACTAGTCTGGTTCAATAGCCTATACAATCATGGGGAAGACTGCTGACCTGACAGATGTCCAAAAGGCAGTCATTGACACACTCCACAAAGAGGGTAAGCCACAAAAGGTCATTAAAAAATAAAAGCTGGCTGTTCACATAGTGCTGTATCCAAGCATATTAATGGAAAGTTGAGTGGAAGGAAAAAGTGTGGTAGAAAAAGGTGCACAAGCAACCAGGATAACTAAAGCCTTGATAGGATTGTTAAGATAGGGCCATTCGAAAATTGGAGGGAGATTCACAAGCAGTGGACTGCTGCTGGAGTTAGTGCTTCAAGAGCCACTACACTCAGACGTAACAAGGACATAGGCTACAAGTGTTGCATTCCTTGTGTAAAGCCACTCATGACCAATAGACAACGCCAGAAGTGTCTTACCTGGGCCAAGGAGAAAAAGAACTGGACTGTTGCTCAGTGGTCCAAAGTGTTGTTTTTAGGTGAAAGTAAATGTTGCATTTCATTTGGAAATCAAGGTTCGAGGGTCTGGAGCAGAGGTCGGGAACTTAAGACTCACAAGCCAGATGTGGCTCTTTTGATGGCTTCATCTGGCTCGCAGACAAAAATACCATATTTTCCGGTTTGTAAGAAGCATATTTTTCCCCAAAAACTGGGAGAAAAATGGGGCTGTGTCTTACAAACCACTTACCGGGGCGGCAGTGGTGGCGCAGAGTTGGTGAAACTGCAGGCTCATGGGGTGTTGCAGCAGTGGTGGACTGCAGGCTGCTTTGAATCTCTGGCAGTTGACGAGATTGACTTCAAGAAAATGGCTGCGGAGCCAGCGCTTGTGCAGATAGGACTCCGTGGCTGAAAACTGCACACGAGCGGCCATTTTCTTGAAGTCGATCTTGTCAACTGTGGGAGATTCAAAGCAGCCCGTCGGCATATCAATCGCCCCCGCTACTGTGACACCCCACGAGCCCGCAGCAGTATTGCTGACCCTCCGCTCATTCCTCCGTACCCACAGCATTGCCTACCCTGCCTCCTGTGACATTCTGAGCCACCCCACCACCGCTGCTTCAACCTGGTGAGTATGGCTCTTACGGAATTACATTTTAAAATACGTGGCATTCATGGCCGTCTCAGCCAAAAAGGCTCCCGACTTTTGGTCTGGAGGAAAAGTGGAGAGTCACAAAATCCAACCTGCTTGAGGTCTAGCATGAAATTTCCACAATCAGTCATGGTTTGGGGAGCCATGTCATCTGCTGGTGTAGGTCCACTGTGTTTTATCAAGACCAAAGTCAGCGCAGCCATCTACCAGGAAATTTTAGAACACTTCATGCTTCCCTCTGCTGACAAGCTTTTTGGAGATAGAAGTCTCATTTTCCAGCAGGACTTGGCATTTGTCCACACTGTTAAAAGTACCAATACCCAGAACCAACAATGGTGACGAGCTGAAGGCTGCTATCAAAGCAACCTGGGCTTTCATAACACCTCAGCAGTGCCATAGGCTGATCGCCTCCATGCCACACCGCATTGATGCAGTAATTCATGCAAACGGAGCCCCGACCAAGTATTGAGTGCATTTACTGTACATACTTTTCAGTAGGCCAACATTACGGAGTTTAAAGTCATTTTTTTTAGTTGGTTTTATATAATATTCTAATTTTCTGAGATAATGACTTTTGGGTTTTCATTGGCTGTAAGCCATAATCATCAACATTAACAGAAATAAACACTTGAAATAGATCACTCTGTAATGACTCTATGGCGTCGCCACAGAGTATTGCACCTTATTTAAGGTGTAATGCTTAACCCGGATCCGGAGGAAGTCAGTACCGGTTTCACCACTTAAACACTCAAATGCACAGCCAGGTTGCCCTCCCCAATGGGGACCGAGCTAGAGTAGGTTCTTAAGGTTGCCTTCAAACATGGGGGGCACCACCCACTAGTGTCAGGGACTCGGGGAATGGAGCAGCAACTTAAAGGGAGTTAGGAGCCAACACAACAGTTTTTCAGGAGTTCAGCAGGAGAGGAAAGGAGCGGACATGTCTTACCGGTGCTCTGGTGGGACACAGGAGTTGTTATTGCGGTTGCCGAGGTGTGAGCTTAAACGCTCCCTTGGAACCGGTGCCACACAAGGTGCAGGACCCTAGGGAAGATCACACTTCAAGTTGGTTTTCCATAATCTGCCGGAACGGGGAGGTTTCAAGCTTCCCTGGCCACAAAGAGCCTGAAAGCACAGTGCCAGATAGGATCCGGGGCCTTGGACCGCACCAGACCCCACTGCAGAGCCGCGGTACCTACAAATAGGGACAAGAGTACTACTCGAGACGAACCGCGGTCCCCAAGTAGTTTTAAGCCACGTGGATCCAACACACACGGCGCTATGAGGAAGGGACTCACCGAGCACCAAACCAGGCTGCTTCTGAAGGGATTCGTGTTGTAAATGTCATCCAAGTGGGTGCTGGTGTGAAGCTCCCTATGGTGGCCAGGAATGGTAAAGAAGTTGATTCTGAATCTGTGACTCAAACAGGTGTTGGTATTAATTGGGAATCCAGGAAGTCCTATTGCTGGCCAGCCTGGTGTGTGTGTGTGTATGTATGTATGTATGTATATATATATATATATATATATATATATATATATATATATATAGGAGAGCAGTTTTTGCTTAGCTGCTGGTGATAAAGTTTCCTTCTGCCTCTGAAGATGGCTTGGAGCTTGTTCTTCAGTTTCCTCTATTTATTTATACTGTGCCAGAATTCACTCTAGATAAGTCTGCTGGTTTGCTTAGCCAAATTGCTGGTTTTGCACCTACATGTGTTTGTGTTTTTGTTTCCATTTTGTTCTGTGTTTGTTTTCTTGTAGGTGAGGATCTGGCTCTCTGCTATTTTTGAGAGGGCAGTTCCTTCAGCAAGAAAGGGTGTTTCTCCCTGTTCTGATTTTGATTATTTGCACTTTTGAATTCCATTTGTTCTGTGATTTAGTTTTTTCCCATTATATATGCAGTTCTGTTTAAAGTGTCTGGCACAAGAGTACCTGATATATTGGGGGAAAGACCTAGTGGTCTTAGGGTGTTTTTCTATCAGGAGTTTGGTAGTTTTTGCAGGGTTTTTTGCTGGCCACAATCAGTTTTCTTTCCTGTCCTGTTGTATCTAGTAAGTCGGGCCTCATCTTTGCTAATCTATATTTTCTACTTGTGTATTGTGTTTTCTTACATCACCGTCATTACATGTTGGGGGCTTTCTATTCCTTTGGGGACTGTTCCAAGGCAATTTAGGATTCCTCATTTCTATCTTTGAGGTATAGCAAGTTTCTCCGGCAGTGATGAAGTGTCTAGGTGCGTTGGGAACATCCCACTGCTACTTCTAGTGTTGTCCGATAGATAGGAGATTGCGGTCAGCTTAGCTTCCAACTACTCTTGTGGTTTTTGTTATTTCCTGATTGATGGGATTTTTTATGATCATCCATGGTTACCAGTTCATAACAGATTCAGGTTTGATGGAGCCCATCACAGCAGGTAACCAGTATTGTCCGAGTAAGCGGCACAGCACAAAGATTGAGTAAAGACACCTAGAACCGCATCATCTGACTCGTACTCTTATTACCGACACTGCCGCCCCGCGCCTCGGACCTCAAACGCCATCACTACTCCCTTCATTATCCTCCCCGGGGCTCGCTCCACCTGTGGGTAGTGATACCATCTCTGGCTGCTACTACATCTGCCCCGGAGGACAGTGACAGCAGCGGGGGCTAAATCCCTGGCCGTGTACCACAGGTGGCGTCATGACATTCATCCTGCTACTACCCCCATCATCTTCCCTCCTTATTGGTGTACACCTCGGGGTATGAAGCCGGGCAGGCCATCGCGACATCCCAGATCATCACACCGGCCCGGTGACGAGTAATGCAGGTACGAGACACCCCGTGCCTGATTCTCCCTGCCGCCTGGGGTGTTACATATGTGTTTCCCTTTTTGTATTGAATTACTGAAATAAATTAACTTTTTAATGTTCTAATTTATTGAGATGCACCTGTATGTCAATTGATATTGCCTTGATGCACTTGCACTCTATCCTAATTCTAGCCTGTTTTTGCTGTGGCTTCATATTACCGTAGGTTTCCTGATATCAATTTACTGTTCTACATTTTATACATGTTTTATTACATTATTGTTGACCAACTACTAATTATTTTTATACTTGGGCTTTTGTTTTTAAGGGGAACCTGTCACCAGATTTCTCCCTTACAAACTGTGGCAACCACCAGTAAGGTCTTATTTACAGCATTCTAGAATGCTGTATATAAGTGCTCAAGCCAATCTGTTAAAGATAGAAAACAGTTTTTATTATACTGACCTGCAGAACGGTCGGGTCCGATGGGCGTCACTGGGTTCGTCTTCCTTCCATCACCAGCCTCTTTCCCAGCTCCATGTGAAAGACTCATTCTACGTCATCCACACAGAGGCTGCCATTGTGCTTTTCTGCATTCACACTTCTCTCTGCCCTGCTGATGGCAGAGGAAAGTATTTTATTATGCAGGCATGAGGAAAGGTCAAAGACGCATGCGCACTTCAGTACTTTGATCTAGCCTCAGAAGGGCAGAGAGACGTGTGCGTGCAAAGGAGTGCAATGGAGGCCTCTGTGTGGATGACGTAGGATGCGTCATCCACACGGAGTTGAGATGAAGGACGGAGAAGGAAGGAAGATAGGTGGAGCAGGACCGAGACCAGTGACACCCACTGGACCCGACCGCCCCACAGGTGAGTATAATAAAAGATGTTTTTCATGTTATACAGATCAGCCTGAGCACTTACAGTGCCTTGCGAAAGTATTCGGCCCCCTTGAAGTTTTCAACCTTTTCCCATATTTCAGGCTTCAAACATAAACAGAAAAATTTTAATATTATGGTGAAGCATCAACAACAAGTGGGACACAATTGTGAAGTTGAACGAAATTTATTGCTTATTTTAAACTTTTTAAAACATTAAATAACTGAAAATTGGGGCGTGCAATATTATTCGGACCCTTTCGATGAACTGCAGAGATCTACAGCTGAGGTAGGAGAGTCTGTCCATAGGACAACAATCAGTACACTGCACAAATCTGGCCTTTTATAGAAGAGTGGCAAGGAGAAAGCCATTTCTCAAAGAAATTCATAAAAAGTGTCGTTTAACGTTTGCCACAAGCCACCTGGGAGACACACAACACATGTGGAAGAAGGTGCTCTGGTTAGGTGAAACCAAAATCGAACTATTGGGTACAATTCCAAACGATATGTTTGGCGTAAAAACAACACAGCTCATCATCCTGAACACACCATCCCCACTGTCAAACATGGTGGTGGCAGCATCATGGTTTGGGCCCGCTTTTCTTCAGCAGGGACAGGGAAGATGGTTCAAGTTGATGGGAAGATGGATGGAGCCAAATTCAGGACCATTCTTGAAGAAAACCTGTTGGAGTCTGCCAAAGACCTGAGACTGGGACGGAGATTTGTCTTTCATCAAGACAATGATCCAAACATAAAGCAAAATCTACAATGGAATGGTTCACAAATAAACGTATCCAGGTGTTAGAATAGCCAAGTCAAAGTCCAGACCTGAATCCAATTGAGAATCTGTGGAAAGCTGAAAACTGCTGTTCACAAACGCTCTCCATCCAACCTCACTCAGCTCCAGCTGTTTGTAAAGGAAGAATGGGCAAGAATTTCAGTTTCTCGATGTGCAAAACTGATAGAGACATACCCCAAGCGACTTGCAGCTGGAATCGCAGCAAAAGGTGGCGCTACAAAGTATTAACTTAAAGGGGACGAATAATATTGCACGCCCCAATTTTCAGTTTATTTTTTAGAATAGTTTAAAATAAGCAATAAATTTGGTTCCACTTCACAATTGTGTCCCACTTGTTGTTGATTCTTCACCATAACATTAAAATGTTTATCTTTATGTTTGAAGTCTGAAATGTGGGAAAAGATTGAAAAATGCAAAGGGGCCAAATACTTTCGCAAGGCACTGTATATACTGTATTCTATAATGCTGTATATAAGGGCTCACTGGTGGTTGCCACAGCTTATAGGGGACAAATCTGGTGACAGGTTTCTTTTAATTGTCAATTTATCTATAAGAATTGTATTATTTTTCTGAATAAATGTTTCATTTGTACAGGGTTTTTTCCGCCGGACTCTGCGGATGAGGCTCCAGTATGAACGTTGTGACCGTAACTGCAAAATACGAAAGAAAAATCGAAATAAATGTCAATATTGTCGCTTCAATAAATGCCTGAGCCTGGGAATGTCTCACAATGGTAGGCAGCAAGAGCATTTTTCACTTTTTACCTTATTGTTATGTCAGAATTAAAATATATAAAGATATGTAGCTGTGAAAGTCTAATCATACGCTACTATTGCTGATTATAGGAAAGGTACCGTATTTTCCGGACTATAAGACATGCCGTACCATAAGACGCACCCTGGTTTTAGAGGAGGAAAATAGGAAAATAAAATTTTAAGCAAAAAATGTGGTCATGACACACTGTTATGGGGCGAGAATCTGCTGCTGACACTGTTATGGGGGTAATGTCCCCAAGTTCTCTACTAAGGTACCCCATCCTGGTAATGATAATCCTACCTTGTATATGACCCCATCCTTGTATATATGTCCCTCATCCTGGTATAATTTGCCATTGGCAACTAAAGCCCTAAACTAAAGACTGATCTATTTAAAATTTAACTTTTATTTCATTATTTAAGATCTAGGGACATTCAAGTTAAAACCACTGAACATGTCCCTAGATCTTAAATAATGAAATAAAAGTAAAATTTTAAATAGATCAGTCTTTAGTTTAGGGCTTTAGTTGCCAATGGCAAATTGTAAATTGATTGCTGATTATCCCTACGCTGACTGATAGAACTATTTTTTCAGTAGCTCATCCTGGTATAGCCCCCATCCTGATAAATACCCCCATCCTGGTATAGCCCCCATCCCGATAAATAACCCTATCCTGCTATATACACCCATCCTGCTCATAATATACCCCCATCCTGCTATATATCCCAATTCTGCTCATAATATACCCCCATCCTGGTACAGTGCCTACAAGTAGTATTCAACCCCCTGCAGATTTAGCAGGTTTACACATTCGGAATTAACTTGGCATTTTGACATTTGGACTGTAGATCAGCCTGGAAGTGTGAAATGCACTGCAGCAAAAAAGAATGTTATTTCTTTTTTTTTTTTTTTTTAAATTGTGAAAAGTTTATTCAGAGGGTCATTTATTATTCAACCCCTCAATCCACCAGAATTCTGTTTGGTTCCCCTAAAGTATTAAGAAGTATTTCAGGCACAAAGAACAATGAGCTTCACATGTTTGGATTAATTATCTCTTTTTGCAGCCTTTTCTGACTAATTAAGACCCTTCCCAAACTTGTGAACAGCACTCATACTTGGTCAACATGGGAAAGACAAAGGCGCATTTCAAGGCCATCAGAGACAAGATCGTGGAGGGTCACAAGGCTGGCAAGGGGTACAAAACCCTTTCCAAGGAGTTGGGCCTACCTGTCTCCACTGTTGGGAGCATCATCCGGAAGTGGAAGGCTTATGGAACTACTGTTAGCCTTCCACGGCCTGGACAGCCTTTGAAAGTTTCCACCCGTGCCGAGGCCAGGCTTGTCCGAAGAGTCAAGGCTAACCCAAGGACAACAAGGAAGGAGCTCCGGGAAGATCTCATGGCAGTGGGGACATTGGTTTCAGTCAATACCATAAGTAACGTACTCCACCGCAATGGTCTCCATTCCAGACGAGCCCGTAAGGTACCTTTACTTTCAAAGCGTCACGTCAAGGCTCGTCTACAGTTTGCTCATGATCACTTGGAGGACTCTGAGACAGACTGGTTCAAGGTTCTCTGGTCTGATGAGACCAAGATCAAGATCTTTGGTGCCAACCACACACGTGACGTTTGGAGACTGGATGGCACTGCATACGACCCCAAGAATACCATCCCTACAGTCAAGCATGGTGGTGGCAACATCATGCTGTGGGGCTGTTTCTCAGCCAAGGGGCCTGGCCATCTGGTCAGCATCCATGGGAAGATGGATAGCACGGCCTACCTGGAGATTTTGGCCAAGAACCTCCGCTCCTCCATCAAGGATCTTAAGATGGGTCATCATTTCATCTTCCAACAAGACAACGACCCAAAGCACACAGCCAAGAAAACCAAGGCCTGGTTCAAGAGGGAAAAAATCAAGGTGTTGCAGTGGCCTAGTCAGTCTCCTGACCTTAACCCAATTGAAAACTTGTGGAAGGAGCTCAAGATTAAAATCCACATGAGACACCCAAAGAACCTAGATAACTTGGAGAAGATCTGCATGGAGGAGTGGGCCAAGATAACTCCAGAGACCTGTGCCGGCCTGATCAGGTCTTATAAAAGACGATTATTAGCTGTAATTGCAAACAAGGGTTATTCCACAAAATATTAAACCTAGGGGTTGAATAATAATTGACCCACACTTTTATGTTGAAAATTTATTAAAATTTAACTGAGCAACATAACTTGTTGTTTTGTAAGATTTATGCATCTGTTAATAAATCCTGCTCTTGTTTGAAGTTTGCAGGCTCTAACTTATTTGCATCTTATCAAACCTGCTAAGACTACTTGTAGGCACTGTATATGCCCTCATCCTGCTATATACCCCATCCTGCTATATGGCCTGTATCCTATGGCACAGAAAAAAGTAAACGTTTATACTCACCTTTCCTCACTCCAGCAGCATCGCTCGTCTTCCTCTCTGCGCCGCTGACCTGTGTGGAGCCGTTCCCCTGCAGCATCGCGATGTCCTCCCGTCTTCCGGCTCGCTGATGTGTGTGGAAAATAGCGGTGCGCACAGTCATGACGTCATTGCTGTGCTGACCGTTCTCTATACAGATCAGTGGGCCAGCAGACGGGAGGACATCACGGTGCTGCAGGGGGACGGTGAGTATACTTATTCACTGTGCCCCTCGGTGATGATGATGCGCGGGGGGCAGTAAATACAGCCGCACATGATCACTCCATGCTGTAGTTACCAGGGGTGATCACACGGACCGGCTCTTTACTATGCGCGCACCCCCAACCCCGCCCATCATCCCACCCACCTGTCAGTGCCAGCTTTAGCGCTGAGAGATGATGGGCGAGAGGATGGGCGGGCATATGAAATGAGCAGGCCCACGTGGTCACGGCAGGCGCTGCTGCTCATGCCGCCGATGACCCGCTCCACTGCAGCACCCTCATTTCCCGCAGCCTTACATTCAGACTATAAGATGCCCCCCCACCTTCTCCCAACATTTGGGGGGAAAAAAGTAGGTCTTATAGTCCGAAAAATACGGTAAATCAGTAAAGCTGGCTATTCGGCAGGATTGGCTCACAGTCTTATGGGTGTCTTAACTTCCATAGATGATATTTGTCAATAGAAAAAAGTTGGGGCATGATGGCTTTTAGGCTGCTCAATTTTTTGTTGCAGATTTGGTGCAGTTTATCGTGCAGTTTGTTGCATAAATCTGCATGTTTATCCTTATCCCAGTAAAGTTATAGAAAATTCTGAAATGCTGTTGCTTCTTTTTTCCTTGCAGTTTTGGGTGCAGAAAAAATCTGCAGCATGTCAATTGTTGATGCGTTTTTTCCTGCGTTTTTTTTCCGCCCTTCCAGGCATTGATATAATAAAAAAAAAGTAAGGCAAAAAACGCATAAAAAAGTGCATGCGTTTTTTTCGTTTGTTTTCCTGCCACAAGGTACAGTTTTTAGGTGCAGACATTTTTTGCAGCGTGCGCACATACCCTAATTATACCAAATCCTTTTTATCTGGTTGACAGTAAATTCATATATACTGTATGTCCAACCTTAGGGCTATGTGCACATGCTCAGTATTTCAATGCAGAAATTTCTACATCTCTTGGTAGAAAAATGTGCGTTTTTGACCTACGTGTTTAACGTGCTTTCAGTGTGTTTTTTGCATGCATTATGCATGTGTTTTCCATATAGTGTGCAATGGAAAAATGCTGCAAAAACGCTGAAAGAATTTACATGCTGCAGATTTATTTCTGCACCAAATCTGAAAGGAAAAAAACTAACATGTGCACAACACTTCAGGATTCTCATTGATTTTGCTGACGTAAGAATTTGCATGCAGTTTTGAGAGAAAGTACCATAAGGCTATGTGCGCATGCTGCGTTTTTTTTTACGCTGCGTTTTTGTGCAATTTTGGCCTCTAAAAACCCACAAAAACGCACCCGTGGCAAAAACGCGCAAAAACGCATCAGTAAAAGCGCATGTATTTTTACAGCATTTTAGTGCGTTTTTGGCTGCGTTTTGCTGTGTTTTTGATCTCTGCGTTTTTCTGCGTTTTTCCAATGCATTGCTTGGGAAAACGCAGAAAAACGCAGGAAAGAATTGACATGTCAATTTTTTTTTTTTTTTTTTTTTATAACTGAATGTTTTATTACGTTTTTAGAACAGATTCAGAAAAAGTACATGGATGCATAGATATGTCTCACAAGCTTGTTAGCAATAACTGTAAACCAGAAATCAGTATACACATTATCTAACTAATACACTGAAAACAGGGAATATGACAAGACGAACAATACAATACTAGACAGGGAAACATAAGGGAGGGGGGATGGATTGGGGAGGGTGAGCATATCAGGCTTCAATCAAGACCGTACTTCACTGTTATTCTTTGTTGGCCCAATAAGTGTCCCAAGGTGACCAAACACTCTCAAAAAGATCTACTGTGTTATTTGACAGGGCAGATAAATACTCCATCCTTCTCACATCTTGGATCCGAGATTGGAGATCTGTAAGTGAGGGTGGATGGGCCAACCTCCAGTTACGGGCAATTAGACATCTAGCTGCTGTGGTCATGTGTAATAGTAACCGCTTCACTCTTTTCCCCAGCTGAGCAAGTGGTATATTTAATAAATAGAATTTAGGATCCAGGGGAACCCGAAGGTTAGTTACTTTATAAATAAGAGATTGCACCAACCTCCAGAAACACTGGATATTGGGGCATACCCAGAATATGTGTGGTATGTCTCCTCCTGTGGCTCCACACCTCCAACAATTGTCAGGTATAGCTGGGTTTAGTTTATGTAGTAGTGATGGGGTGTGATACCAATACATAAGTAATTTATACTGATTTTCCTTATAGACATAGCATGAAGATGTCTTAGAGGCCGTATCCCAGATCCGCTTCCACATACACAAGGGAATGGACTCACCAAGGAAATCTTCCCATTTCCTCATATATGTATGATTTGGCTTGTCTTCTGGGCATGGGGCCATTAAAATACGATATATATCGGAGATGAGGCCTTTAGTAGAGACCCCAGCTGTGCATAATCTCTCAAAAAGTGTAGGGATAGAGACCTCCAAGGAGGTAAAAAGGGAGTGCATCAGGTGTCTAACTTGTAAATACCGATATTGGGAATTGCCTGGGAGATTAAATTTAGCAGCTATGGTGGCGTAGGGGAGAAGGACTTTGGAACGTGCATCTACTATGTCAGCAAAGCAAAAGAGTTTCCTGTCAAACCACGTTTTAGTCGCTGTACCCTGCATACCGTCTGGCATTCTGGGATTAAAAAGAAAAGAAGTCAAGGGAGAGTGTTCAGATTTAAGTGGAAACTTTTTGACACAACAGTCCCATATCCTCTTCGTGAAGGCTATAGGGCCCAGGGTATGTGGGTCAGGCTTATTAGATGAGGTGCCCCAAAGGTACGAGTTAGGGTGTATTGGGGCTAGCCATAACTTCTCTATTTCCATCCATCTAGAGAAGGCACTGCGATTAGACCATGCAGGGATGTGACGTAAGTGTACTGCCCAATAGTACTTAGTAATATCAGGGACCCCCAGGCCTCCTCTCAGTTTACTGTCAAATAATGTTGTTTTCTTGATTCTATGTCTCTTATGGGCCCAAACAAATTGAAGTATACTAGACTGAATGTTGCGCAATTCTTTGTATGGTACACACACCGGAAGGGTCTCAAACAGGTAAAGTAGCTTTGGCAGAACAGACATTTTGACTGCAGAGATTCTTCCAAAGAGAGACAATGGGAGCTTGTTCCAATTGAGCAGGAGCCTTTTTTATCTCAGTAAATAAACTAGGATAGTTCTGCTGGTACAAGAGCTTATACTTAGATGTTAATTGTATCCCAAGGTATGTCAAGGATATATTTTTCCATTTATAGTTGTAGTTTTCCTGTAAGGAGGAGACCCGCACCTGTGGAATATTAAGAGGCAAAGCTTCCGTTTTGTTCTGATTGACCTTATACCCTGACAACCTTCCAAATTGTAGTAACAAGGAATGCAAATTCGGGAGGGTGATATGTGGTTGGGACAAGATCAATAGGACATCATCCGCATATAGAGATAGCTTAAACTCCTTATCTCGTACCATTACTCCACTTATATTAGGGGTGCTTCACACACAGCGAGCTCGCTGCCGAGATCGCTGCTGAGTCACGGTTTTTGTGACGCAGCAGTGACCTCATTAGCGATCTCGCTGTGTATGACACTGAGCAGCGATCTGGCCCCTGCTGCGAGATCGCTGCTCGTTACACACAGCCCTGGTTCGTTTTCTTCAAAGCCGCTCTCCTGCTGTGACACACAGATCGCTGTGTGTGACAGCAAGAGAGCGACAAATGAAGCGAGCAGGGAGCAGGAGCCGGCGTCTGACAGCTGAGGTAAGCTGTATCCAAGATAAACATCGGGTAACCAAGGTGGTTACCCGATATTTACCTTAGTTACCAGCATCTGCAGCTCTCACGCTGCCTGTGCTGCCGGCTCCGGCTCTCTGCACATGTAGCTGCTGTACACATCGGGTTAATTAACCCGATGTGTACAGCAGC
Source organism: Anomaloglossus baeobatrachus (assembly GCF_048569485.1). Lineage (NCBI taxonomy): Eukaryota > Metazoa > Chordata > Amphibia > Anura > Aromobatidae > Anomaloglossus > Anomaloglossus baeobatrachus. The sequence goes on from NC_134354.1 coordinate 305,791,977, forward strand.
TAGGAGAGCAAGGAGCCAGCGCTAAGCAGTGTGCGCGGCTCCCTGCTCTCTGCACATGTAGCTGCATTACACATCGGGTTAATTAACCCGATGTGTACTGTAGCTATGGTAGGAGAGCAAGGAGCCAGCGCTCAGTGTGCGCGGCTCCCTGCTCCCTGCACACACAGCTGTGCGCTGGTAACTAATGTAAACATCGGGTAACCATACCCGATGTTTACCTTAGTTACCAGTCTCCGCAGCTTCCAGACGGCAGCTCCGTGCAAGCGCAGTGTCGCTTGCACGTCGCTGCTGGCTGGGGGCTGTTCACTGGTCGCTGGTGAGATCTGCCTGTTTGACAGCTCACCAGCGACCATGTAGCGATGCAGCAGCGATCCTGACCAGGTCAGATCGCTGGTCGGATCGCTGCTGCATCGCTAAGTGTGAAGGTACCCTTAGGGTCATTGCGAATAGCAGCAGCCAATGGCTCAATACACATGACAAAGAGAAGGGGGGACAAAGGGCATCCCTGACGAGTGCCGTTGTGTATTTGAAAGGGTTGAGATGTGGCATAAGGAAGCTTGACCGAAGCTGAGGGGCATGAATATAGACTTTTCAGGGCAGTAATAAATGGACCCGAAATTCCAAATTGATGCAATGTTTTGAACATGAATGGCCACCCCAGGCAGTCAAACGCCTTCTCCGCATCCAAACTAAGAAGGAGTGCTTCACTCTCTGTCTTATTAACAACCTCTACTAAGTCAATGATCTTCCTGGTGTTGTCCCCCCCTTGCCTACATGGGACAAAACCCACCTGGTCTTTGTGTATTAGGTGAGGAAGTAGAACTGTTGTAATAGCCAATTTATGACAACCCAAGGGAATGAAATTCAATATAGCAACAAGGTTGAAAAGTACAAAAATCTCCTAGGAGACACTAGCATAAAACTTAACATTTATTTAAGACCTAAATAAAAAGTGAACAGGGTCACTAGTAATCGTGATTAATAATAAAAGAAAAAAACACACACATCTGGAGTATGATCCCAGCCTCATATGAGTCAGTACCGTAATGTGTAATAAATGTAGAAACATACAACATCTGACATAAGCCATTCAGAGATCAACCTCAGTGCACGCGACACAGATTAAATCCATGTATATATTGGTCATATCAGACCTAACCCACTCCAAATATAACCTCAGCTCACTCATATAGTGGGACTTGGAGCGGTCATGGACAGTGAGATCCAAACCTGCCACTTAAACTTCAGGAAACCACCCTCATTCAACCATGGGGGTCCTACTGTAGCACAAAGGAAAGGTCTCACCAAATCCAGGCGGGCTTCATTCAATTATAGTAAACCTGCATCCAATGTGCTCCTTACTCCGGTTTACCAAATCAAAAAGCAACCTACTTCCGACGCGTTTCATGAGATCTTCAGGGAAGCATTATTTCCTCCGCGGCACATTTGAACTGAAACTGCATATGGAGGACGTGTATGTCTGCGTCCGGTAATGGGCGGTCAATTTGAGCTAGGACCAGGATCCGAAGGATTGATTTGTCCGACAGTGTCAGTTCTTGAGGACTGATTGCCTCTATGAATATGGATTACTAAATAATGCTTCCCTGAAGATCTCATGAAACGCGTCGGAAGTAGGTTGCTTTTTGATTTGGTAAACCGGAGTAAGGAGCACATTGGATGCAGGTTTACTATAATTGAATGAAGCCCGCCTGGATTTGGTGAGACCTTTCCTTTGTGCTACAGTAGGACCCCCATGGTTGAATGAGGGTGGTTTCCTGAAGTTTAAGTGGCAGGTTTGGATCTCACTGTCCATGACCGCTCCAAGTCCCACTATATGAGTGAGCTGAGGTTATATTTGGAGTGGGTTAGGTCTGATATGACCAATATATACATGGATTTAATCTGTGTCGCGTGCACTGAGGTTGATCTCTGAATGGCTTATGTCAGATGCTGTATGTTTCTACATTTATTACACATTACGGTACTGACTCATATGAGGCTGGGATCATACTCCAGATGTGTGTGTTTTTTTCTTTTATTATTAATCACGATTACTAGTGACCCTGTTCACTTTTTATTTAGGTCTTAAATAAATGTTAAGTTTTATGCTAGTGTCTCCTAGGAGATTTTTGTACTTTTCAACCTTGTTGCTATATTGAGGAAGTAGAACTGAAAGGCGTAGAGCTAGTAGTTTAGTAAAGATTTTCAAATCAGCATTAAGGAGTGCTATGGGCCTATAATTGGCACATTCCATAGCATCCTTCCCAGGTTTGGGTATAAGCGTAATATATGAATGTAACATACTTGTGGGTATAGGGGAGCCCGTGAGGAAGCTATTAAATAATTTAACTAAATAGGGGGTAAGTCGATCCGCAAACGCCTTGTAGTAGACGTATGTCAGACCGTCTGGACCCGGTGATTTTCCATTAGGAAGTAATTTAAGCACCTCTCCTACCTCTTCACACGTGATTTCTTTATTCAGTGTGTTTACAGCATTCTTAGTAAGGGTAGGCAGCTTACACTGCTCAAGAAAGGAGTGGATTAGCTCCCTCTGTTTTCCTGGGTCTGTAGGAAGAGTGCTGGGCAAAGAATACAATCTTGACAAATAATCCTGAAAAATCTTTGCAACTTTAGTGGGGTCATAGAACGTATTCCCTCCCGAATCTCTCAAGGCATAAACGGATGAGTTCCCCCTATCCTCCCTAAGTTGGCGGGCTAAAAGGGAGTGAGATTTATTTCCTTTGTCATAGTATTTATGCTTTCTATAAAGTAGCAATTTGTCTGTTATATTGACTGCTAAGTCTTTCAGTTGGGCACGAGTCTTTACTATAGCTCTAAGGGTACGTATTGATGGGTTAAGGGTCATCCTATTTTCTAAGTCTCTGAGACTTTTAAGGAGCTGATCTCTCTGATATAGTCTATCTTTTTTGATGCGGGAGCTTAATACTATGCATTGCCCTCTAAAGACGGCCTTATGGGCTTCCCAAACAGTAGAAAAATTGGGCACTGACCCCTCATTGTTCTCAAAGTATTCCATCAATCCTGCTTCCAGTTTGTCTCTGTAGGAAGTTCTCTTGAGGAGGGACTCATTGAGCCTCCAGTGGCAGACTCTTGTGCGTGGCGTTGTCTGATCTAGAGTGAGAGTCATTGGCGCGTGGTCTGACCACGTTATTGCACCAATATCCACTTTGCCCGTCAATCTAAGGGCCTGAATGTTGCCAAAGAAGAAATCGATCCTGGTGTGTGTACCATGAGGGGGAGAGTAGAAGGTAAAGGTTTTCTCTGAGGGATGTTTAACTCGCCACAAATCAAATAAGGCAAACCTGCGGATCAGTCTTCGAAAGGCAGCTGTCAATTTACGTTGAGACGGGCTCGACAATTGATTGTTAATGGTCAACCTGTCTAAAGAGTCAGAGAAGATAGTGTTAAAATCTCCACCCACAACCCACACTGAGGGGGGAAGGCGTGTTAATTTGAGGAATACCCGGTTCAAAAAGAGGATCTGGGAGGTGTTAGGGGCATAAATGTTACACAAAAGGATTGGAACTTCCTTATATGTCCCTTGTAGGATAAGGTATCTACCCTGTGGGTCTGCCAGGGAGGTAGTAACTTGAATGGGACAGGTCCTTGATATCAAAATCGCCACACCGGCTTTTTTCCTTTCCTGGGAGGCTAAAAAAATCGTAGGGTAAAGGTGTTTAGCGAAATTGCAGTTCCCGTTGAGATTCAAGTGCGTTTCCTGCAAGAAACCACATCAGCTCGCTGGGTCCGCATCTCACCTAGTGCCATTCGCCTTTTAATGTTTGAGTTTAAACCCTTAACATTTAGTGTTAAAATTTTAACCATATTTTAAATTATAGTAGTATAAAGCAAAATTAGCATTACATACAAAAGCTAACCGGGTATTGCCCATCTCAAACTTGCCTGACGGCCCATGATGCATGGCTCTCAATGGGGTACAGAAGATTCCCTCACCACAATCAGGGTAAACACATAAGGAATGGTAAAAGACAATGACAAAACACATAACATATAGAGCATAACATTTACATGTCACAAATGTTACCAGAGAGGAGTGAAGCCACAGGCGAAAGCCTTCACCTCCGCTTCCGTCCTCCCCGGTCAGGGTCAAAGAAGAAAAATTGGCATAACTTAAAACTTTACCAATATCTAAACCCTAACCTCCTATACCAACTCTTCCGTAGGAGGAACCAGGGTAACTCTAACCCTTAAAGGGGGTTTGTAGCTATGGACACACTGCTATCACAGTCAGTGTCTAAAGCTAGATTCTAAACATCTAAGAGAGGGGAGTATTCAGTTCTCACCGCCCTAGTAGCAAACCAATGCAAATGGTATGAGGAATCTTAACCAGATATATCAATATCAAAAAAGAAAAAGAAGAAAGTGAACAGCTACTTATGAAAGAAAGGACCAACCAAAGTTCTTATAATAAATCGGGGAGGGCATGAAACCACCCCCCAAGGGGGGGACTGCAGCCTGAAACCAGAGACTCAAACTCAAGTTCCTAGAAGAAAGAAAAAATAAAATTGTCATCTCAGGTCGGAGCCGGTCGTGCCTTAGGCCGTGATGAGGGAGATCCCCCCTTAGAGTCCACTTGTTGCCAGACCGGACGGGGTGGATTGGATGGCATCTCTAATTCCCAGTCTACCAGGGAGGGTGAAGGGATTCCCAGGTCAGTGCAGAAGGCTGGGAGGTCCTGAGTAGAGCGTAGCACAGCCGTACGACCATCTTTTGAGGCTATGAGGGCAAACGGGAACCCCCAGCGGTATCGGATGCCCTTATCTTTTAAGGATGCAAGTAGTGGCTGCAGATGTCTCCTTTTCTGTAAGGTGATCCAAGATAGATTAGGGAATAATTGGATCCGAGTCCCTTTATATTCAATTCCCTCCGAAGTACGGGCTTTGGCCATGATAGACTCTTTTAGTTGGAAGTCATGGACACAGCAAATAATGTCACGAGATTGATTTTGAGGCCCCCTGGGGCGTAATGCTCTATGTGCTCTGTCCAATTTTATCCTTTGAGTTGTAGGGCGCTCCAGTACAGTGTTGAATATGGTTTCAAGTATGGCATGAACGTCTTCATTACCTGTAGCCTCAGGGACTCCTCTCACTCGGATATTATTACGGCGCCCACTGTTGTCTAGGTCCTCCAGATGTTTGTTAGTTTCACTCAGAGCCCGAGCATAAGAAGTCACGTTCTTTTGTAATTTGATGATGTACTGTCTAGTGGTATCGTGATCCCTTTCCACCGAGTCCACTCTATCTGCTAGTAGCCCAACATCTTGGCGGATTGAGTTAATCTCTGACTTACAGGTTTCTTTTACTTCCGAAATCAGGGATTTGAAGTCTTCCTTGGTAGGAAGGAGATCCAGATACTTTTTTAATTTTCTGTGATCAAAATGGTGTTCCATATCTCCCGGCTCAGATTCTGATGGGGAGTCGCGTGACCCTCCTCCGTCTTCCTGTTGAGACACCAAAGCAGACAGTGAAGGCGTAGAGTCTAGGTCCATATCCACGGAACCCGACCGCGTAGTTTTATTTTTCGCTTGATTGCTTTTATGGGTTGATTGTCGTTGTGACTTTGGTGGCATGGGGTAACTCACAGCACAGTCTCTATTAGTAAGAAACTTGTCTAGAGGGGTCACAAATGACTGCCCCCCTTTCAATCTGTATGACCAGCTTGGACCTCTTCTCCTCCTCACCCCAGCCAGATCGTCACCTGGTCTGTACAGTGTATTATGTCGCCTTTCAATATTGTTTATTGATGTAAGACCGTTAAAATTATAGTTGTTCACTTATGTCCTCTATCTGGGCGGTAAGACAAGCCCCCCTCTACTCAGACATTATACAGGGGTGTACATCTCTTTTATGGCTCCGTCCCGTGGAAATCTCTTTGCAGCAAGCTATTATTCCAATGTCCACAAGATGGCAGCAGAGTACAATGCAGAAAGTGAGGGATTTTTCTATATAGAGAAAAGGCGGGCTCTGAAAAGACAATTCTGCAGCACTGCCCCGAATTTTCTTCTTCTCCCTTCTTTACTTATCTCATGGAAGAGGGAACCGAAGCACCCCTCTCCCTGCACTGCCACAGGATCAGACTTGAGCCCCCAGGTCAGGACGTCAGATAGCTGCACCGCAGCTCTTCTCCACTCCACTCAGGGCCCCAGACTGCCGCCCCTCACCGCTGTCTTCAGAGCACCTGCTCGTTTCCCTCCTCCAGACCACTGCACCAGCTGCCTCAATAGCTCCACTCACCGCACCCCCGCTACAGGAATCCCCCTCCGCTGTGTACGTTCACCAGGAGACCAGGTCTACTCAGGGTGAGTGGTGTCAGTGTTCCCGTGCTCTGGGGGTCTCAAGCTGCTGCTCCTCGCTGCTGCTCCCAGGGCATCTGTTCGCTCTCCTCCTCCAGAGCACTGCCCGATGTTTGTAAAGGCTCCGCTCACCGTGATCACGCTCCGGGACTTCCCCTTCGCCGCGTGTGCTCACCAGAGATGCAGGCCTTCTCAGGGTGAGCGGTGTCAGCGTTCTTCCTCCTTCTCCCGGTCCGTTAGCGCTCCCAGTTAGAGTCTCACGTCGGCAAGGATCCCCCAAGTGTCACTGGGTGCTAAGTGCAGGTCCGGGAGGGTCACAGGAATCATTAAACTGGAGATCTCCACCGGAGCCGAGCCACCATGTGACTTTCCTGCTCTGCGTCCAGGCCACGCCCCTTTTTATTTTTTTTAAGCTCAAACGCAGCTTAAAAAAAGTTGTGTGCGGACAGCAAAACTGAAAACTCATAGGCTTTGCTGGGGAAGCAAAGTCATGCAGTTTTCAGCCCAAAAACGCACTCGAAAAACGCGCAAAAACGCCACGAAAAACGCACTGTGCGCACATAACCTAAGACGTACCCTGGTTTTAGAGGAGGAAAATAGGAAAATAAAATTTGATCCTCCTTCCTTGTATATGATCCCCATCCTTGTGTATATATATGTCCCTCATCCTGCTATATAGCCCCATCCTGCTATATAGGCCCATCCTGCTATATACCCCCCATACTGATAAATACCCCATCCTGCTATATACCCCCATCCTGCTATATACCCCTATCCTGCTAAATACCCCCATCCTGCTAAATACCCCCATCCTGCTATATACCTCCATCCTGATAAATACCCCTATCCTGCTATATACCCCCTTCCTGCTATATACCCCCATCCTGCTATATACCCCCATCCTGCTATATGCCCCCATCCTGGTATATGGCCCACATCCTGTAGCACACAAAAAATAAACGTTTATACTCACCTTTCCTCCTTCCAGCAGCATCGCTCGTCTTCCTGTCTTTGCCAGCAGCAGCGCCGCTGACCTGTGTGGAGCCAGTCACCATTCCTTACAGCATTGCAATGACCTCCTGTCTGCCTGTCCGCTGACCTGTGTGAAGCCATGCGCACAGCGATGACATCATTGCTGTGCTCACCACTCTCTACACAGATCAGCGGGCCAACAGACAGGAGGACATCACGATGCTGCAGGGAAACGGTGAGTGTACCGTACTTATTCACTGCCCCTCGCGCTGATGATGATGTGCGGTGGGCAGTTAATATAGCCACACATGATCACGCCAGGCTGTAGTTGCACGGGGTGATCACGTGGACCGGCTGATATTATGCGCACATCCCCCGCCCATCATCCCGCCCACCTGTCAGCGCTGACTTCAGTTCTGAGAGATGATGGGCGGGAGGATGGGCGTGCATATGAAATGAGCGGGCCCACATGGTCACGGCAGGCGCTGTTACAGCCAGCGCATGCCGCCAATGACCCGCTCCACCTCAGCACCCTCATTCCCCACAGCCATGCCCTACATTCAGACTATAAGACGCACCTCTCACTTTCCCCCAACATTAGGGGGAAAAAAGTGCGTCTTATAGTCCGAAAAATATGGTAGCTCATACTGCTGCTGTCACTCAGCATTAAAGGGAACAATGAGAATGCAGTCTAATCTGCAGGCAGCATGTTATAGAGTGGGGAGCTGTGGGGATTTATATTGAGTTTTGTGAGAAAAGACTCCAGGTAACGTGCAATTTCATAATAAAAACCTCTGTTCTATCTGGGATTTTTTTATCCATTGTGCATTTCTGGCAGTGTGCAGTTAATAATGCTTTATCTGTATGCGTGGGCCCCAGGCGAACGAGTCTTAGTGGGCTCCATGCACACACAGACACGTATAGGCATAAGTACATGTGCCGCCCCCGTGCCAGCAGCTGGCGCTGCTCGGATCCGGGCCTTCTGGGGTGGTGGCTCGAGGGTCTCCGGACCCGGGGGTCTCACGGACACGCCAAATAAAAAGGGGCACGTAGATGTACGGGCTAGGCCGTATTAAGTTTGTGACGCCACCCACGGTGTGTGGTGAGGTGGGACACCACCGCTGCTGTTGTGGGGCACCCGGGGGAGATGTTGTGGCAGCTAGTTGTTAACCCCTCCGTGGGTAGGGATGGTTGCCCCGGGGCCCGGTGTCTTTGCGCAGGGTATAGCGACCGCAGGGAGTGTTTGTTTACTCACAGCTAATAAACCACACAAGTCTCTGGTAAACTAAGGTGCTGGTGGCCCGTGCCGTGGCCGGTTGCATTCGGGTCCTCCACCTGGCTGGTGGTCTCTATCCTTTTCCTCTGCACTGTTTTGTGTAAGGTGGACTTCCTAGTCTGGAACTCAGGGGTCTGCTCCCGGCTGGATGTGGCCTAAGGAGCCGTGCCCACAGAAGCTGGCCCGTGGGATCTATGGGCCCTGGCGGTGACCTCCTATCCCTATTGGTGGGCTGTTGTCTTCTATGAGGGACTTTGGGTGGGACAGGACCTCTCGTCCTGGCCTCAATCGGTGAATTAACCAGTCCGCTTGTTTCCGGTCCTGGCTTCAGGGTCCAAGTACCCCCCCTTTGTGCTACGGTTTCCGGGTCGGTTCCCCGTGTCGGTACCGGCGGGCTACAACCCTGTCCCGGTCCACCTCGGTTCTGCCGAGCCATCTTCCCGTCTCCTGCTGACGGAGACCACCATCTGCCTCCTAGACAAGGCACCAGGGCTCCAACCCTGGCACCGTTCAACTTGAACTTCCTCTGCTGGAGCTACACTTAGCTCCAGCCCACACTCCTCTCCAAACTGAACTCTACACAGAACTAACTACTGTTTTTCCGCTCCGGGCTGTCTAGACCCCTGGGTGGGCGTGTCCAACCACCTGGTCCCACCCACTGGTGTGTCTGTCTTTCCCTAAGGGAGGGGGACTAGGGTTTCTAGGTTGGCTGTGAGTTTCCTAAGTGGGGGACGGTGTTGTGCGGGGGCCTACCTGTGACAACCTGGTTTTGCCAGGGCGTCACATTCATAGACAGTGGGAAAATTAAGTATTCAATACACTGCTGATTTTGCAAGTTTTCCCACATACAAAGAATGGAGAGGTCTGTAATTTTTATTGTAGGTACACTTCAACTGGTACAGAGAGAAAAAAAATCCAGAAAAGTACATTGTATGTTTTTTTAAATAATTAATTAGCATTTTTTTGCATAAAATAAGTATTTGATATAATAGAAAAATGCAACTTGGGCTGCTTTCACACATCCGTTTTTTCCTGTGCGGCACAATCCGGCGCTTTGCAGAAAAACTGCAACCGTTTTTTTGCCACCGGTTGCGGTTTTTTTGCATACACTTACATTAGTGCCGTATTGTGCCGCATGGGCTTGCGTTCAATGTGGTTTTTGCCGCATGCGGCAGATTTAGCCGATGCGGTGGCCGGATGGAACGTTGCCTGGCACGTTTTTTTGTCCAACAAAAAAACCCGCATCGCGCCGTATCCGGCCGATGCGGCGCGATTTGCAATGCGGCGTCCTGCAGCAAGCACCGCATCCGGCCGCCGCATGCGTTTTTTTCCACTGCGCATGCTCAGTTGCCTGCCGCAAGCGGCAAAAACCGGACGGACCACATGTCAAAAACTTATGCAAAGGATGCGGTATTGTCGCTGCATCCGTTGCATAGGTTTTAGAGCCGGATTGGTCGGCTCTGCTAAAACCAGAGGTGTGAAAGCAGCCTTAATAATTGGTACTGAAAGCTTTGTTTGCAATTGCAGGTGTCATGTTTCCTGTAGTTCTTGACCAAGTTTGCACACACTGCAGCAGGGATTTTGGCCCACTCCATACAGATCTTTCAGGTTTCGGGTTAGCTGCTGAGCAACATTGATTATTTATTAGATTCAGGTCTGTAGCCTGGCTAGGACTCTTCAAGACAATGAAATGCTTCTAACGGAGCCACTCCTTAGATGCCCTTGCTGTGTGTTTCAGATCATTGTCATGCTGCAAGACCCAGGAAAGACCCATCTTCAATGCTTTTACTGAATGGAAGGAATTATTGATACTCCATGCCTTTGGGAGGTGGAGTTTGACAGTCTGTCATGAGGGACTATGGGGATAGCAAGAAACTGGGGCCCTTAAGCTGAACCTCAGACTAGGGGGCCCTGTGCTATTCCTGTTAACAGAGATACCTGTCACCGTTCCGCTGTGCAGAGCATCTTGCACACTGGTGATTAGAGTTGAGCGCGGTTCGTGGTTTGTGGTTCTCCAGTTCGCGGTTCGAGTGATTTTGGGAGGTGTTCTAGATCGAACTAGAACTTGAGCTTTTTGCTAATAGTTCGTTAGCTCGAGTTACGTTTGAGAACGGTTTTATCAGCAAAAAGCCAAGCTAATTACTAGCTGGCTTTTCGCTGTAATAGTGTAAGTCACTCTGTGACTCACACTATTATGAAATTTCAGCGTATAGTGTGCGGGGACTGCGCGTTCAGATCACTGCTGCTGGGATAATGGCGATCGCCATTTTTTTTTTTTTTTTTTCTTCCTTACCTAAGCGCGCGTGTAGTGGGATGGGCTAGCATGTCAGCCAATCCCAGACACACACAGCTAAGTGGACTTTTTGCCAGACAAGCAAGGGCATGTGTCATAGGATGTCCATGTCACATGTCCCTGCATTATAAATACGGGCATCTGCCCGTCAGGACGCCATTATCTGCCTTCTGCTTCTGGGTGACAGTCACCGCAGACGCAGCGCCTGTCGACGATCCTGCTGTGTACGCTCCACACACAGCGCTATACAGAATAGGGATAGAAGTTTCTTTCAGCCCTTTTAAGGGCTAATTACAGCAGGCTCAGAGCCATAGGTGACAGTCAGGTCCGTGGAAACAGTTTTTAACAGCTACAGATAAGAGCGTCTGTGTAGCTAAGCTCAGGGACTTCCTTGCTGCATTTCACCATTAGGAGGGATAGAAAGTGAGGCTTCCTTTCCTCTACACTGACCCACAACCCGGCCACTGTACCCTCCTGCCCTTTTTAGCAAAGCCATTTTAATTTCAGAGTGCTGTCAGTTAGTGCCATCTAAAGAGTGGCTGCTGTCCTCCATTATTGTGGCACTTGTGCCAAGCAAGTCCCACCACCTCTGCTTTCTTCCCTCCTGCACATTTTTGCAAAGCCATTTTAATTGAAAAGAGTGCTGCCAGTTAGTGGCATCCAAAAAGTGGCTGTTGGACTTCATTAGTGTCCCACTGGTGCCAAGCTCTTTCCAGCACCTCTGCATTGCACCCTCAAACTCATTTTTACTAAGCCATTATAATAGCAAACACTGAGGAAACTTGGTGGCATCCAAAAAGTGGCTGTTGGACTTCATTAGTGTCCCACTGGTGCCAAGCTATTTCCAGCACCTCTGCATTGCACCCTCAAACTCATTTTTACTAAGCCATTATACTAGCAGACACTGAGGAAGCTTAGTGGCATCCAAAAAGTGGCTGTTGGACTTCATTAGTGTCCCACTGGTGCCAAGCTATTTCCAGCACCTCTGCATTGCACCCTCAAACTCATTTTTACTAAGCTATTAGAATAGCAAACTGTGCTGCCAGTTTAAGGGCCATAGTTGTATTGTCGGGGATAGTTATTGTTGTTTATTCTGCTGTCAATAAAGCTAGACCACCGCTGCAATCTACACCACCTCTCAATTTTTACTACCACATTTTAAGTGCACAATCTTGTCTCAATCAAAATGAGTGGCAAAATGACAGATGCTCGTGGAAAGGTGATCAGGCGTGTTGGAAAAGGAAAAAAAGTTTGTGTCCGTGGGGAAGGTGGCAAAGCTCCACTAACATCTGCTGAAGATAGGCCATCTACCAGCAAAAGTAAGATGTCTACTACTTACCGTGGACAATCCGATGTGCTCCCTTTTTTACAGACATGAAGAACTGGATCAAAGGTAGATGATGCCCAAAAAAAGAAAATGCTTGAATGGATCTCAAGTGGTCCAACAAGTGCCCTCTCCTCCACCTCAACTACCGCATCCAAAAAACACCAGTCCTCTGAGTTGTCATCCCAATCACACTTGCTTTCTCCCAGCTCTCAAGTCTCCATCCGCCCTGCACAGTATGGTGGAACTGAGATGGCGGAGTCTGCAGAGCTGTTCAGTCACACTATAGCCTGGGAATCAGAGGTCTGCTCCCAAGCTACAGTGAGTACAGACCAGGAAATGGTCTGCAGTGATGCCCAGAACCTTTGTGACTCAGATTCAGGCCCTGATGACCAGGTTTCTGAGCATAATGTAGACCCTTATTCACAAACTGTAACACCTGTTGTTATAGACAATGAGGAACATACTGATGACGATGAGACGCAGATACCAGATTGGGATGACAACTTAAATATTGGTACACGTCAGGAAGAGGCTCGGTCTGAGGGTGAGGGGAGTGCAAACACAACAATTGAGGAGGAAGTTCTAGATCCCACCAACTGTCAACCCACAGTCAGGCACTCGAGGAGGTCAACAGAGGCGGCGGAGGAGGATGCAACTGACGACGAAGTTACCTTGCGCCTTCCTGGACAGAGGAGGAGTACTGGTAGCATGTCTACAACTGCATCCTCAGCCACCACTCTGCCTCTGAGCACTAGTCGGGGTGGCTCAGCAGGTCGCATGCCCTCTAAGCCTTGACTAGCCTGGTCTTTTTTTTGACATAGCAAAGGATCGCCCAAATCATGTGATCTGTAAAATTTGTCGGGAATCTGTTAGAGGCAAAAACCTCAGCAGTTTGACAACTTCTTCCATGAATCGTCACATGAATAAATATCATATGTCCCAGTGGGAAGCTCACCGTGCTGCAATGCGGCCTAGCGGAGCGGACCATCCACCGCCTGCCCCTTCCAGTGCACCCGCGCACTCTTCATCTTCTAGGACTGTGGGGACAGCTGTCACACCTGGTTTTCTACGCACATCTTCCACCACTGTAACCGCAACAGGCAGTTTGCTTGGTAGGTCGTCAGTTGGTTTGGAAGGGGAAACAAGTGCGTGTGTACAGCTCTCTCAGACATCGATAGCACAACATTGGATGAAGGCAACATCATGTCTACGCCTGCACTTTCCTCACAAACCTGCGTTTTTCCAGTGACACCATACTCACCACCGTCTACACACAGCAGCCAGATTATCAGCATGACAATTCCAGTCATTTACATGCTGAAGCACACGCTAAACACTATTCGGACTCAGGGGGTGGGACAACAGGAAGGGGAGGAACTACAGGAGGATTCATATGCGCAAGAGACAACAACATCACCAAGGTCCAGACGTTCATCATCACCAACGCGGCAGGCATGGGACCATGGGGGACAGGGATCAACAAGGGCGCATGGTAGCAGGCGAAATGTTGAGGAAGGTGCAGGAGAACATGAAGAAATGGAGGACGAACTGTCCATGGACATGGAAGACTCAGCGGATGAGGGAGACCTTGGTCAAATTTCTGTTGAAAGAGGTTGGGGGGAGATGTCAGAGGAAGAAAGAACAGTTAGCACCTCTATGCCACAAACACAGCGTGGACTTGGTCCGCATGGCTGCGCAAGACACATGAGCGCCTTCTTGCTGCACTACCTCCAACATGACCCTCGTATTGTCAAAATTAGAAGTGATGATGACTACTGGCTTGCCACACTATTAGATCCCCGATACAAGTCCAAATTTTGTGACATAATTCCAGCCATAGAAAGGGACGCACGTATGCAGGAGTATCAGCAAAAGCTGTTACTCGATCTTAACTCGGCTTTTCCACCAAACACCCGTGGTGCACTGAGTGAATCTCCCAGTTGTAACTCGACAAACATGGGACGGTCTTGTCATCTTCAACAGTCTACCCATACCAGCAGCATCATATCTGGTGCTAGTAACAGCAATTTTATTGAATCGTTTCATAATTTTTTTAGACCATCCTTTGCAAGGCCAACAGAGACAACAAGTCTGACACATAGTCAACGGCTGGAGAGGATGATACAGGAGTATCTCCAAATGAACATCGATGCCATGACTTTGCAAATGGAGCCTTGCTCATTTTGGGCTTCAAATCTTGAAAAATGGCCAGAGCTCTCCACTTACGCCTTGGAGATCTTGTCGTGTCCAGCTGCCAGCGTTGTCTCTGAACGTGTCTTCAGTGCTGCTGGGTGTGTGCTGACAGATAAGCGCACGCGTCTGTCCAGTGACAATGTGGACAGACTAACGTTCATCAAAATGAACAAGTCATGGATCCACAAGGAATTTACTACCCCAGTGTCATCCTGGGGAGAGTAAATGCTTGTGTATTTTGAATGTGCTTGATGCAAATCTACCTGTGAAGTGTACAACTGGGGCACAAGTGCTGCCACTGAAGGGGTGGGTGTGTTTGTGGCCCAATTTTTGGAAAAAAGGGAGACTCCACTTGGAGTAAGCCTTGCTTGCAGTGTTTCTAAAAATGATCCAAGATGAACAGATCTGGGATCAGCAAAGACTTTGCTACCTACCCCCGGTGTCATCCTGGGGACGGTAAAGGATGGCGTATTTTTGAATGTGCTTGATGCAAATCTACCTGTGAAGTGTACAACTGGGGCACAAGTGCTGCCACTGAAGGGGTGTCTGTGTGGCCCAATTTTTGGAAAAAAGGGAGACTCTGCTTGGAGTCACCTTGCGGTGTTTTACATGATTTTAGAAGGGCATGCCATGCCTATATTTGTGTCTCGTCCTCCTTTTCCTCGTCAAGCTGTTTTGTTTTCTTATGAGAATTTGTTTTTGTCACATTCCCATGTGTTTGTGTTGTGAATTGTTTGTCACCTTTTGGACACCTTTGAGGGTGTTTTCTAGGTGTTTTTATGTGTTTGTGATTGCCTCCCATTGTTTCCTATGGGTTTGAGTGGTTCCCCGAACCGGTTCGCCGAACCGAACTCTAACTAGACCTCCGTTCGACAAACCGAACTCGAGCCAAACCGCGACCGGTTCGCTCATCTCTACTGGTGATGCACTGCCATGCTCTTCTGAACTACAGAGCCGGCAGTTAACTGTTTCCTTTGTGCAGAGCATTTTGCATTTGGAGATTCTTCGCTGTGTTTCTTTGAGCCCTTGCTGACAGGTTGTTTGATAGCACAGGTTTCCATGCTGGTTCTGGGAGGTGCTTACTCAGGTTTTCCACGTTCCTGGTAGTTGCTCTGTTTCATCACTGAGCATGCTCTCCCAGAACTGCGCCAGTCGTACTCTCTGGTTCTGCAGTGTGCTCTTGGCTCCTGTTCGTGCTTGTGTTCTGATCTAGACTTGTTGACTCCTGACTGTTTATTGACCCATCTCTGCCCACTCCCTGGTCTTGTCATTACCTCCTGGCTTCTGACCTCAGACCATTACCTGATTACATCTCTGTTTGCTCCCTGAATCTAATAAGTATTTTCCTGGAATACTGACCCTCGGCCTGTTACTTGACTGTATATCTGCCTACTCCCTGAGTTCTGTTGTGTTCTCCTGTTTTCTGATCCCAGCTTGTCTGACTACCCTTCCGTCTATACTGTCCATAAGTAGTGACTAACATCACAATAGCCCTAATGTTGGTGATGTCTGAGTCTCCTTCCTGGCTCTGCTCCTGGCCAGCCATGACCTTATAACCCCTCCGTCTAACCCAAGGGGGCCAGGAAAAGGGTGTGATTTAACCCACAGAAATAGACAAACGAGAAAGCCAAAACTCTGTCACACAGCACGCACACACACACAGGTAAAAGACAGCAATAGATTACGAGGAAAACAAGAGCAGGGTGGAAACCACAAGATGACCGGTAACTCGACAACAACACCAAGCATAAAGCAACTGTTTCTCCAGCAAATTTGGGACACCACAGCACACAGACCAACACAGCAGAAACTATATTCGGCAATGGTGGAAGATCTCCTTCAACCTAAATATGTAACAGAGAGTAGTAGAGATGGGTTTCAAAGCCGCTACCAATAGGGGTTGTGAAAGTCACAACCAACTCCTATAACAGCATGTAACTCCAAGCCACGGCAGCGGTCCCCACATGTGCAGATAACAGAGAGTAGTAGAGATGGGTTTCAAAGCCGCCAAGTAGGACTGGTCATTTTCTAACCCCGTATATTTTGGGGTAAGACCCTATTGCGCTTCTTTTTCCACAGTTTCTGTCATTCAACCTAACTATGGAAGGAGCATATGAGATATGCTTCCATACAACATGTGATCCCAGAAGCCTAACAAGCAGGCTAGCAGAGGTGAACTCTTGCTAGCCTATTTACTGTATATTTCGGACTATATGACTCACTTTTTTATAGTCTGAATGTAGGGCTGCGGGGAATGAGGGTGCTGCAGTGGAGCGGGTCATTGGCAGCATGCGCAGGCTGTAGCAGCGTCTATCGTGACCACGTGGGCCTGCTCATTTCATATGCATGCATCCTCCTGCCCATCATCTCTCAGTGCTGAACCCGGCACTGACAGGTGGGCGGGATGATGGGCGGAGGATGCGTGCATAATTATCAGCCTGCCCGCGTTATCAACCCTGGTAACTACAGCCTGGAGTGATCATGTAAGATTGTGTCATTATCGACATTGAAACAAGTACTGTATCAGAATGGATTGAAAAGCCACTCTGCCAGAAAGAAGACATTACTTCAAAGGAAACATAAAAAGCTAGATTAATGTTTGCAAATGCACGCAGAAGCAAAGACCTTAATTCTTGGAGACATGTCCTGTGGTCTGATGAAACTAAAATATAACTGTTTGGCCATAATGACCATCGTTACGTTTGGAGGAAAAAGGGAGAACTTTAAATCCTAAGAACACCAGAGAAGGTTATATGGCAATACTAAAGCAACATCTCAAGACATCAGCCAGGAAAATAAAGCTTGGGTGGAAATGGGTCTTCCAAATAGACAATTACCAGAAGCATACTGCCAAACTGGATACAAAGTGGCTTAAGGATAACAAAGTCAATGTTTTGGAGTGGCCATCACAAAACCCTGATCTCAATCCTATTTAAACTTTATAGGTAAAGCAGAAAAGGCCGGTGTGAACAAGGCAACCTACAAACATGGTTTAGTTACCCCAGTCCTGGTAGGATGTATGGGCCCAAATTCCTACCAGCTATTCTGAGAAGTTTGTGCAAGGATATCCAAAACATTTGACCCAAGTCATACAGTGTAAGGGCAATGGTACCAAATACTAATGAAATTTAGTAAACTTATGACTTTGCAGAAAATAATAAAAATGCCTTAAAACATTCTACCTCACTCACTATTCTTGCATTTGCCAAATATAAATAATTTTGGTTCCTAATTGACGTAAAACGGGAAAGGTTTATTCTGATTTAATGTCAGATTGTAAGAAAAACATGCAGATGTGTCTTTTTAGATACTGTATGTAAACTTCTGGTTTTAACTGTATACAGTGATATGTGTGACGACATGGACTCTCATGGATTAAAGTTTCTTAACATTCAGCCAGACAGGATGATAGATTGTTTATAGACGGGGGATAAGTCCCTCATTGTTTTTACAAGGCTCTTGTTGACTCATGTAATTGTGTTGGCCACTGAAAGCCAGACGTATTGTTTCTCCAGACTCTTCCAGTAATCATTGTATTGTAGTTGTGTATTGCTAATGTAATTACCTTAGTAGCCATTGTCTAGTCGGTGACTTCCAGACTACATGTATACCTCAGTCTTTCTGTAGACATCATTTGGATGAACATTGTCCATGCAGCTTGAGATTCATCCAATGGGAGAGGCGATCTTGTCCAACCAATCGATGAGGATGCAGTGTATCCAAGTGGAAGGCTGTGGCTATAAAAGGGATTTCTTTAAGCCACCAGGTGGTTGTTGATGGATGCTGATGGATCGAGTCTAAGCTCTTAGGAGCTGACTAGAGGATCAGGATATCTTATGGCTTCAATCTAGGGACTCCGGTTCCGGTTGGAGACCATATCCACAGCCTAGGGATTTCAACTCCGGCTGCCAGGATTGTAACATCCTACCAGGACTACCTAAGGAGAACACTCAGGTTGGGACAGTTCAGTCACCTGTTACAGACTTTGCAGACCTCAGACAGCTTCCTAAATCTGGCATTATTCCTTTCTCGGTGGGTGCCCGCCAAAAGCGGGGTGCTGCTGGATTGGAGTAAATAGCCCTGGAACCTCTGAGGCATGGACATTCTAAATCGCTGGTGAGCCAGCGGAAGGGTGAGACTCTGTTGCCTGTTACATTTGTGTTTTGCTGGTTATGTGTTATGTGCCGTTAATTGTTTGAGGATCCAATAAAGTCTAATTATTGTGGTTCCCTCACCCTGTGTTGTCTGAGTAATGTTACGCCCACGGTTAAGGAGGCCGGCGTTCAGTTGGGATGAGCCCTGAGCCACGGTGTCTTTCTAAAGGTGGCGGGTTTTATTGGATGAGAGCACCCACTGAGCCCCGTGTCTCCACAATTGGTGGCAGCAGTGGGATACTACTCAGCCTGGTTTACCCAGGGGAGCTGCAGCGGACTGGTGTTCGTGGACACCGTCCAGGGCTCAACAACCAGAGAGGCACATAAGCATACCCAGCAGGCCATAGGGGAGGCATTCAGGTTTTGGACGCTGCCATGACCAACCCCACCAGCTCAGCCATGGGACAAGGATCAGAGAGGAGTTACGACCGCAGCAGTAAATGGATGCTACAGGATCTGTGCCAGATGCGAAAGATTGAATACGGGAACACTGACACTCGGTCAGACTTGATCCGGAAATTAGTCTGTTGGGATGCAGAGGATGATGAGGACACTGCCGTTGTGGTATCAGAGGAGGTGAACCCTGTATCTCATCCTAGATCCAGTGACAGTTTGGAAACAAACCAAACCCAAGCAGACCGAGTCAAGGAATTGTTTACTGCATTGGGGCCTGAAGCTTCAAGGGAAGAGAGGGCTGGTGTTCTGCAATTTGTGTTTGGATTTCCAATTTCTTTACCATCAGCACCTACCTCCAGGATAGACCACCACCAAGGAAGTCATCTTCGCTACAGGGATGTGCCAGTGTTTAATGATTCCAGCACTGAGATAGATGAACACTTGCAAAACTTTGAGGTGCTAATGCGTATGCACCAGGTGCCCACAGATGAGTGGTCCAAATACCTGTGGACAAGCTTGCCGGTCCGGGCCCAGGAGGCTGTCCGATCACTTGGGCCTCAGGACTGCTTGGACTACGGAATTATTAAAGACACTTTGTTGGCCCTTTTTACCATCACACCCGAGAGACATTGCACTAAGTTCCGGACTATGTCTCGCCAGGGTGTCTCGTACGTCGAATTTGGCAGTCAACTCCGACGACACTGAAATCGTTGGCTCGATGGTCGGGCTGCCCACTCCACTGCTGCCCTCCAGGATGTGATAGTGCTTGAACAGCTGCTGGAGAAGATGGACCCGGAAATCCGAGAATGGGTAGCTGACAGGAAGCCCGACACCCCAGAGCAAGCAGCGCGATTGGCTGACGAATTTACAGCCAACCGACCCAGCTGGAGGCCCAATAGGCCCACCGATCCGAGGAGGTCCCTCAACCATGGATCCAAGCAACCCCCAGACTCACGTGCTGGACTAACTCATTACCCCACAGAAGCCCCAACAAGACAAAGGTTTACCAACAGGGTGGGTGACTTGTCTAACCCACGGCGCTGTTATATGTGTGGGCGCCTTGGACACATGGCCAAAGAGTGTCTACAAAACCGGGGCCCCATGCCTGGAGCCCGTCTACCAGTCAACATATGCCGAGATGAACCAACGAGACCTCAGGAATGCTACTCCCGAGAAACACCAATAGCTGAGGAAGTGGTTTACCCAGTCCACACCCTACGGCAGGCCGGACACCGTACACCAGCCAACCTCCATCCCCACATCCAGACGGTCAAGGTCAGTGATATACAGGCTCAGGGACTTCGAGACTCGGGATCTTCCATCACCCTGGTCAGCCCAGATATTGTTCCCACAGAACATCATTTACCTGGCCGCCAAGTGACCATCACCCTTGCTAGGGGCCAGCGCTCGAACATCCCTCTGGCATGAGTGCAGTTGGACTGGGGAACTGACCAAGGAGAGGTTGAAGTAGGGCTCATGGACGGCCTCCCCACCCCTGTAATTTTGGGAAATGACCTAGGACAAGGACTATCCAGCCAGTTTGTCACCGCCATCACCCGCAGCCAAGCCAAACACCATTTTGGTGCAGGTCTTTTTTCCAGCCCATCAGAGGAGAACCCTCCTCCACAATATTCAGCCTCCTCATCAGAGCCAACAAATGTGAGTACATCAGACCCAACTGTGGCCATTGATTGGGGGGAGATAGATCGTAAGGAGTTCAGGGAAGCTCAACTGTCAGACCCCACCCTAGAGCTTATCCATAGTGCGGCCGCCAAACCTGGAGGAGGAAATCAGGGGGAGGTGTATAGATGGGAAAAAGGCCTCTTATATCGGGAGAAGCCCACATCCTGCCCAGAAAAACCCTGGACCCGTGTACATCAGCTTGTGGTACCCCAGCAATACCGACCCCAACTATTGCGTTTAGCTCATGATGTTCCTGCGGCTGGGCACATGGGGACCAAAAAGACTCGGGCCCGCCTGCTGCGTAGTTTTTTCTGGCCAAAGGTCACTCAAGAAGTGCAAAAATACAGAGCCTCTTGCCCAGTGTGTCAGCGTATGGGGGGAGCCCCATGCCATGCCCCACTTCAATCCATGCCCTTGATAGGAGAACCGTTCCAGAGAGTTGCCATTGATATAGTAGGCCGCTTAGCCATCCCCAGCCGCAGTGGAAAAAGATTCATCCTCACCCTGGTAGACTTTGCCACCCGTTACCCAGAAGCCGTTGCCTTAACCTCCATAGATGCAGAGCACGTGGCTCAAGCTCTACTGGACATCTTTAGCTGGGTAGGGTTTCCACAGGAAGTATTGACTGACCAGGGGGCACAGTTCCAAAGTGAACTGATTCACACCCTGTGGAAAAACATGGAGTCCGCCCCATGCGCACAACCCCCTACCATCCTGAAACAAATGGATTGTGTGAGCGCTTCAACAAAACGCTCAAACAGCTCATTAGCCGATATGTGGAGTCCGAGGGGGGGGACTTTGAGAAAAACTTGCAGCAGCTCCTTTTTGCTTACCGGGAGGTGCCGCAGGACTCCACTGGGTTCTCTCCCTTTGAATTGCTGTACGGCCGAAAAGTACGAGGGCCCCTAGAGCTGGTACGAGAGATTTGGTAGGGCACCTTCCCCACAGAAGAGGTTCCCATACTGGACTATGTTCAAAAGTTTAGGGAAAGGATGAGGCACCTCATGGCGTTAGCCCATGGGAATTTAGAAGTGGCTCAGGAAAGGCAAAAACGATGTTACGACCGCACTGCCCGGCCCCGAGAATTTGCCTGTGGACAGAATGTCCTAGTACTAGTACCGGTACGGAAAAACAAGCTGCAAGCCATGTGGGCGGGTCCATTCACCATTACCAAGAAATGTGGCAATACTGACTACACCGTGACCCTGGATCAAGCAGGTGTTCGTGAGCGTACCTACCACATCAACAGGCTAAAATCTTACGAGGAACGAGAGGTCACCAATTTAGCAGTTTGTTGTCCAGAGTTAGATGATCCAGAGTTGGACCAGATCCCAGACCTATTAGTGGACTCCAAAAGGGAAATGGGGGTAAAAGATGTATCACTAGGGGAGCAGCTTTGTCCATCACAGAAGCGACAGATATCAGACATACTCGGAACATATGAAACCCTGTTCACAAGTCAGCCTGGTAGAACCCCCCCTGGTCCAGCATCATGTCAATACAGGGGCAGCCACCCCACTAAGACAACCCGCCTGCCGGGTGACCCCTCCTGTGTTGGCAATGATGAAGGTCGAGGTGGATGACATGTTAAATATGGGAGTCATAGATCCCTCCCATAGCCCATGGGCTGCTAGTGTGGTGTTGGTGCCAAAAAAGGACAAGAGTACTCGTTTCTGTGTGGACTATAGACTGTTCAATGAGGTCACGATTACAGATGCTTACCCCATGCCCCGGGTGGATGAACTACTAGATGGGTTAGGGGGGTCTCGGTTTATATCTACCCTCGATTTGAGCAAGGGATACTGGCAGATCCCACTCACAAAACACGCTCAAGAGAAATCGGCCTTCATAACCCCTTTTGGCCTCTTTGAGTTTACCACCATGCCTTTTGGGATGAAAAATGCCCCAGCCACCTTCCAGAGGATGGTAGACCATTTACTAGAGGGATGTCAGGGGTATGCCCAGGCCTATTTGGATGACATCGCTATCTTCAGCGACACTTGGGAAGAGCATCTTCAGCATGTGTCCCAGGTGCTGCAGAGGGTAGCCAAAGCCCAGCTCACCATCTGACCTGACAAATGCCAAATGGGGATGGCCGAAGTACTATACCTGGGACATCGGGTGGGAAGTGGGTGCATTCGTCTCGAACCTGCAAAAGTAGAAGCCATTACCCAGTGGCCACGCCCGGTCAATCAAAAACAGGTCCGTGCGTTTCTAGGAACCGCAAACTACTATCGAAAGTTTATCCCCAATTACAGTACCATAGCAAAACTGCTCACTGATCTCACAACCAAAAGATATGTCCGTAACCTTACCTGGACCCCAGAATGGGAAACTGTGTTCCTCCAATTGAAAGACCGGCTAGCCCAAAACCCAGTCCTGACTGCTCCTGACTTCCGTCGCAGATTCATTGTCCAAACAGACGCATCGGACACAGGACTAGGAGCTGTACTTAGCCAAGTGGGGACAACGGTGAGGAACATCCGATAGCGTACCTCTCCCGGAAGCTGTTGGACCGAGAGAGGGCTTACGCCACCATAGAAAAAGAATGCCTGGCCATAGTCTGGGCCCTGAAAAAATTGCAGCCCTACCTCTATGGCAATGAGTTCACAGTCCTCACTGACCACAATCCATTGAGTTGGCTGAATCGCACTGCCGGGGACAACGGACGCTTGCTCAGGTGGAGTCTGGCATTACAATCTTACAATTTTTCCATCTCCCATACACAGGGCAAGAACCATGGAAATACGGATGGGCTTTCCCGACAAGAGGAGAAGGATGATCGGAAGCCTATCATGTCTGGCTAATATTAAGAAGGGGGAGGAATGTGACGACATGGACTCTCATGGCTTAAAGTTTCTTAACATTCAGCCAGACAAGATGATAGATTTGTTTATAGACGGGGGATAAGTCCCTCATTGTTTTTACAAGACTCTTGTTGACTCATGTAATTGTGTTGGACACTGAAAGCCAGACGTATTGTTTCTCCAGACTCTTCCAGTAATCATTGTATTGTAGTTGTGTATTGCTAATGTAATTACCTTAGTAGCCATTGTCTAGTCGATGACTTCCAGACTACATGTATACCCCCAGTCTTTCTGTAGACATCATTTGGATGAACATTGTCCATGCAGCTTGAGATTCATCCAATGGGAGAGGCGATCTTGTCCACCGTGGGCGTAACACTACTCAGACAACACAGGGTGAGGGAACCACAATAATTAGACTTTATTGGATCCCCAAACAATTAACGGCACATTACACATAACCAGCAAAACACAAATGTAACAGGCAACAGAGTCTCACCTTTCCACTGGCTCACCAGGGATTTAGAATATCCATGCCTCAGAGGTTCCAGGGCTATTTACTCCAATCCAGCAGCACCCTGCTATTGGCGGGCACCCACCGAGAAAGGAATAATGCCAGATTTAGGAAGCTGTCTGAGGTCTGCAAAGTCTGTAACAGGTGACTGAACTGTCCCAACCTGAGTGTCCTCCTTAGGTAGTCCTGGTAGGATGTTACAATCCTGGCAGCTGGAGTCGAAATCCCTAGGCTGTGGATATGGTCTCCAACCGGAACCGGAGTCCCTAGATTGAAGCCATAAGATATCCTGATCCTCTAGTCAGCTCCTAAGAGCTTAGACTGGATCCATCAGCATCCATCAACAACCTGGTGGCTTAAAGAAATCCCTTTTATAGCCACAGCCTTCCACTTGGATACACTGCGTCCTCATCGATTGGTTGGACAAGATCGCCTCTCCCATTGGATGAATCTCAAGCTGCATGGACAATGTTCATCCAAATGATGTCTACAGAAAGACTGGGGGTATACATGTAGTCTGGAAGTCATCGACTAGACAATGGCTACTAAGGTAATTACATTAGCAATACACAACTACAATACAATGATTACTGGAAGAGTCTGGAGAAACAATAGGTAAGCAAACATGAGGTAATACACAATAGAACAATACGTCTGGCTGAATGTTAAGAAACTTTAACCCATGAGAGTCCCTGTCGTCACATTCCTCCCCCTTCTTAATATTAGCCAGACATGATAGGTTTCCGATCATCCTTCTCCTCTTGACGGCATTGTCCTTTTTAATGGTGAGATCAGCAACAGAGGCTCGCATCTATACACCTTCCCCTGATTACCTCCCCCAAGTTGAGCAGCCATATTGCGGACAAGCACTAAGGTGGGGTCCATGAGTTGGGCTTGCATACATTTCTTACTATCAATCTTCCCCCAGTCAATAGCCACAGTGTGGTTAGGCTTACTCACGGTTCTTGGCTCATAAGTGGATGCTGGCGACTGGGAATGTGAATTATCCTTGGAAAAGATGTTAGAAAGATCCACATCAGGGTCCTGCTTGGCTTGGAAGTGGGTGACGGCTGCTTCAAACTGACTGAATAGTCCTTGTCCTAGGTCATTCTCCAAAATGACTGGTGTGAGCAGGTAATCCCCAAGCCCCACTTTCACTTCCCTTTGAGTGGTATCCGAAACAACAGGCTTGGTGGGGCCATCTATGAACCCCACTTCAACTTCCTCCTGGCAAGTCCCCGAAACAACAGGTGTAGGGAGGCTGTCCATAAGCTCCATATGGACCTCTTCCTGGTCAGACCCTAAAGTAACTGGTGTGGGGACAGTGTCCATAAGCTCCAAATCAGCCTTGCTCTGGTCAGTCTCCACAATGACAGGTATAGGGAAACTGTTCACAAGTCCCACATCGATCGCTTCCTGGTTAGTTCCCAAAATACCAGGGATGGGGATGCTGTTCATAAGCTCCACATCAGCCTTGCTCTGGTCAGTCTCCACAATGACCGGTATGGGGAGGCTGTTCACAAGTCCCACATCGATCGCTTCCTGGTTAGTTCCCAAAATACCAGGTGTGGGGAGGCTATCCACAAGCTCCATCTCGACCTCTCCCTGGTCGGTCCTTAGGTCCAACTTCACACATGCCAGAGGGACGTCTGAGCGCTGGCCCTCAGCCAGGGAGATGGATAATTGGGAATCTGGTAAAGGGTCTTCTGGGGAAACAATAATTGGGCTTACCAGGGTAATGGAGGAACCAGTGTCTCGTAGTCCCTGGCTCTTGACCGGCTGAGCTGGCAGATGGGCTCCAAGCATGCGGCCTCGGTTTTGGAGACAATCTTTATCTATATGTCCATGGCGCCCACATGTATAACAGCGCCATAGATTGGGCAAGTCACCGCCCTGTTTGTAGTCCTTTGTTTTGGTGCAGCTTCTGCTGGGTAGCGGACCATCCTTCTCGAGCAGCTGGTGCTAGCATTATGGCAGCTGGAATCCCATAAACATATTCCAGAACCCAAGCCCTCTCTTCTCTTGAAGATCTAGGCCCCAATGCAACGCTGTGGCTTGGGCCATTTTGGACAAAGTTGATTCCCGATTGTCACTAGATCCATGATGTGGCACATAGTTGAAATCCTCTGGGTCAACATCGTCCTCTGCATCATTCTGGGCATCCCAACGGACTAATTTCTGGATCAAGTCATACCGAGTCTCAGCGTTCCAGTAGCTAATCTTTCGCCTCTGGCACAGATCCTGTAGCATCCATTTACTGCAGCGGTCGTAACTCCCCTCTGGTCCTCGTCCCATGGCTGAGCTGGTGGGGTTGGACATGGCAGCGTCCGAAACCTGAATGCCTCCCCTATGGCCTGCTGGGTATGCTTATGTGCCTCCCTGGTTGTTGAGCCCTGGACGGTGTCCGCGAACACCAGTTGTGACGACATGGACTCTCATGGGTTAAAGTTTCTTAAAATTCAGCCAGACAGGATGATAGATTGTTTATAGACGGGGGATAAGTCCCTCATTGTTTCCACAAGACTCTTGTTGACTCATGTAATTGTGTTGGCCACTGAAAGCCAGACGTATTGTTTCTCCAGACTCTTACAGTAATCATTGTAACGTAGTTGTGTATTGCTAATGTGATTACATTAGTAGCCATTGTCGAGTCTGTGACTTGCAGACTCCATGTAGATATCTTCAGTCTTTCTATGCACATCATTTGGATGAACATTGTCCATGCAGCTTGAGATTCATCCAATGGGAGAGGCGATCTTGTCCAACCAATCGATGAGGATGCAGTGTATCCAAGTGGAAGGCTGTGGCTATAAAAGGGATTTCTTTAAGCCACCAGTGGTTGTTGATGGATGCTGATGGATCCAGTCTAAGCTCTTAGGAGCTGACTAGAGGATCAGGATATCTTTTGGCTTCAATTTAGGGACTCCGGTTCCGGTTGGAGACCATATCCACAGCCTAGGGATTTCGACTCCGGCTGCCAGGATTGTAACATCATACCAGGACTACTTAAGGAGGACACTCAGGTTGGGACAGTTCAGTCACCTGTTACAGACTTTGCAGACCTCACACAGCTTCCTAAATCTGGTGCTATTCCTATCCCGGTGGGTGCCCGCCGAAAGCGGGGTGCTGCTGGATTGGAGTAAGCGGCCCTGGAAGCTCTGAGACCCGGACATTCTAATCCCTGGTGAGCCAGCGGAAGGGTGAGACTCTGTTGCCTGTTAAATTTGTGTTTTGCTGGTTATGTGTAATGTGCCGTTAATTGTTTGGGGATCCAATAAAGTCTAATTATTGTGGTTCCC